>NW_019154091.1:7171301-7655954 GCF_002288905.1 Enhydra lutris kenyoni | reverse complement strand
GGCTCAGGTCATGATCTCAGGGTCCTGGGATCGAGCCCCACATCGGGCTCTCTGCTGAGCAGGGAGCCTGCTTCCCCTTCTCCCTCTGCCTGTCTCTCTGCCTACTTGTGATCTCTCTCTCTCTGTCAAATAAATAAATAAAATCTTTAAAAAAAAAAAGAAATGGAAGAGAAAAAGTAGAACAGATAACCACAAAAATATATAGTATGGTAACAGATTACTAGAAACAATTATATATTAACAAATCAGATAATTTAGGAAAAAACCCAGATAATCCTAAAAACAAACAAGTTATCAACATTGAATCATGAATCTTGAAATAGAACATCTTCTTAGACCAATAACAAGAATTAAAGTTGAATTAGGAATAAAAAATCTCCCAGCACAGAAAAGCTCTACATCACCTTGTTTCATTGGTGAATCTACCAAGCATTTAAGAAAAATAATTAATGACAATCTTTACCAAAATTTTACAAATAATGGAATAGAGGGACACATTCAAAATCATTGCATGAGGCCAGTACTACTCTAAATACCAAAACAGGATAAAAATAGTACAAGAACAAAAAGTCTAATTTTCTGACATAAGTATTGCTACTCTTTCTTTTGGCATCCAATTGCATGATAAATGTTTCTCTACCCCCTCACTTTCAATCTGCATATGTCTTTAGATCTCAGATGAGTCTTTTATGGCCAGCATATAGATGGGTCTTGTTCAGTCCATATACATGCAGAGTAATTATCGATAGATATGGAGTTATTGCCATTTTATTACTTTTTTGTCATTCCTGGAGGTTTTCTCTGATCCTAGCTTGTCTTTGTCACTTTTGGTTTCTCCTTTCCATTCAAAAGAGTTCCCTTTAATATTTCTTGCAGGGCTGGTTTAGTGGTCATGAACTCCTTTAGTTTTCATTTGTCTGGGAAACTATTTCTCCTTCTAATCTGAATGGTAGCCTTGCTGGATAGAGTATTCTTGGGAGCAGATTTTTCTCATTCAGCAGTTTGCATATATCATGTCATTCCCTTCTGGCTTGCCAAGTTTCTTTTGAGAAATTTCCAGGTAGCCCTATGGGTTTTCCTGTGTAAGTTGACGCCTTCTTTTATCTTGCTGCTTTTACAGTTTTTTCTTTATTACTATATTATGCAAATTCAATTACAATATGTCTTGGTGTCAGCCTGCTTTTGTTGATTTTGATGGGGGTTCTCTGTGCCTCCTGGACCTGGATGTCTGTTTCTTTCCTCAGATTAGGGAAATTTTCTGCTGTTATTTCTTGAAATAAATCTTCTGCCATCCTTTCTCTCTCTTCTTCTGAGACTTCTATGATATGAATGTTATTACATGTGATGGAGTCACTGAGTTCCCTAAATTTATTCTTGTGTTGCATAATTCTTCTTCCTCGCTTTTGTTCAGCTTCATTGTATTTCATTATTTTGTCTTCTAGGTCACTAATTCATTCCTCTTTTTTTTTTTTCCAGCCTACTGTTCATTGCATCAAACCTGTTTTTTTTTTAAATAGCATTTTTAAAAAAAGATTTTATTTATTTATTTGACACAGAGAGAGAGAGATCACAAGTAGGTAGAGAGGCAGTCAGAGGGTGGGGGAAATAGGTTCCTTGCTGAGCAGAGAGCCCGATGCGGGGCTTGATCCCAGCACCCTGAGATCATGACCCGAGCTGAAGGCAGAGGCTTAACCTACTGAGCCACCCAGGCCCCCTCATCAAACCTGTTTCTAATCTCATTTATTGTATTCTTCATCTCTCATTGATTGAGAGTGTAGTCATGTAGATATGAACATATTATGTAGATATGAACATTTTTCACATTACTAGTTATAGCTAAGTTGCTCTTAAGTTTCTGTTAGTCATGTGTCAAGTTTCCATTTTGAACATCTTTACCAACACTTGATAGTATTATCAAATTTTTGAATTTTTATGGACTGTGGAGTTGTGAAATTTTATGTCATTATTATTTTAATTTTTACTTATTTGATTACTAATGAGGTTAGGCATCTTTTCATGTTTTTATTAGACTCTAGTGTTTTTCTGTTCTCAGCGCTGCTTGTTTAAATCCTTTGTACATTTAAAAACTTCTGTTGTTTTCTCATTTATTTTTAGAAGTTTGGATACTATTGCTTTTCCCAGTTGTGACTCATCTATTCATATTTTAAAGATTTTCTTTCTTAATCAAAAGTTATAATTATTAGTGAAACAAAATGTATCACCATTTCTCTTTGTTGTTTTTGAACAAGATAGTAAAGGTATTTTTGTGAATTTAAATTTTAGATATTCACATTTAGGAGTTTCTTTTTCTTTTTAAGATTTTATTTATTTATTTGAGAGAGAGAAAGAGAGTGCACAAGCGGTGGGGAGGGATGGAGGAGAGGGAGGAGCAGGCTCTTCACTGAGCAGAGCCTGATGTGGGGCTCAATCCTGGACCCTGAGATCATTAGTTGAGCTGAAGTGCTGAAGGCAGTTGCTTAACTGAGACACCCACGTGCCCAGATTTAGGAGTTTCATCTAACTGTATTTTATTTCTTTGAATTGTGAGAAGAATAGTCCCCCTCCCCATCTCTTGTAGTTTTGTTATAGGTACCCTGCTGGCTAGCCCCATTTACCAAGTAGCCATTATTAGGCATTTATCAAGTTGTTTATTCTCCACTGTCATTTTGTCATTTAGCAAGTTTTCATATATATAGTTTTGAGATCTCTTTTCTGTCCTAGTCTGTTTAATCTTTTTGTGGGTCAATATCACACCATCACACTTACTCTGGCATTAAATTGATTCTTGTTGTCTAATAGAACAAGTCTCTCCACTGTGTTCACATAAATCTTGGATATTCTTACACAGAGTATTTTGGAATACTTCCACAGAGTATTTCATCAGGTAACACAAAAAACTCATGATTTTGACAGAGATATAATTGACTATATAATTGGTTTTAGAAGCCCTCCCCCAAGTATTGATTCTTTCTATTAGTATACAGACCATATACTTATGTCTTTTAATAAATTTTTATGATACTTTCTGTAAAGATATTATATATCTTTCATTAGCTACATCAAATAAGTGCTTTTTGGTATTAATGTAATGGTGTTTTAAAATTACATTTTTGAATGCTTCTATTCTTTTGCATAAGAACTTAAGTGATTTGTAAACAATTCAATCTTCTATAGGCTTGATAATTTATTCATAGATACAAGTTTTCTGTGTGGATGGTCATATTGTGAAGAGATATTGAAAGTTTTACTTATATGCAGATAGCAAATAAACACATAAAAAGATGTTCAGCATCATTAGCCATTAGAGAAACCCAAATTAAAGCCACAAGGTATCACTAAAACTCACTTTAATGGATAGAATAAAAAATAGTGGTAATGCTAAAACTGGGTAATGCATACAGTGCTGGTGGGAATGTGAAAAGATGCAGCCACTCTGGAAAAGACTGTGGGATTTCTTATAAAATTAAACATATGCTTACCATACAACCTCAGGCCTCATCAAAATTTAAAACCTTTGCTCTGTGAAAGAACCTGTGAAAAGGATGAAAACATAAGCTACATACTGGGAAGTATTTGCAAACCACATATCCAAGAAAGACCTTATATCTGGAATATATAAAGATCTCTCAAAATTCAAAAGAATAATAAAAACAAACAGTCCAATTAGAAAATGAGCAAAAGACACTTAAAATTGTAAAAAAAAGATTAAAAAAAACATGAACAGATATTTCACTAGGAGTATGTACAGTTGTAGGATGCTTACCTCATTTAATTTTAGGATTATTTTGATGGACATGGGCAAGCTGGTTCTAAATTTCGGAGGAAAAATGTCTTGAATAGCCAACAACTAGAAAATCCCTATTTTTTAAAGGATTTTTAAAAAAAGCATTTATTTTTTAAAGCACATAGAACATTTATAGTATTGACTATAAGGCAAATCTCAAAAAATTTCAAACATTGGACTCATACAAACCACATTTTACTGTAATCGATTACAGTAGAGACCAATTTTTGAAAAGATAGAACCAAAATATCCTATACATTTGAAAGTCTTAAATAGACATTTAGAAGTAATTCATGGGGAAAAGTAGAAATTATGTGATAATTTAGAAATACAAAAAACTTGTTGGAAATTTGGTTGGAATTGTTCTGAATCAGAAAACATTGAAGGCTAAAATGTTTCTTATCACTTTTAACTATACCTTACAATTTTTAGTATATAGTAGTGTTTTTATTCTCATTTAGTTCTACATAATTTAAAATTATCCTTATAATTTCTATTTTCTGTGAGTAGGTATTACACATCTTTGCTTTGATTAATTCCTAGGTATTTTTTAAGTTACTAGAACTATCTCTTTAAAATTTAGTTTGTAATTCTTTATTGCTGTTATGTAGAAATAGAGCTATTTTTTGTATATTGACTTTGTCTTCCATGGGCTTAATAAATTCACTGATTAATTCTAATACCTCAACTCTAGGTTATTTTGGATTTTATAAATATACAATCATATTATTTATGATGGACAGCTGTTTTACTTCTTAATTTTCAATCCTTATAGTTCCCCTCCCCCACTTCCTTTTTCTTGTTTTTGTTCTTGCTAAGCCTGCTATTTCAGTGCTGAAAGAAATGATGTTAGTGGATAACTTTGTCTGATTCCCATTTCAGAGAAAAAGCTTTTAGGCTTCCAACATTTTATCATTAAGAATTATATTTGTGGTAGGTTTGTTTTTGTAGATATCCTTTATCTAATCAACATTATTATTTGAGTCTCAAATTTTTCCAGATTTGGCCATTAGGAGCCCTTTCAGCCTAGCTCCTTAGTCTTTTTGATATGTCATCATCTTTTTTTTGAGCTTCTTCCTATTACCTCAAGATGTTCATCTTGTACCGTCCCTGTCCTGGCCCTGGAAACAGTTGATTCCTTTTAGTGGAAGTGGCATTTAGAATCTAAGGTCTGGAGACTACTCAGGTTTCTTTGCTTCTAGGTCCTTTCAACAGACAATACTAGGAAAATATCTATGTTTATCTAAATAGATCTATGTATCTATTTAAAATTGTAAGGTCATACAGATACATCCATTTTCAGTTCCATACCACAAGATACTTTCCAATGTTTTCTCTTTCCCTAATTGTAATTTTTTTTATAATTGTAAGAATCCTGTTTCCATTAAGGTCAATATATTAACTTATTTGTTCAAGCTAGAATATACAGATGATAATGTCTGGATTCCTTAATATTTTCCTAATTCATATTTCTATCTTCTTCTTCTTATGGTTCCATATCACTGAGCATTTATTTATGTTGACTGTCCCTCCTGAGTTTCCTCTCTGGCTGCTGGGTCTGCTCACATCTGTGGCTCATAGAGACAGAGCTGCTCATGGAGTACCCTGCACAGTAGGAACTACTCAGGTGGTAAAAGAAGCAGCATTCTCTACTCTTTGGGCTGGCTCTTGCTCCCTTCCAGACCCCCTGGAGTCTGTTACTACCTTGACAAGATACATAGAAGAAGGCTCTCCTCTGTCACTGCTCTCCCTGGACTCTCACCAGTGAGGAAAGATGTGGCTAGTCCTGTCAAACTCTCCTGGACTTTTGGGGAATCTTGACCTTCCATCCACTTTCCTTTCCTTTTCGTGTGTGTGTGTGTATGTGTGTGTGTGTGTGTGTGTGTGTTGTGTCAGATTTAGACATATCATCTATTAAAGTGAGCAAGATACTCTTACTTACCAATTGAGATTCTTTTCCCTTTCTCCAATATAAATCAGACAGAACGGTGCTGACCAATGAGACAGTAGTGATGTTGACATAAGAAAAAGGAGAGAGGTACTTTGAAGAAATCATATCATGCCATGTAAACAATTACGCAATTATAAAAATAGCTGGATGACTTTGAGATTTCGATAGGAATAATTTTAAACAAATTGAATATATGCTACACTTAAGATATGAACTACTAGCTAAATTTTAAAATACTAGTTTTTTTCAGAGCATATTGAATATGGATTTTTTTTAATTGTATTATTAGCCCCAGGGGTACAGGTCTATGAATCGCCAGGTTTACACACTTAACAGCACTCACCATAGCAAATACCCTCCCGAATGTCCATAACCCCACCACCCTCTCCGTATCGCCCTCCCCACGGCAACCCTCAGTTTGTTTTGTGAGATTAAGAATCTCTTATGGTTTGTCTCCCTCCCGATCCCATCTTGTTTCATTTATTCTTTTCCTACCCCCCAAACCCCGCACGCTGCCTCTCAACTTCCTCATATCAGGGAGATCATATGATAGTTGTCTTTCTCCGATTGACTTACTTCACTAAGCATAATACCCACTAGTTCCATCCATGTTGTCTCAAACGGCAAGATTTCATTTCTTTTGATGACTGCATAGTATTCCATTATATATATATGCCACATCTTCTTTATCTATTCATCTGTTGATGGACATCTAGGTTCTTTCCATAGTTTGGCTATTGTGGACATTGCTGCTATAAATATCTGGGTGCACGTGCCCCGTAGGATCACTACGTTTGCATCTTTAGGGTAAATACCCAGTAGTGCAATTGCTGGGTCATAGGGTAGCTCTGTTTTCAACTTTTTGAGGAACCTCCATGATGTTTTCCAGAGTGGTTGCACCAGCTTGCATTCCCACCAACAGTGTAGGAGGGTTTCCCCTTTCTCCACATCCTCGCCAGCATCTGTCATTTCCTGACTTGTTAATTTTAGCCATTCTGACTGGTGTAAGGTGGTATCTCACTGTGGTTTTGATTTGTATTTCCCTGATGGTGAGTGATGTGGAGCATTCATGTGTCTATTGGCCAACTGGATGTCTTCTTTGCAGAAATGTCTGTCCATGTCTTTTGCCCATTTCTTGACTGGATTATTTGTTCTTTCATTGTTGAGTTTGATAAATTCTTTATAGATTTTGGATACTAGCCCTTTATCTGATATGTCATTTGCAAATATCTTCTCCCATTCTGTCAGTTGTCTTTTGGTTTTGTTGACTGTTTTCTTTGCTGTGCAAAAGCTTTTGATCTTGATGAAGTCCCAGTAGTTCATTTTTGGCCTTGCTTCCCTTGCCGTGGGCGATGTTTCTAAGAAGGAGTTGCTATTGCTGAGGTCAAAGAAGTTGTTACCTGTGTTCTCCTCAAGGATTTTGATGGATTCCTGTCTCATACTGAGATATTGCATCCATTTTGAGTCTATTTTTGTGTGTGGTATAAGGAAATGGTCCAGTTTCATTCTACTGCATGTGGCTGTCCAATTTTCCCAACACCACTTGTTGAAGAGGTGATCTTTTTTCCATTGGATATTCTTTCCTGCTTTGTTGAAGATTAGTTGACCATAGAGTTGAGGGTCCAATTCTGGATTCTATCCTGTTCCATTGATCTATGTGTCTGTTTTTGTGCCAGTACCATACTGTCTTGATGATGACAGCTTTGTAATAGAGCTTGAAGTCTGGAATTGTGATGCCACCAACTTTGGCTTTCTTTTTCAATATTCCTCTGGCTATTCAAGGCCTTTTCTGGTTCCATATAAATTTTAGGATTATTTGTTCCATTTCTTTGAAAAAAATGGATGGGGCTTAGATAGGGATTGCATTAAATGTGTAGACTGCTGTATGTAGCATAGACATTTTCACAATATTTATTCTTCCAATCCATGAGAGTAGAACATTTTTCCATTTCTTTGTGCCTTCCTCAATTTCTTTCATGAGTACTTTATAGTTTTCTGAGTATAGATTTTTTGCCTTTTTGGTTAGGTTTATGCCTAGGTAGCTTATGGATTGGGGTGCAGTTGTAAATGTGATTGACTCCTTAATTTCTCTTTTTTCTGTCTTGTTGCTGGTGTAAAGAAATGCAACTGATTTCTGTGCATTGATTTTATATCCTGACACTTTACTGAATTCCTGTACAAGTTCTCGAAGATTTGGAGTGGATTCTTTTGGGTTTTCCACACATAGTATCATATCATCTGCAAAGAGTGATAGTTTGACTTCTTCTTTGCCGATTTGGATGCCTTTAATTTCTTTTTGTTGTCTGATTGCTGAGGCTAGGACTTCTAGTACTATGTTGAATAGCAGTGGTGATAATGGACTTGCCGTATTCCTGACCTTAGCAGAAAAGCTCTCAGTTTTTCTCCATTGAGAATGATGTTTGCGGTGGGTTTTTCATGGATGGCTTTGATGATATTGAGGTATGTATTCTCTACCTCTACACTTTGCAAAGTTTTGATCAGGAAAGGATGCTGTACTTTGTCAAATGCTTTTTCAGCATCTATCGAGAGAGAGTATCATGTGGTTCTTGTTCTTTTATTAATGTATTGTATTACATTGATTGATTTGCGGATGTTGAACCAACCTGCAGCCCTGGAGTAAATCCCACTTGGTCATGGTGAATAATCCTTTTAATGTACTGTTGGATCCTATTGGCTAGTATTTTGGTGAGAATATTTGCAACTGTGTTCATCAAGGATATTGGTCTGTAATTCTCCTTTTTGATGGAGTCTTTGTCTGGTTTTGGGATCAAGGTAATGCTGGCCTCATAAAATGAGTTGGGAAGTTCTCCTTCCATTTCTATTTTTTGGAACAGTTTCAGAAGAATAGGTATGAATTCTTCTTTAAATGTTTGGTAGAATTCCTCTGGGAAGCCATTTAGCCCTGGGCTCTTGTTTGTTGGGAGATATTTTGATGACTGCTTCAATCTCCTTACTGGTTATGGGTCTGTTCAGTTTTCTATTTCTTCCTGGTTCAGTTTTGGTAGTTTATATGTCTCTAGGAATGCATACACTGTTCCCAGATTGTCAAATTTGCTGGTGTATAGTTACTTATAATATGTTCTTATAATGATTTGATTTCGTTGGTGTTGGTTGTGATCTCTTCTCTTTCATTCATGATTTTATTAATTTGGGCCCTTTCTCTTTTCTTTTTCATAATTCTGGCCAGGGCTTTATCAATCTTATTAATTCTTTAAAAGAACCAGCTCCTAGTTTCGTTGATTTCTTCTACTATTCTTTTGGTTTCTGTTTCACTGATTTCTGCTCTGATCTTTATTATTTTTTCTCCTCCTGGGTTTAGGCTTTCTTTGCTGTTCTTTCTTTAGCTCCTTTAGGTGTAGGGTTAGGTTGTGTATTTGCGACCTTTCTCGTTTCTTAAAAAAGGCTTGTACCGCTATATATTTTCCTCTCAGGACTGCCTTTGCTCTGTCCCACAGATTTTGAACAGTTGTGTTTTCATTATCATTTGTCTCCATGAATTTTTTCAATTCTTCTTTAATTTGCTGGTTGACCCATTCATTTTTAGTAGGATGCTCTTTAGCCTCCATGTATTTGAGTTCTTTCCACCTTTCCTCTTGTGTGAGTTCTAGTTTCAGAGCATTGTGGTCTGAAAATATGCAGGGAGTGATCCCAATCTTTTGGTACTGGTTGAGACCTGATTTGTGACCCAGGATGTGATCTATTCTGGAAAATGTTCCAGGTGCAGTAGAGAAGAATGTGTATTCTGTTGGTTTGGGATGGAATGTTCTGAATATATCTGTGATGTCCATCTGGTCCAGTGTGTCATTTAAAGACTTTATATCCTTATTGATCTTTTGCTTGGATGATCTGTCCATTTCAGTGAGGGAGTCTTAAAGTCCCCTACTATTATTGTATTATTGTTGATGTGTTTCTCTGATTTTGTTATTAATTGTTTTATATAGTTGGGTGCTCCCATGTTAGGGGCATAGATATTTAAAATTGTTAGATCTTCTTGTTGGACAGACCCTTTGAGTATGATATAGTGTCCTTCCTCATCTCTTATTATAGTCTTTGGCTTAAAATCTAATTGATCTGATATAAGGATTGCCACCCCAGCTTTCTTTTGATGTCCATTAGCATGGTAAATTCTTTTCCACCCCCTCACTTTAAATCTGGAGGTGTCTTTGGCTCTAAAATGAGTTTCGTGTAGACAGTGTATTGATGGGTTTTGTTTTTTTATCCATTCTGATACCCTGTGTCTTTTGATTGGGGCATTTAGCCCATTTACATTCAGGGTAACTATGGAAAGATATGAATTTAGTGCCATTGTATTGCCTGTAAGGTGACTGTTACTGTATATTGCCTCTGTTCCTTTCTGATCTACTACTTTTAGGCTCTCTCTTTGCTTAGAGGACCCCTTTCAATATTTCCTGTAGAGCCGGTTTGGTGTTTACAAATTCTTTTAGTGTTTGTTTGTCCTGGAAGCTTTTTATCTCTCCTTCTATTTTCAATGATAGCCTAGCTGGATATAGTATTCTTGGCTGCATGTTTTTCTCGTCTAATGCTCTGAATATATCATGCCAGTTCTTTCTGGTTTGCCAGGTCTCTGTGGATAAGTCTGTTGCCAATCTAATATTTTTACCCTTGTATGTTACAGACTTCTTGTCCCGGGCTGATTTCAGGATTTTCTCTTTGTCGCTAAGACTTGTAAATTTTATTATTATATGACAGGGTGTGGGCCTATTCTTATTGATTTTTATGTGAGTTCTTTGCGCCTCCTGGATTTTGATGCTTGTTCCCTTTGCCATATTAGGGAAATTCTCTACAATAATTCTCTCCAATATATCTTCTACTCCCCTCTTTCTGTTTCTTCTGGAATCCCAATTATTCTAATGTTTTTTCGTCTTATGGTATCACTTATCTCTCGAATTCTCCCCTCATGGTCCAGTAGTTGTTTGTTTCTCTTTTGCTTAGCTTCTTTATTCTCTGTCATTTGGCCCTCTATATCACTAATTCTCTCTTCTGCCTCATTTATCCTAGCAGTAAGAGCTTCCATTTTCTATTGCACTTCATTAATAGCTTTTTTGATTTCAACTTGTTTAAATTTTAGTTCTTTTATTTCTCCAGAAAGTGTTTCTCTAATATCTCCCATGCCTTTTTCAAGTCCAGCTAGCACCTTGAGAATCGTCATTCTGAATTCTAGATCTGACACATTACCAATGTCCGTATTGATTAGGTCCCTGGCCTGCGGTACTGCCTCTTGTTCCTTTTTTTTTTTTGTGGTGAGTTTTCCTGCCTTGTCATTTTATCCAGATAAGAATATATGAAGGAGCAAATAAAATACTAAAAGGGTGGCAAAGACCCCAGGAAAATGTGCTTTAACCAAATCAGAAGAGACCCCAAATCATGGGGGGAAGAAAAGGGGTAAAAAGAACTTCAGAGAAAAAAAATTTTTTTTTAAAAGTATAAAAAAGAACATATGTTTATTCGACTGGTGAATAGAACAGGGTCACCCACTTAATTTTGGGAATATTTTGGTCTCTTAGAAGAAACTACCTCTCCCAATTTTAAAGAATGAAAAACATATATAAGGGCAAACACGATGAAGGGATGGAATATGAATATAAAGATGAAATATTTTTTAAAAATTTTAAAAAAGGAGTTGATAAGATAAGTTGATTGGGAGAATAAAGAAAAAGAAAGTGGAGAGAATTTGCTCAGGCTGGAGACTAGAACAAAGCCCTGTGCTAGATTTAGGGTATAATTTGATCTATTAGAAGTTGTATCCAAAATTTTTTTTAGAAGAAAAAACCCTTGTATACAAAAAATAAAGTTAGATACAATGAAGGATAAAATATGACTATAATAATGAAGGTTCAAAAAAGATTGTTTTTGAAAGTTATTGTTAAGATTACCTAGTTAAAAAATGTTAAAAGAGGAAAGGGTAAAAGTAAAAAAAAAATTAGCAGAAGAAAAAAAATAAAATTAAAAAAATTAATTAACTTTGCAAGGCTAAAGAATCATGGGGAGAAAGCCATGAATTCCATGCTTTGCTTTCTCCTCCTCTGGAATTCTGCTGTTCTCCTTGGTAAGTGAACTTGGTCATGGCTGAATTTCTTGCTGATCTTCTTGGGGAGGGGCCTGTTGTAGTGACTCTCAAGTGTCTTTGCCCGAGGTGGAATTGCACCACACTTACCAGGGGCTGGGCTAAGTAATCTTCTCATGATCGCTTTTGGGAGCTTTTGTTCCCTGAACACTTTCCATAGAGTTCCGGAGGATGGGAATGAAAATGGCGGCCTCCCAATCTGCGGCCCAGAGGAGCCGAGAGCTCGGGGCCCCACTCCTCAGTGCACCCTTGGAAAAAATTGCTCAATCACTCCCGTCTCCCTGGTCTCCAGCTGCACTCCGAGCTCACCTGGCCTGTCACCAAACGTCTCTGTCTCTGGCATACAGCCCCACCTGCAGTCTCCAAACCCTACAGATCCCTGCACTCTTCCAAGGGGGTGTCCCCAGATCTTTTGGGGTCCCTGCTCACAGAGCAGTGGCCTGTGCCACGGATCACAATTTAAGGTAACCCTGAGTTGAGAGCTCACTCCTCGGCTCCGTCTCGGTAGCCAGCTTCCCCACTCTAATACCTGTGAGTCTGTGACACTCAGACAGCCCCGATCCTTCGATGATCCTGTGGGACCTGAGACCACGCTGTCCCTGCATGGGCTTCACCCTGGTTTAGCCTCTGGAGTGATGTCCCTTAGTGGAGCAGATTTTTAAAAGTTCTGATTTTGTGCTCCATTGCTCCACTTCTTGCTAGGAGCCGGCCCCTCCCCCCGTGTTCTATCTTCCTGTTGCTTTGGATTCACTTCTCCGCCAGTTCTACCTTTCAGAAAGTGGTGGATTTTCTGTTTCTAGAGTTGCTGCTCTTTTTCTCTTCGATCTCCTGTTGGATTTGTAGGTGTTCGGAATGGTTTGATAAGCTATCTAGCTGATCTCCTGCTACCTGATGTTGCTTCAGCCTGCTACTTCTCCACCATCTTGACTCCTCCCTTGAATATGGATTTATGAAGTTATTTCATTTATAGTTGATTGATATTTTATTTTTGCTCTAGTCTGACTAATGTTGGAAAAACTTTGCTCCATTGCTTTTTTCCTTAAGGAACAATACAGAGAAATGATTTTCTTGTTTAATATTGAAGTAAGGGGATGAATGTGAACATTATGTTATAATTCCATTGTCTGATCTCAGTGGCCTTTTGTTTATGGAAAAGAAAAGCTGTCTGGTTGGAGCTTAGGACACAGACGTTATAGAGAATGGAAGACAATACATAGTGTCTTTGTCCTTACTATTTATCTTCATGCCTTCTCTACTGCCCTATTTCACATTCTTAGTGCCAAGGAAATGACGAATAAGCCAGAAACATTTGCATAAGGGCAGTCAAGTGAATTCTTGGTGTCTTTTATACAAATTGGAATCATTGTTTGTTATCAAATATCTGGAAGCTTATGTAATTTCAAAACTTGTTTCTCTTTGGCAGAAATAAGAGAACTGATGTTAGAAAACTTGCTTATCGATTCCTGGTGGATAACTTGAATCCTATAATATTAAATTTTGTGAAAAGGAAGAGGTTCCATCAAGTATTTCTTGAGGAGATGCCCTGGAGAGCTCAGATGAACCTGTATCTGGCAAGTGCACACTTCAACCTGCTTTTAACGAAGCTGGGGGAGCGTACAAAGATGAAATTTGGCCCTTCACATCCAGTGGTCAGGTATAGAATATTATCAGTGAATGGTACTTTTTTAGCATGAGCATAGATTTTGTTTGTTATGTTCAGGGCTCCAAAGTTGATAATAACTTAAAAAGGTTTACAGAGTGCTTCTTTCTTTACTGATCATTGATACATTACTTAATTTCTTGTCTCAGAATCTTCCCCAAACAGGTGCTGGATATAAGCACTTAGGAAGTACTAATCTGCACGTATCTTGAATATGTTTGTTAGTATAGCTTTCTGTGAAGGAGATAGTGTCATTTCAAGAGAAATTTAATATTAATTGTGTATTAACTATAGTTATTAGGTATTAGACAGAGGTAAGTTTCAAAATGATTCAGATGATTCATTTTGAGGTATATTTTAAGCCTCTATAAACATAAATTGTATTTTCTCATACAATGTACATTTTGTATCATTAATTCAGAAGACACTGTTGAGCTCTTGAGTGTCCTTGGCTAAAGTGTTATGGGAGATAAAATAGAAAATAAATACATAATGTGAACTACTATGTAATCTTAAAAAGGGGAGTAGAGTCTTTCAAAAAGAAAAAAATAAAACTGAGCTCCTGTTAGATACAGTTCCTGAGGTAGACAAAATGAGCATGAAAAGATGAGCAGGACATACAAGATAGTGTCTCACAGGGTGGATCACAGGTGTTAATGAATAACTAAATAATGGTATAAGGTGAAGTATACACAAAGTCTTCTTTGTTCATGGGGAAAAGGCTTTTCTCTGACTGAAACTCACAGGAAAGATTTCATGGGGAAAGGCCACTTGGCCTGGTTCTTGATTAATAGGCAAGATTTAGAAATGTGCAGATAGGGAGAGGGGATTCTAGGTGGTTGGAAGCACATGAGTTAGAGCCCAGGTAGGAAACACAGGATGAGAACCTGAAATGGTCTGACCAGAATCTAGGGTAAATGAAAAGGAATAGTGTGAAATAATTAAAAAAAAAAAAAAAAAAAAAAAGAAGATCCATAGCAGATCATGGGGGGGTCTTAACTACTAAATCTGAACTTTAATTTATATACAGTGGTGGATTATTAAGGGTTTTTGAGCAGGGCAATGATAAAAAATTTCTCTGACAGCAACGTATCAAATGGATTGGAGGAAGGAAAGACTGTAACAGGGTTACAAATTAAGAGGTATGTATTTCAATAATCCAGTGATAAAATATGCAGGTGAAATCCATGGTAAACTTGGTACGAGTCTGTTTTCATTAGAATCTGGTTAAATCATTACCAGCTTGAACCTCCATTAAAATGTCTCCAGATAGTTCCTTTTCCTATGCAGGCTAGACCAGATTTGCATTTAAGAAGTAGTTAGATTGCCTGACCAACAGGGAAGGCTTTTGGCAAAGTAACCCATTCATGAAGCCATGAGAGGAGAATGATTCAGATCAGATGGGCTTCCTAACTTTCCTCTGAACACTGAGAAGAATTCTCTGAAATTTCAATCATATATGACCATTCAGACATGATTACTTCATAGCACAGCAATTAGACAATGGCCAAATTTGTATCAGGGTTACTTGGTGCTAAATTCAATTTTACTAAAACCATTAAAACATACTCAATATTTATGTATGCATATATTTTTGCATTTGTTTATTTTTGGTGGAGGATTATTTATTGCTTAGACTTTAATTTATAAAAGACGTAACATTGATTGTGGACACATTGCTTTATATAGTAGGTATCTTCGTTGAGTTGTGTTTTAATCAGGTTAAATTGACATAAATTATTGTTTCAGAGCCTTTAGAATGAATATAGATCATCATTCCCATTTTTGAAGGCCCTTTCGGGGAAATAGATATTGATGTTAAAATTCCTAAGAGCAAAGTTACATTATATAATTTTAAAATTTAATGAGATATTGTTTGACGTTGGTTAAGTGTAAGAATATGTTATGATCCAAAATTTGGAAGCTCTAACTCACAAATAATTTAAAAATTAAAGTAGATTGTATTTGGCAGATTCAATTCAATTTTGTTTATATATTTTTTTAATGATATTTTCCTCCCGGCAGTTTCCGATCATGTGATCCTAATATGTTCTCACTATATAATTCAGGAACAGTATTACCAACAACGAAATTGACTCTAGAAAACTATAAAGTGATACTTGATTTCCTTCATACAGCTAGAAAAAGAAAGGCCAACTTACCATCAGGTAAAATAAAAAATTTATGATGTATACTATCAAATTGCTTCTATATTTTTTTCACTGATACAGCACACACATGAACACACACACACACACACACACACACACACTCCACAGTCATACAGAGGTACACATATCATTTTCCAATGACCCAGGAATTTAATTGAGTTGTGGTATTTTGTAGGATATTCTTATTTTCTCAGTTTTTAAGAATTTTCTGTATTTTTATGGTATGTATTTGGAAATATATATGTTGTATTCTAACCTAAACCAGTGGCTAACCTACATCATTTGGCTGTTTACCAAATATAATGTATGCATGTAATGTATGTATTTATTTTTAGAAAGGGAGAAAGTGGTGGGGAGGGGCAGAGGGAGAGGAAGAGAGAATCTTTTTTTTTTTTTTAAAGATTTTATTTATTTATTTGGCAGACAGAGATCACAAGTAGGTAGAGAGAGAGAGAGGAGGAAGCAGGCTCCCTGCTGAGCAGAGAGCCCGATACGGAGCTCGATCCCAGGACCCTGAGATCATGACCTGAGCCGAAGGCAGAGGCTTTAACCCACTGAGCTACCCAGGCGCCCCAGGAATAGAGAATCTTAAGCAGGCTCCACGCTGGGCTCGATCTCAAAACCCTGAGATCATGACTTGGACCAAAATCAAGAGTCAGACACTTAACCGACAAAGCCACGCAGGCACCCCTAATGTTCTTTTAAAAATATTGGTAGTCTTCTGTTGTTAAGATAGGTGAAGACTTGATATCAGGGGTTATATTTTAGCAGAAGTAAGTTTCAGAACAAATTCCACCACACGTACTGATGTAACTGGCATGGAAACAGTCCTATAGCTGTTTGATAGTACTGATTTTGTACTCAGGGGAGTCTACTCTTGCCTTAGGATCTCCAACTAGCACCTTCCGAGAAAGCTTACTCCCAAGTGAATGCAGTAATATTTGTTTGAATGGCAGGACCAACCTGTATTCTTGTCATCTGCTCAGGTGATAGGAGACTTGCTCTGGGAGGTGGAGAAATGCAAAAGAAAAGAGCTCTTGATCTGGGTGCCACAACTGATGACACTATTCTCAGCAATCACCTATCTTGAATACCACTCACTTCACAAACGAAGATTTCTTTCTAATATCTTCATGCTATTATAAACCCTCTTATGTAGATTTTTAGTAACGGTATTTTAAGTGCTATATAACTTACTGCTGATCAGGATACTTCATTTGCTGGGTAATTGCCCCAGAGTGTTGATTTATATTTGAGGTACTTGATATGCCTTCTGATTTCTTCTAGGGTGTAGATTAGATTTAACTGGTACCTTCATGTTATATATGAATATTGAAGTATTTGAAAGTAAATTCCCTTGACACAGAGCCAAGTTTTATATGTAGATAGTAATATATAGCTTCTTGAGGGTTTTTTTTTTAAAAGATTTTATTTATTTATTTGCCAGAGAGAGAGAGGGAGAGAGAGCACAGGCAGACAGAATGGCAGGCAGAGGCAGAGGGAGAAGCAGGCTCCCCGCTGAGGAAGGAGCCCGATGTGGGACTCGATCCCAGGACGCTGGGATCATGACCCGGGCGAAAGGCAGCCGCTTAACCAACTGAGCCACCCAGGCGTCCCGAGGGTTTTTTTTTTTTAAAACTACCTGCCTAAGACCTTCCATGAAATCACCAATAGAATACTGTGCTATTGAGACTTATTAATTAATGCAAAGTTCTAAGAGAAGGTTTGTGGTAGGAGAAATCTGTGTTTTTATATCACACCAATAAGATAATGCATGGACATGTTTGCTGCACTTTCTAACTCCAGGAAATGCTACTCACCTTCTAGTGTATATGTCCTGGGAATGGACTATTTAGGGAGAAATTAAGGAAATTAAGTGGGATTCTATGATTGGTCCCTTAGAAAACATGACATTCCTGTCTCTGCGTTGTTCCCTTGGCTGTAACCCTTGCCCAGAATGATGTTCTCCATAGTCTTTTTGCATAGCTAAACCATGTTCACGCTTTAAGGCCTAATCTGGACGCCTCCTTCTCTAGAAACTTTCCTTAGTTCATTGTGTCCATGATAATCCCATCCTTTCTCCGAATTTATATAGCATTTCTTATCTTAATTACTCATTTGATGCTTATCAGCTAAGTCTTCTGGAACTTTCTGCTTCCAATAATGTTATACTTTATTTTTGTACTGTAGATGCTGAAGAATTTTCCACATTTATTAATTCCAGAATGAGTGATGAAAATGTGTCCAAGACACAAACAGTTAATGACTCAGACTCTCAGTCAGGTCTTAGTGCTAAAGAAAAGGATCGAGCTGCAAATTTGGGTATATTGGATCATTTTATGAAGATCTTCTTATATTGCAGGAGAGCAATGGTAAGGTGCTAAATTTTTATTTTATTTTAATTGAATTTTAGCTAATTTGCTAAATTAATAGACACAAATCTCAGCCATTTGTTTGGGCATGTAAGATGTGCTTATTTACTTACTATCCATAATTTTAGTTTCGACTTTGAAACTAAATTTGCTGGGTTTCACATCAGTCATTTTTGAGGTTTGCCTGCCATTAGTGCTAAAGATTTACACCTTGTGAGGCTGTCAGGGAGAGGAGAAAGCTGCTTTAGTCATCATTCATCCATTGGTGTGGAGCTGAGGTGGCCTTTGCCCTTGTCTACACAACCTCTGTGAATATACAGATACTCCTTTGCAACTTTCTTGGCCACATTTGGGACATGGCTGTCTATGATGGTGACACCAGTGGTTCCTTTCTGGAGTCTTACTCCTACCTGGGGTACGATAGATCACTTTATTCCCTCTAACACAGGGAACACTCTTTCTGGGCAACAGAAAAATCCTGCTCCTAGCTCCTGATCCCTTGCTTCTACAAGCCAATTGTGTCTTCTCTCAAATACTTTTCTTTTTTTTCTTAAATATTATATGATACATTATTAAACTTAGAATTGGAATCATTAGCTACAAAGGAATTAGTTTCCTTTTTCTCATTGCAGGAATGGCATATACTTCAAACCTCTCAAGAGTTGAGAGGAAATCGATCCTTTCTAGAACAATTTCATTCCCATTTTCTCTGTGGAGAAGGTGATTTCTTAAAAAATACGAAGCAAACCCACATCATCCCCCTTGACCATGGGCACTGCATCCTATCCTTCCACCAGCTTCAGGGCCCTGAAAGGTCTGGGTCTTGCTCAATTCTTGGAACTCAGTTCATCTTGCTCTCATTCAGTCCACTCTCCTCTGTGTGATCTTGAGAGCACAGATCTTGTTCCTTTCTCATCCCTCAAATTCATCCTCCATCCTTTGCAGTTGCTGCTCCCTCAGTTTCAAATGCTGTCCTCCCAACACCCTCTTCCCCACTTTCACATGATTTGTTCAACTCAACATTCAAGTCTCTGATCATGTCACCTCCTCAGAGAGGACTTTTTTCCTGATCACCCCCATCTAAAAGGGCATATCATCTCATGCTTGTCAGATTCTAACCCAATTCTGCTTTATTTTTCTTTACAATACTTATTATTCCCTGGAACTACATTTTTAAAAAATTTTATTTATTTGACAGACAGAGATCACAAGTAGGCGGAGAGGCAGGCAGAGAGAGAGAGGAGGAAGCAGGCTCCCCGCTGAGCAGAAAGCCCGATGTGGGACTCGATCCCAGGATACTGAGATCATGACCTGACCTGAGCCAAAGGCAGAGGCTTAACCCACTGAGCCACCCAGGTGCCCCTGGAACTACATTTTTATTTGTCTACTTATCTAGTGTCAGTCACCCCTAATAAACTGAAGCAACATGAGGGCAGATCCGGTTACCCTTGTTCATTGCCACATTCTCAGAACCTAGAACAATGGAAATGTTTTGAGTCAGACTGCTGGTGTGCAAATCTTAGCTAACCACTTAGTAGATCATGACCCTGTGCAAGTTAGCTCCAATCTGTGTTTCCTTATCTGTAAATTAAGAAGAATGCTAGTGCATGCTTATTTCATAGGAGCTATTGTTAGAATTAACTGAGATAATGATATAAATGACACAATAAATGGTGTTATTTTTTATTGTTGACATAATTTTTGCAGAAAGATGAAGTTGTTCAGAGATCTCTAACTTTTGAAAGTTTATTTTTTTAAATGTTGTCTTTGTTTTAGGTTCTTGCTCATCGTGGTGGCTATTGGACTCTGCTTCAGAACTGCTGTCGGGCCCTTTGGAA
Organism: Enhydra lutris kenyoni; assembly: GCF_002288905.1. Classification (NCBI taxonomy): domain Eukaryota; kingdom Metazoa; phylum Chordata; class Mammalia; order Carnivora; family Mustelidae; genus Enhydra; species Enhydra lutris. The sequence continues at coordinate 7,636,072 of NW_019154091.1, read as the reverse complement.
CTTTACTCAGGAGCTACAGATACTTCTTAAACAAACAGTGGATATATATAAAACATTTCCTATTAGCCAGGATTGTTTCCTCTGTACCTGTGTTTTGCCATTTTATTTGGGAGCAGAATTACTTATTGACATGTTAGTAGAACTACAAAATATTGATTCTATTAAGGTAAGGGCACTTGGGTAATTATTTTTACTTCATCCAATTAATAAGTACTTTTTACTGTGCACATTGGGATAAATAGAAATTAATATTTTCCTTGACTTATTACTTAGTTTGTCTACATTTCATTTGCTTCATTAATATTTGGTTCACAATACACAGCTCACATTGATGTTAATTGTAAATATCTTAGCCTGAAAATCCAACTTTTTAAAGGAAATAGTAACCTGTACTGAGCTCCAGCTTCTGTATAAACTAACTATAATGCATTTAATCCTCATAGCAATTTTTTTGACAGAGAAACAGACTCCAAGAGAGATCATATAGCTTGTCAGTTGCTCTTTACCTCACTGCTTTATCTGTCCTTGTTCTATTATTTGCAATCTGGTAGTATTTGTGACCATTTAAAATCTACCACACTATGGTTTAAAACATGAAAATACAATAGAAAAAGTGCAATCATTATGTAATCTAAACACACTGAAAATTAATAAGCACTAAACACATTAAGGCATGGAATGTATAACCTTTCTAGATATAAAATATGTGAAAACTTTAGCACAAAGGACAGAGTAATGTTTTTTACACTTTATATAAAGTGGTACACTATTAACTCTACAGGGAATGTGATAAGTTAAGGATGCATTTAATCATTAGAGTAATACCAAAAAAGAGATACAGCTAAAAAGCCATTGCAGTGAAGTAGAAACTAAATAGTGGTCAATGAATTAAAGAAGGCAGAAAAAAAGAAACAGAGGAACAGAAACATATGGGCAAAAACACAAAGCAAATAGCAAATAATAAATCTACCCCAATCATACCAATTACTGTATTAAATATAAGTGGTTTAAACACGCTGATCAAAAGGCAGAGATTGTTGGACAAAAAAGACATGTAATAGCTGACCATATGAGGAGTATTCTTAATATAAATAAATTGAAAATAAATTGTGGAAAGAGACATACTAGGAATACAGTAAGCATAAAAATTTTTGAGACTTTATTAATATTAGATAAAATAAACTTTAAATCAGGGAGTATTTGGACAGATAGAGACATTTCATAATGAGAAGAGGTTCAGTTAATCAAGAAGACATACTAATCATAAATGTGTATGCTCCTAATAAGAGAAATTCAAAGTACACTCTGGACACCCAAAGCATGAAGAGCTTCCAGAATGGTGGAAACATTGATATGTTGGCTGGTTGTTGTGGTCTGACTCCATGGGGAGAGGGCATGGAACCCCCTTATCCAGGACCCTTCCAGACTATGTACCTCTTTCATGTGGCTGTCCCTGAGTTGCATCCTTTATAATAAAACTGTGATCCTATGTATAGTGTTTTAAGTGAATGCCAGCCAATTACTGAATCTGAGGGGGTTATGGAAACCCCTAAATTTATAGCTGTTCTGTCAGAAGTGCAGGTGACCTGAAACTAGTGGCTGATTTCTGAAATAAGGGCAGTCTTGTGAAGGACTAAGTCTTTAAACTCTGAATTTAATTCTGGATAAGTAGGTAGTTCAAGTGCAGTATACATAATAAAGTAAGTAATAATAAAATTTAAGTAAGTCATAATAAGTAAGTTAAAATAAAATTTAAAATACTGAAATCTTGAAGAGTATGTTCTCTGACCCCTACCTTATGAATAGACCAATAAAAATTAGGAAGAAAAATCTCCCAAGTATCTGGAAATTAAACAACACAGTTCTAAATAATCCATGGGTCAAAGAAGAAAGTATAAGAGAAATTTAAAAATATTTCAAACTGATGACAACATATCAAAATTTGTGAGATGCAAATAAAACAGTACGTAGAGGAACTTAATAGTTTTAAATGTTTAATAGAAAGGCTGAAAGATATAACATCACTTTCTAAGTGTCCACCTATAGGGGCTCAAAAAAGAAGAACAAATTCAATCCAAAATAAGTAAAAAGAGCAAGGGAAATAAAATGAAAGAATAAGAGCAGAAATAATTTAGTTATAAAAAAACCAAAATTAATAAAATTAATAAATTAATCATTTGAAAAGATTATTAAAATCAGTGGAATCCTAGGAATACTGATAAAGAACAAAAGAAAGAAGAGCATAAATAACTGACATTAATGATGAAAGAAAGATATAACTACAGATCTGGTAGATACTCAAAGAAAAATAAGAGAATATTATGATCAGTTTTTACTAATGAATTTGATAACTTTAAATGAAATGGACTTGTTTATCACAAAGCATAGCTTAAATCTGACACAAGAAGCAATAGAAAAAATAAACTGCCCTAAATATATTAAAGAAAATGAATTTATAATTAAGAATTTGGAGAGAAAGAAAACTCCAGACCCAGAATATTTCCCTAAAGAATTTGAGCAAATATACAAGGACAAAAATAATAAATCATACGCAAACATATTTTTAGAAGCAAAGCCAGCTTAACCCTGACAGATATATCAAAAAGAAAGGTATGGGGGCACCTGTATGGCTCAGCTGTTAAGCATCTACCTTCAGCTCAGATTATGATCCCAGGGTCTGGGATTGAGCCCCACATTGGGCTCCCTGCTCAGCAGGAAGCCTGATTCTCCCTCTCCTACTCCCCCTGCTTATGTTCCCTCTCTCACTGTGTCTCTCTCTGTCAAATAAATAAATAAAATCTTTTAAAAAAGTATGAATTAATCAATATGCCTCATGAACATATGAACATAGGCACAAAACTCCTTAATGAAATATTAGCAAATCAGTTCCAGCAATATATAAAATACGCAAATGAGGTATATAGTATCTACAATTATACAAATGATGACCAAGTGGGTTTATCCCAGAAATGTAAGGTTAACATTTAAAGATCAATCAGGCAATGCCTGGGTGGCTCAGTTGGTTAAGCATCTAACTCTTGGTTTTGGCTCAGGTTGTGGTCTCAGAGTGGTGAGATCAAGGATCATGTTGGGCTCTGCACACAGTGTGGAGTCTGCTTGAAATTCTTTCCCCCATCGTTTCCCTCCCCGTCTACTCCTCCCCCTGTTTGGGTGTGCTGTCTCAAAAAAACAAAACAAAACAAAACAAAAAACCTTTAAAGAAAAAAAGATCAGTCAAGGTAATTCACCATATTAACAGGATAAAAGAGACAAATTATATGACCACTGAAATAGATAGAGCAAAAGCATTTACAAAATTTGATATCACTTTTCTCACCTGTTCTCCCTGCCCTTAAGTGCTGCTCTAGCTGCACTGCTCTTGCTCTGAATTCTGGGTTCCTGCTAAGCCAGGGCTGCTGTTTTCTTTCTCTGGCTGCCATCATGATTATCTACCTGGACCTCATCAGACATGATGAGATGTTCTCTGACATTTACAAGATTCAGGAGGTTGCAAATGAGCTGTGCCAGGAGGTGAAGGAGAAAATAGTAGGGCAGAAGGTACCATTGATGGAAAGGTACTTTGCTGAAGGCCCTGAAAGTGAAGGTACTGAAAGCACAGTAATCATTGGTGTTGATATTGTCAGGAACTATTACTTACAGAAAACAAACTTCACAAATGAAGCCTATGAAAAGTACATCATAGCTTATAGGAAATCAGTCTAAGGCAAACTTGAAGAACAGGGACCAGAAAGTATAAACCTTTTATAACAGAGGATGCAGACAAATCAAGCACATCTTCGTTAATTCAAAAACTGCCAGTTCTTTATTGGTGAAAACGTGAATCCAGATGGCATGGTAGCTCTGCTGAACTACCATCAGGATAGTGACCCCATATATGATTTTCTTTAAGGATGAAATGAATGTTAATGTAAATGAAAAAATTTTAACAAAATGGAAAAAAAATGTTAACAAAATGCCAATTACATTGGATCTATCACCTGTCATCATAACTGGCTGCTGCTTTTCACACAGCCACACTAACACCAGGACTTGGACAAGTGGTTGATGTCATCCTGATCTTTTCACTTATTTTAATACTGATTTATTTGGAGTGGAGTCATTTTTTTTTTTAATTTTTAAGAAAAAGCCATATGTAGGTTGCTTAAAAATAAAATGCATTTAAACTTATTTGAGAGGATACCTCTTACTTTAATATGTGTTGAAACTAAGTCTGTCTTACAGTGTTCTAGAGAAGATAGAGCCTGGTTGTAGATCGCAAATGGATAGCATAAAACTGTCTTCAGGTAACTTCAGGTAAACAGGGAAAACTACTTCTGGGACTAGTATATTAAAAACAAAACAAACCAAAACTTAACAAGAATTACAAGTATTAATTCTAAGTTGAAGTTAAGGAAAAGACCATATTCGTAGAGTGTCAGATGTGAAGTGGATGATTATACATTTCATCACCTACAAACAGAAGTAGTTAACTCAGAGAGAGATTATCAAGAGAGTAAAAGAGACTAATACAATTGGAAGCAAAACAAAAACAATGTCATTGATGTTAAAGACTCTCAGCAAACTAGGAATACGTGATAAAAAGTAGTATCTAGTGTTAACATCATACTTAATGGTGAGGTATTGTGAGCTTCCCTCTAAGATTGGGAACAAAGCAGGATGTCTGCTCATACCACTTTTGCTCAATATCATGCCAGAGATCCTGACAAGTACAATAAGGCAGATAAAGAAACAAAAGGAATGCGGATTAGAAGGGAATAATATGAGTTTTTGGATAGAAAATTCCAACTTGTTAGGACTCTATAAAGCAACTACTAGAACTAATAAACAAAATACCAGCACATAAAGTCAATATAAAAAATAAGTTTCTTTGTACTAACAGAAAACAACTAGGAAATGACATTTTAAAAATACCATTCAAAATATCAAATTTCTAGGACTATATCTAAGGAAATATATATTAGATTTTTACACTGAAAATTGTAATGCATTGCAGAAAAAAATTAAAGGTCTAAATAGACATAGACATATCATATTCATGAATCAAAAGTCTTAATATTGCTAGGATATCATTTATTTCCAGTTTGGTCTATTGATTCAGTGAAATTCTAATGAAAATTCCAACAGACATTTTTTTCAGTGTAAATTGACTGTTCATTTTAAAACTTATAAGCAAATACAAAGAAATGTGAACGGCCAAGAAAGTCTTTGAATTTGGAGAACTCCTTACCTGATTTCAAGGTTTAGCAATGCTGTAGTAATTAGAAGAGTATGATATTGGCATAAAGAGAAACATATCAATGGAAAAAACAGAAACTCTCAGAATAGACTCATACATATGGTCAATATTTTACAAAGGTGTCAAAGTGACTCAAAGGACTCAAAAAGAAATGACAACTCTTAGCACCCAGATATGTTCTTTAAAAACCATTTCCCACTAAAAGAAATAGGACTCCTTGGTGGGGGTGGGGGAGAAAAAGGACTGATTACCATTTCCATTTCTATGTGAACTATGATTGAGGATAGCCAAATAGTACAGTCAAGGAAGAGAAAATTTTCTTTATAGAATTTTCAGGTAGTAAGTAAAGAAAAAATGTTGAAATTAGAATATGAGGATTTTGCAATTCTTTATGAATTCATGGGGGGATGAACAGCACCAGTGAAGTATACCTGTTGGAAAAAAATAAACTGGAAGCAGAGCAAGCATTTAAATCTAACCAACAACTTACAGAAGATCCAGGGGACAGAGAAATATTTAAAATGAAACGATGCATCACTAGAAATTCTGACTATGGAAACTCTGTAAGACAAACAACCTGGTTTCTTCAACAAAAAATTGAAGTAAAAAAAGAAACCTGTATATTAAAAAAGACTTAAGAGACATAAATAATTGCAATGTTTGGACTTTATTTTGATCCCATTTCAAACTAATGCACTAAAAAATTTATCAGCTATAAAGGAAATGTGAACACTATTCAATAATGTTTTGAAGGATTTTTTGCTAATTTCTTTTTTAGGTGGGATTATATATGTGGAGGAAACCAAGTAGGTCTCAAAAGTTGATAATTGGTTGAACCTAGTTGTGGGTACATAGGGCCTCAGTATATTATTTTCTCTGCTTTTATAAGTGTTAGACATTTTCTTTAATAAAAGGTTTTTAAAAATTACACATGAAAGCTATAGTGGAAGATATAGTAACCACAGAGGGCCTCCCGATCCTTCATCCCAGAAGTAAACTTAACCATGTAGGCATAAATGACTAACTGAGAGCGGATATCCTTCTTCTTCAGGAATGGCCCAGGAAAGTTATTTCAGTTGGACCCAGGAAATTTACCCATGTCTGAAGAAAGAATATGACATCCTATAGGCTAGCAGGCTCTGACAGAGCCATCACCTGGGAAAAGTTGAGTGGGACAGACTTGATTTCTTTACACTCACCAAGAGGATTGAGTAAAGGCCAAGAGTGCCTCTACTTGGAACCCTGAGGTCAAGGAAATGGAGATAACCCCTTATACAGCTCTGTGCTGCTGGAAGAATTACTGTAGAATCAGTGGGTAGAAGGATGGAGCTCATAATATCAATAAAATGGAAACTATCCTTTACTGAGTATGTCCCATGTGCCAGTGACTGTACTAAGGAGGCAGATTCACACAGGTCAGATACGGCACACCTGTTATTCACACACAAGACTGGCTTGAGGCATTCATATTACATTCCACAGTCAAATGACTTCCTAAGTCTCTTCCAACCTCAAGGACCATGAATCTTGTTAGAGATGTTTGTCCTCTACTTCTGTTGGTACAATCCCTCCCTTTTGTGTGGATTATACATAATAGTAACATCAGCTTAAGAGGGGCTGGTGTTGAGTTACCCAACTATTTGTTGGACTGCAACCTGGCTTATAGGTGGATCTAAGGGCTTTTGTTTGCCTCAAGAATTTCTAAGGATATACATAAATGCGTAAGGGACTCGGAAATGAATAGATTAGTTACATAGTACCTCTAAGTTAGGCAGAAACGGTTTTTCTAGAAGATTTCCTTCTCCATATGTTTGACATTTGCATCAGGGAATTGGATATACTATGCCACAAACTGGTAAATGTAACTAATGCATTATGGAAACTTAATAGTTTTTATATACTAAAACCTGTTTCAAAACTTTATTTTATTCGTTTAATATCCTTACTTACATATGTGGTGACTGAGGACCAGGAAGTATGGCCCTCAGTCTGTGTTGTCTAAGATGGTAATGACTAGCCATATGTGGCTATTTAAAGTTAAGCTTAAATTAATTAAAATTAAATGAAATTAAAAATCCAGTTGCAACAGTCATATTTTGATAGCTCCAGTATCCACACATGCTTGGTGGCTACTATATCAAGCAACACAGACGTAGCACATTTCTATCATCATAGAAAGTTCTGTTGATTAGCAATGTTCAAGATTTGATTTGCATGATAAAAACATTTAAATTTTTTAATCTTAAGTTCTTTTCCTGTTATATTTTTCTATCTCATTCAGTTTTCAAAAAATTTGTAGTGATATCTGAAAATACACACATTTTTTTTCCCATGTACTACTTGCAGGTTGTTGAAGAAAAAGGGGAGTTCAGTGTTCCAAGCTGCTATGGAAATATTAAAAATGATAATGGTGGTTCTAGCCTTGATTTCGAACATCTTCTGGATGATGTAAATGTGGTTGATTTAAAATGGATCCATAATTTTGTATTGAAATCTCTGGAACTTTTATATCAAGTGGAAAAATGGGAAACACTGGTATCACTTGCTATCCAATTCAATACAATTTCACAGTAAGTATTACTGTAAGGGCAATCAAAAGTGGCAAGCTTTCATTTAAAAAAATGCATTTTAACTAATGTCTGCTTTTTAATGTATTTTTACCCCTCTCTAGTGAGAGATACACAGAGCAAGTGACACCCCTCCTAGTGTATGCACAGCGTCAACTTCTTCTAAGAATATCCAAGTTCAATGGCCCGGATGTTACCCAACAAGCTTGTGCAAGATATGAGGCTGAATACAACGAGAAGGTGAATTTGGCTCTATTATTCATACAGTTGTGATTTCTGATAAGTGCACATATGCAATATAAAGATTTAGGATTCAGATAAATATTATTTTTACTTAGGCATTTATCATTCAAATCAACAAATGTTATTGAAAGCTTGCTATGTGCCAATATTTTCCATGTACAGGGTAAACAAAAATTAAGTCCTTGTGCATAAGAAACTTACGTTCAGGCCAGAGCTGATATATTCATTAGGCACAGTGTGGACATTGTCTAGAACCACAAAAATTTTAGAGGCCCACTAAATGTGTTTTAATTTTTTTTAATGTGAAGAAAAAAGTAACATAGGTCAAAGAAAATGTTTTAATTTTTACTACTACTATAATTGTATTTATGCCAACGTAATCATATGATACAATTTTTAATATTTTCCCTTAAAAGTGAAAGTCTGTAAGGACCACGAAAGTCATCATACAGCTTTGAGTTAGATGGAGGAAAGGGAAGTAAATTCTTTCTTTTATTTATTACTTTAATAAATGTGTATCAACTATCTTTTTTTTTTAAAGATTTATTTATTTATTTATTTATTTGACAGAGAGAGAGAGAGAGAGAGAGAGATCACAAGTAGGCAGAGAGAGGCAGGCAGAGGGGGTGGGGGAAGCAGGCTCCCTGCGGAGCAGAGAACCCGATGTTGGGCTCTATCCCAGGACCCTGAGATCATGACCTGAGCCAAAGGCAGAGGCTTAACCCACTGAGCCACCTAGGTGCCCTGTGTATCGACTATCTAATACCAGAGCCATGGCATATAGTTATACAGTTTTCATCCTGGCCCAGGGCCCCCAGTGTACATGAAGACTGAAATCTAGTCCCACGTATTCTAACATGAGAACACAGTCTGAGTTCTTGCTTTATAGGGTTTAATTTTGGAGGAGTAGACGTAGGGCCAGATAATAAACATGTAAACAGATACATAAAGAGATTCATGATCATTATGAGTCTTCGAAGAGAATAAAATGGGTCCGTGGGTTAGAGATAGGTGGAGTGGGAGGTAGAAAGCTGGAATGCCTCTTGGAAACTGTAACCTTTGATGAAAAATGGCCAGCCATACATAAGAGAGAGCCTTTTAGCCCAAGAGAAGAACAAGAGCAAAGGCCCTGGGGTGGGACAGGAAGAAGGTCTGAGTGGCTGGAATGTCACAGACAGGGCCAAGGGTAAAAACAGGGGTGTTTTTCTATTTCCTCTTCTCCCCAAGTTCTTAATGTTAGTGTGTCCCAGGACTTTGTTCTTGGTCCTCCTATCTTCTTTATCTGCATCCTCTCCCTTGGTGAGCTCATTCAGTCTGTGGCTCTAAGTACTGTCTTTATGATAATGACTTTTGAAATTATAGCTCCAGTCTAGAACTTTCTCCTTAATTCTGTGTTGACATGTAATTCCCTGTATCAGTCAGGGTTCAATCAGAGAAACAGAACCAGTAGGATTTATTATCTATCTGCCTATCTATTTTTCTATCTGTCGTGTATCTATCAAGATTTATGACAAGGAACTGGCCTATGTGATTGTGGGGGCTGGCCAGAGAAGTCTAAAATTGTAAGGTCGTCAGTCAGGATCACCAGAGGGAAGGAAACTTACAGGTGTGGCCAGAAGCTGTTATCCTTAGGCAGTCAGTGAGGGATGATCCAATGAGTAGAACTGGATGCTGTGTGGAGTCTGGAGACCTCTAGCACATCAAGGACTCACCTGCTTAGGTCAGGCCCACTGAAGATAACCTCTTTAGTTTAAAGGAAATTTATTAGGGACTTTAATTAGTATCTGCAAAATTCCTTCATAGCAGCAGCTAGATTAGTGTTTGAATAGCTGGGATGAAGTGTGTATATGCTACAAAATGGATACTTCCTTTCCTTTTGTCCTCATAGTTTAGCCTAAGCAAGTTGATCCATCAAAAAACTGTCTTGCTGCCTAATCTACATGATCTCTTAGATGTCTAATACACTTCTGAAATTTAGTATATTTCAAACAAACCTGTTCTGACAAGTCTTCCCCACTTCAGTTGATATCAACACTGTTCTCCTAGTTGCTCAGGCCAGACACCTTGGAGACATCCCAGACTCCTCTCTTGCTTGATTACTCCATTACAAATTGGTTATCAAATCATCTACCTTCAAAATGTATTCAGAAACTGACCACTTATCACTACCTTTACCACTCCTCCTCTGATCCAAGCCCCTGTTATATTTGCTTGGATTCATGCAATGACTTCCTAATTAGCCTTCTTGCTTCCAACCTCCCTGAATCCCTGCCTCTAGCCTATAGTCTTCTCTCAATGCAGCAAGTAGAATGACCCTTTAAAAACCCAAGTCAGATCATGTTCATCCTCCTCTTTAAATCCTACAACAACTTCCCATCTGATTCAGAGAAAAGGTGAACATCCTTGTCAAGGCCTTAATGCCCCACACATTTTCCTGTGATCTCCGGTGACTCATCTGTACTCCTCCATAGGTTTCAGCTTCTCTGTTCTTTAAGACTTCCTGCTTTGGGATCCTCCCATTTGCTGCTCCCCTGCTTGGGATGCTCCTCTCCCAAATATCCACACTGATTCTTTCTCACTTTTTTCTAGCTTTTGCTAAATGTCGCTTTCTGTGTGAGAAATATTCTCACTATCCTATATAAAATTATGTACTTATTTGCTCTATTTCTCTCTATAGCATATATAACTCTTTAATATACTCTATAATTACTTCTCTATTTTCTTCATTATATTTCTACTTTCTCTAGAGTAAGTTCCATAAGAAAAGGAACTTTTGTTTGCTTGTTTCCTTTTGTCTAAAACTTTTCAGATTTCAGATATTTTATAATCTTAGGACTTAAGTGTCTGTTAGAAAATAAATTTTTAAAATACTACAGAGGACGGGGCGCCTGGGTGGCTCAGTGGGTTAAAGCCTCTGCCTTCGGCTCAGGTCATGGTCCCAGGGTCCTGGGATCGAGCCCCGCATCAGGCTCTGTGCTTGGCGGGGAGCCTGCTTCCTCCTCTCTCTCTGCCTGCCTCTCTGCCTACTTGTGATCTCTGTCAGCCAAATGAATAAATAAAATCTTAAAAGAAAATAAAAAATAAAATACTACAGAGGACATTAGTTCTGAAAAACTTCACCCAGGGAAGTTTAAATTGCATTTATTATGAGTAGGGTGGAAAAATCAGCCACTGGAAAAGCAGCCTATATTTTAGATATGTTTCAACTTGCATAATAGAAGATATATTTAGACTAGTGGATTTATAGAATATCAGAAAATCATATTTTAATTGCTCTACATAATTTGCCTAATGCTTCTCCAGCTGTGCTGAACAAAAGAGATATAAAAAGTTATGTGGCTGCTTTTTTTTGCTGAAAGTTGTCATGATCGAGTGCTACTCTGCTAGCTTTCATTTGAAGCATCCTTTTGTATTTCTTCTTTTTGACAAGTGAAAAATAAGATAAACATTTTAAGTAAGCCAAATTTCTAGCCATAAATGCCTGACCAAATGGTATTTGTTTTCCTTTTTCCTTTTTCAGATAACCTGCCGAAATTTCGTTGGGAAGCAGCTCAAGATTAATCCTTCGACCAGTGAAGTAACAGATACAGAAAACGGCACAGATAGCCTAAAAAAGTTTATCGGTTCAGGTTGGAACCATTTCAGCTTGAAGCTTTTTTAAAGCAAAGTTTGCTGTTGTGTTCTGCGTGTCAGCTCTTCCATAATTAAAATGTTTGCAAAATCTCTTTTGCAGGCTTATTGGACTGAAAAAAACCCATTTGATATTTACCATCTTATGTTGCTATAAATGTCACACACGAGGAATTAAAACCCATGTTTATTAGTTTAATCTATAAATTAAAGAAGGGAAAGAAAAAGAGAAAGGAAAATTATTTGAAAAATAGGCATGGAAAAAGACTGTTTTCTGCATTTCCCCATTTTTATTTCACTTGGGAGCTCTTCAAATAGACCTGTTGCTATTCTCTTTGAAGTTCTGTCTTGACTCTCATAATAATTCCCATTCCCATAATCAATGTAGATTGTCCTCTTATTGGCTCTTTCATGGTTAAGTTGTAGGTCTTCTCATTAGAGCGCAGAAGACACTGGGACGTTGTGGCTCCTTTGCTTTCAGAGGAGAAGTCCTCTTGGAATAGTTTGGCAGTACAGCTTATAGGATTAAAGCAATAGAATAAGATGAAAATGGAGAATAATGCTTTCTCTCAATTGTGCTTGTCATGTGCCTCTGTTTCTGGTATAAGAAAGAAATGCAAATCTTCCCTTTGTCATGTTAGGATTCTTTCATCTATTTATCTACAGATTTTATGTATCTGTGTGTGTAAGTATATAATCATCTATTCCTTTACTGAGACAGGTAGGAGGCCATTCAGTCATCCGGCAAACATTTACTGCATGTGTATTCTGTGTTAAGTGCCATACTGGGTACTGTAACTACAAAGAGAATAAAGATTTATTGAGATTAAAGATTTGTTATCCTGGAATTTACAACCCATTGAAAGAGACTGATAAAGCAGAGACTATGGTATAGAGTGATAAGATCTGTCATATGATGACTATCCATGCTGTTTTCCCCTGTAGGCAGTAGTACTATGGAGAGACTGTGTGTAATTTGATGGAGCTAAAGGAAAAAGGAAAAGGCACATTTGAGGTTAGAAAGTTTGGCAGGAAGGCCTTAGAAGGCAGGATAAAGAGCAGCAGATCTATCCGGAGGGCTGAAGGAAGCTAGTGATAAGGATTTAAAGCCGGGCTGTGAATGATCGTATTTGCGCTGCTGAAAGAACCTTAGGTAGCAATGTGGGGAACCAATTGAAAGCACAGCAAATGGAAGCAGAATAGCAGCTACCCCTAATCCCTAATCACATTAGAGACGTGATGAGGCTCGGACCTAGGTGAAGAGGACACAGGAGTAGACAGATACAAGAGAAAGGTCAAGGAAGTCCCCAGGACTGTGTTCTGTACTGGTTAGATGAAGATGGGAAGAGTCCAAAATGCCTTGGTTTCTGGGTTGGTTGGCTCGGTGGATGTGATGTCCTGACTCTACAGGAAAACTGAAGGGAGGAACAGGTCAGAGAAAGTTGCTTTGGAAGTACTGAGTTTGAGGTGCCAGGATGATAACTGAGTAGAACTAGTCAGTATATGGTTGGATAGACTGGTCAGACATTCAGCAGAGATTTGTATTTTCATCATCAATATATTGCTGGTGGTTGAATTCAGGGGCTTGTATGAGGTCACTCGGAGAGTTTTACAGATGGCCTCACTTTGGAAGCTATGTCGTTCAAAGTGGGCTACGCTATACAGTAGTAATAAATAACCCCCAAATCTCATTGCTTTCACACAAGGGCAAGTCCATTTTTTTTGCTCATGCTACTGTGCTCATTGAGTTGAGTACTGAGCTGCTGCTTATCATAAGTGGATGGAATCTCCATCTTGACACAAATTTCCATGATGGTGTCCAAGACAGAAAGGAGAACATGAATTTACCCTCCAGAGGAGCCATGCTGAGAGGCTGGGGCAGAAGGGAAGGAAAGAATGGGCCCAAACATAGGAAGTTTATAGGTGGTAAGGGTAGAAGTTGAAGATATTCTTCTTGGGTACTGAAGATTTTCTTAATAAAGCAAAGGGTTGAGATTATAGTCAAGGTTGCTAGGGTAGGAGATTTCAGGAGGAATGAGAAAGAGTGGCCTGGCCCCTGAGGGAAATAGAAAAAAGATAGAAGAGGTTCGGAGCTAGCTGGTAGATGTGTAGAGGTCCCACTTGAGGGAGTTGGTGACCACAAACCTGTGTCTTTTACCACCAATGATAAATCAAATTATCCCCTCATTTTAATTAAACAATGGCATTCCAATCAGTGTGATTCTTCCTGGTTACATTCTTCTTTTCTTGACCAAATCATCAAACCTCTGGAGAGCTCTCAATTTGGGATCTGCAACTCAGAATGGGATTTATATCATCCCTTCCATCCTAAAAAGAATGGACAACAAATGTGAGAAAATGTGTCAAAAAGCTTATTATCAAATATGATGACTACCACTTAAGGGATAGGAAAAGCATTCCTAGCATGTGTGTCCAGTAGGTCTTACAGATGGTGGATGCAATACGTTAGGAAAGTAATTTGCCTTCTTGTTAAAGCTATATTTGGAAAGGCAAGATTGCAGGTGGTAGCTGGGATCAGGTTACCATGATTATTTGGATTGATTCTCAATGGTGGTGGAGCTATAGTCAGTTTGAGCAATGACTACAGCAGGAGTATTTGAATGGATAAAATATAAAAAATATTGTAGTGGCAGTAATAATGAATTGGTCCATGCACTCTGTTGACCATACTATAACCATTAGCTTTTAAAATTTTTACACTTTTAGGGGGTAGATATTATGCTTACATTACAGATGAGAAAATTAAATGTTACTAGTAAGCAGAAGAACTTTGGTTCAAACCCTAGGCTCTCAGTCTGATTGCTCAGCTCTAAGTGCTCCACCAAACTATTTGACCTATTCACCATTTGTCCTGTTTCAGATTTGTCTCTCCTCTAAACTGACAGCACTCAGAAAAATTTTGCTATATATCAGTGGTCATGGGAATTATTCTTACTTACTGTAATAGTAGGGTAGTTTTTAGATGATCCCGCATACTAATTGTTTTACATTGAGCCATTATCATTAAAATCTTGGCATCCACTTAGAGTTCTTTATAAGACTCCAGGACCTCTGTGACTAGGAGCTTATTTTGGCCCACGCTTTTGGCATTATTTGGCAAATTTTTAGGAGGGTGAATTTTTTTTCAGTGTCCTGAACTCAGATCATTAACATGTTTATAACCATGATGGGTCTTAGGTATGTCATCATGACATGTTTGCAGTACTTTGGAAAGACCAGGTATACTCTTGCTGGTTTCCACACCAGATTGCTGCTTTAGAACATCATAGATTTTCTTTTGGTGTAACAGCCCTGAGCAGTAATGTTTGATACATTTAATTCTTCAGAACGGATATTGTAATGCTCCAGTGCCTACGAACATTTGGTGTTCTCATTATTTAACAGCATTCTGTTCTCCCTCTAACTATTTAATAATGCATATGTAATGTGGTATAGTCTCTGTAGGATGTGGAGAAGTGAGAATACCTCACTTAATAGATTATTTTTTGTATGGATGAGTAACTTGCCTGCTTGTTAAGCTTCACAGGGGAGATAACTATGAATATGCCTTTTATTATGGTTATTTTTGCATTCTGTCTAGGATCTGATTCTTGAGTTTTGACTTTATTGGTATTTAAGTTTTCTCTGATAGGGCTCTTCAGTCTTCAGGTACATTTTCATACCTGCAATTCAAATTTTCAACCTTTGGCAGGTGTGTTTTATAACTGACTCTGGGCTTTTGTTTTGGTGTGACCAATTGTGTAGAAAGCAGCCCGAATTTTGTAGTATTCCCTGGGATTCTTCCTTGGTGTACCCATCTCTCAGGAGTCATTGGCATTTCGTTTTTGTTTTTTTTAAATTAATTTATTTTATTTTATTAATTTACTTTTTTAAAGATTTTATTTATTTATCAGAGAGAGAGAGAGAGAGCGAGAGAGCATGCACACATGCACAAGCAGGGGGAGCAGCAGACAGAGGGAGAAGCAGGCTCCCTGCTGAGCATGGAGCGGGGACTCCATCTCAGAACCCTGGGATCATGACCTGAGCCGAAGGCAAACACTTAACTGACTGAGCCACCCAGGCATCCCTATTTAAATTTGAGGTGGGGAGGGAGTGTGGGAGGGGGAGGGGCAGAGGGAGAAGGTGAGAGAGAGAATCCTCAAGCAGAATCCCTGCTGAGCTTAGAGCTTACACAGGCCTTGATCTCATGACTCTGAGATCGTGACCTGAGCTGAAATCAAGAGTTAGAGGCTCAACCAGCTGAGCCTCCCAGGCATCCTGGTATTCAATTTTAATGAGTACATTAACAACAAGAGACACAGTAATTCTTTTCTTTCTTCCCCCTTCCTTCCTCCTCCTTTCTTCCTTTTCTCCTCCTTCTCCTTCCTTCTCTTTCTTTCCCACCCTCCTCTTTCTCTCTTCTTCCTCCTCCTCTTCCTTCACCTTTTTCTTTTTCTGACCTATTTCTAACTGTTGAGGTTATTAGTGCCTTTGAAATAGCTTCTTGAATTATTCATGGAAGTTTTCAGAGAGGAGCTCCCCTTGAGACAGAGAAGTAAGCACCGGCCTCTGAAACTAATGATACTTCTTCATTGCTGTCACTAGTTTCCTTGTGTAGCTGGTCACAAAATCACCAGTAGAGCCCTAGTTAGACTATAAGAAAAGAGGTTTTCTAGGGCTTGAAAAAAAGGGGAAAAAAAAAACAACCTTAAAGTGAAATATAGTTTAGGAAAAAAATAAGGAGGAATGCTTTATAAGTGGGTATTTGATTAAAAAGTAGCAGGATGATTTTATTCAAACCCCACATTTTAAAGATTGCCAAAATCTCCTGTCCCTCCTGTCCTTTTGATTGCCTCCAAATACAAGCATGCCTTTGTGAATTTTTATTCCGGAGTGAAGGCTCTGTGAGAGCAAGGAGTATGTCTGCTTTTTTCACTTATATCTCTCCAGTGCCTAGCATTGTGCCTAATACTAGTAAGTGGTCAATATATATTTTGAAAATACATGACTAACAGCCAATGTGTATCCTCCATCTATTGGATGCTTACTTCGTGATAGACACTATGCTTGGCACTTCACATACAGCTTAAAACAATAATCCTCAGAGGTAAATATTATCACCCTGATTTTAACAGGGATTGTAAATTAAGGCCTAGAGTAGGTAACTGACTGTCTCAAAATATTAATATGTGAGGGCTTCCAGCTTCTGCCTTCTCCTTTGTTTTCTTTTCTTCTTTCCCTGATCTCACTATCTAAGGAGAAAAAGATAAAAGCCAAGCTCATGAATTCTTGTAGGAAAAACAAAATAGAACAGAAACCTTATCATCTTTTGGGCATTGTGTGTAAGGGTGGGGGTTGGAGGAGTCAGGGCATGCCTTGTCTTTTTGTCTGCATCACGCAGGACTGTGCGTGGGTAGAGGAGAGGGGAATTGAGAAAGCAAGATGGTGGGTGTAGGACAAAGTGGACAGGAGAGTGAAATTCGTAGGGTAGAAGAGATCTCCTGGGGAGGTAATAAGTGCTACTGTCAGCTAAGTATTGGATTCTCTTAAATGTGTGGTAGGCAAGTGTGTCAAGAATGAACTTGCTGGGAAGACAAGTGCTTCTCTCAATATGGCCATCTACCTGGTTTGACTAGAGCCTCCAGGATTTCTAGATATTTCAGTCTGCATTGTAGTAGATTGAAAGATGTCCTATGGCCACAGAATGCAGATGTGCCACTAATTCAATCAGGGCCTCCCTGGGCTCATGAGAACCCCAGGCTTTTTCTCTCATTAACTTTTCTTAGACTTATTTCTGTCCTAGTCTCAAAGGTCTTTGTACTCAATTAGCAGGCCTCAAATCTGGGTCATTGCCAGTTACCCAAGATTTGATGCCCCCTGGCCAACTAACTGGAAAAGTCACTGGACTTGAATGCTGGTTGTCTCTCTTGTCTTATAAGGCCTTAAAACAAATTAATATCCTCAAGTTCACTTTTCCTCCTTTGTAAAGTGTAAATAACATCCACCCCTACTAGTTGGTAAGGTGCTGTGAAAATGAACTGAGATTAAGATCTATATAAGAATTATAAATAAAGTCTATCCTAGCCATTTAGCTTTGAAAACTTGTCAGTCATTCATTTAACAAACACTTATAGAGCACATACCATGTAACAGGCACTGTTAAAGGTCTGGGTTGATAGCAGCAGACAAAATGGACAAAACTCCTTGCCTTAATGGAACCTGCCTTCTAGTGGCAGGAGACAACCAATAAACAAACAGAACACATAATACGTCAGAAGATGATGAATGCAATGGAGAAAACAAAGGTTGGGAAACCAGGATCGCCAATTTAAATACAACAATCAAGGGAGGCTTCCTGAGAAATTAAGTTAAGCAAGGAAGAAAGGACATGGGGATGTCTGAGGAAGAATGTTCTAGACCAGCATGAACCACTGGTGGGGGTTTGCAGAAGATCTCTTGGATTTCTTGGATTTTTTCCCAACAAGATGGGAAGCAAGGTTATTGGCCTAGAAAGGACAGGGAAGAGGTAATTCCCACCCCCTTTTTTCCTTGCCAAGTAGCCAATTAACCACTCTTATGTCACTTCCAACATTGGAATGTTCCCTGCAACCCGCCATCATTCCCCCTGCTACTATCTTAGTTGAGTTCAAATCACAATACCGTGTTTTAGTTTTTCAGCCACCAATCTCTTTCTGTTGCAGTCTGCTAACTCTTCCTAAAATACCCATGCCCAGCTCAGGTCCCTTCCTCTGCTTCCTATTGGAAAGGATAAAGGTGACTTTCTCAGCAAGGGCTTCAGGTCTCCAGAAAACCCCTCTTTGTTCAATGGGACTAGCCATGTCATCCCACTGCACCCTGAATTAGCACCCTGACTCCTGCTTCCATACTTCTCCTTGTACAAACTAGCTCTGTGACTCAAGAGAAACCACCAGACATCTCTATGCCTAATTTTCCTCATCTGTAAAATGAGGATTTAACAGTACATACCTTTTATGTTGTTTTTAGGATCTGATGAGATCATCACAATAAATTATATAAAATAGTTCTGGTATAGTATAAGTACTCAGTCAACATCAGCTCTGCTTATTCTGTCTTAAACCTCTTGCCTCCTTCTTCCTAATCAAATCTTCCCTCTCCTCTAAGACACAACTGGCATGCCCTCAGGCATGAAGTCTTTCTTGCACTTCCTTTCCTCCCTATTGCTGATCTCTCACTTCTCTCGCCCTTGTTTTGGCACATACCAGAAATGCTCTGTGAATGTGAGTTTAATACTCCAGGGTCAGAATGCTTCATCTCTCCAGCTAGACTGTGAACTCTGCAGGGCAAATGTCATGCCTCTTTGCCTCCTGTGGCCCTATTCCCTCGCAAGCTGCTGTACCATTCTCAAGGCCTCAGATTTCACAGGGGCCATTCACCTGTTCAACTTGTTGAAGAAGTAAATTCTTTTGTTATTTTATCTGTAATATCTGAAGCTTGTATTCCTTTTCTCTTGTGTGTGGTGTGTGGCTGAAAATCTGAAGCCTGGTTCCAGGGACCGCCACTTCCTCTCCAGGGACCTCGTGGCCACCCTCTGCTAACATCTCCTCTTTCCGCCCATTTTTTTCAGGACTGTTTTTAGTTCCCCTCCCTTTTATGGCCTCATCTTCCTTTCCTCTGCATCCTCCAATATTAGAAACCCATCTTTCCCTTCTCTTAAGAGAGCACTTACCCACCCAGGCTTCTTTGTTTCTTCCTTTCGTCTCTTTCCCAAGGCACCTCTGCTTTGAAGAGGCTGCTGAAAAGGAGTAGATTATTTCATCTTTTATGATCAGCAAAAGAAAAAGTAGGAGGCTTCATAAGGAAAATTGGCAAGATCTAAAGTTATTTGCATTTCATAGGAATCAAAAGTTTTCTAAGTTTTTTTTTTTTAAAGAACTTTCAAATATACCACAAAAAAATTGATCTGAACGTTGAAACACCTGCTGCAAACCTGGGGACTTTGAATTTAGCAGCTTTAGTTTGGGACCAAGAAATTCTCTGAATTAGAAAGTCTTTTGCTACTAGTTGTTGGCTTGCGGCAGCATTTCATCCCTTGGTCTGCTTCTTTGTCCTTTCAGAGTACAGCCACGCCAAAAAGCTTGTCTGTGTGCCCGTGGATGTGACAGACACTTTGAGATGTTTTAGAGAGACCCTGGAAAAATCCAGATATCACAACAGATCAATCCGACACAGCAGAAAATTGCTTTCATTATTCCTTGCACAGACACAAGGTAAACTTCTTGGCTCTATATCCTTTGCTCTTTATTTCCGGCGGGGGACGCCACCCTGTGGATCTACCATATTCTGCCTTAGGCCCTTTATTTCCCCACCGACATGCCCACTCCCTGCTGCCCTTCACTTCCTTCTTCTTGTCTGGTGGATCACATCTTCTCTCTTACACACTTCTTTCCAAAGACTGTCTCACTCATCTGCTTTCATGCTTTCTGTGAAACGAGCATACTCCCTTGAGCAGATATAAAAACAGTATTTGTTAATTTTTGATACGTTCTTACCTATCTCTTTGCAAGTATGGTACTATAGTCTTTTTAAAAAATTTTCATAAATAGATGACTTGATTCATGCTGAATTAACTAGAACCTATTACCAAAGCCTACTTTATCAGTGTCAAGGAAATAGATGCATTTTAATTTAAGCATCAATACGATTTCTTATTAACACCATAGATTTTTATCTTAAAGATTTTTTTTAGCTTAAAACAAGATATTCACTATCATTGGTTACATCACATTTATTTGTTTTCTCCCTTCTCAACATTTATTGATTTGTGAACTCAATCAAAGCAGGGCTTTGAGTGGTTAAGTGGCAATAATTTTAGGTGGGGAAAAATATTGACTTATGTATGTTTGGGTCATTAAAAATTTGTTTAAAATCCTAATATATGTTTATGATCCTTGCTATTCAAATTTATTGGAATAATAAAAATAAGCTTAAAGAATAAACTTAAAAAACTTAAAATTTTTATATTTTAAAGTTATTAAAAATAGACTTAATGTCAACCTAAGCTGCTAATATTCACTGAACTGATCTTTCAGAAATTTGCTCAAATCTTGTTTTTACAATCACTGACAGAAGTTTTATTTATGTGTGTATATATGTATGTATGTGTGTATTTGTTGTTGTTACTACCCCTGCTACTTAACCCAAAATCATACTTGCTATGCCACGTACCCACAGAGTGGTTGTATTGCCTATAGACTCACATTCTATTAAATTAGCTCTGTATGTTATGTTTAAACTTCTTTCAATTATGGCATATATTAATAATGGTTAAGGGCATGAATAAAAAAAACAAATATAATTTGGATTACATTGGTTCACCCTGAATCTCACTTGGTGTTAATGTATTTTCAGCAGTTTACCCCCAGTCCTTGGGCTGCAGACTTCAAACTCCACATTAGCTCCTCTTTCTCTGCAGCTTTTGACTACTTCCTCTAGAATAGTCTTACTTTCTTTCTTGTGTGTTCTCTGATCTTATAAAGAGAGCGATTCTTTCCCACTTTCCCCCCTTAGGTCAGAACTAACTATGTGTTGCTTCTATCTCAGAGGTCTCTGCCCCGGAGGCAGACTAACATCTTACTGTTGGAAGCCCTCAAAAAAAAGCAAACTCAAACCATGTAACTTTAAGCAATCCCCACGAGAAGCAAAGCATTATCTCAACAGCACTTTCTGGCACAGTGCCCCTCTGTAGTGTTTTTTTTATGAAATAACAGGTAGAGAGCCCATCCACACATACCTGAGCTCCTCAGAAATGATGTTAGATACTGAATTTAAGGAAACAGTGTCCCTCAAACTGCAAAGAAATCTCAGCTATACACCGAATTTTTCTTTTTTTCCTCCCTGTTGATTTCATCTACGTTTTTCCCTCCTTGTCATCTTCCTCTCTGTCTCCTTTTAAAATTTCTTTTTGGGGGTGCCTCAGCATCTCATTTGGTTAAGCATCCAACTGATGATTTTTGGCTCAGGTCATGATCTCAGGGTTGGGAAATAGAGCCCTGTGTCGGGCTCCACATCTGTCGTGGAACCTGCTCAAGATTCTCTCCCTTCCTTTGCCCTCCCCCACACCTGCTTGCTCTCGTGCTCTCTCTCTCTCTAAAAAAAGTAAATAAATTTCTTTTTTCCCTATGAATTTAGGAGATAAAGGAGGAATAAACAATTTGAAATTTACTACTGGAAAGGTGGAATTTTGCCTGGGGACAGAAGAGATGCATATGCCAACACCCCCCAACCTCTCTCAGGAGCACTTCAGAGTTTTCAGTTCAGTGGAGAAAAGTAAACTTCCCTCTTCGCAACTGGGACTCGTAATTTCCTCTTATTATGAAACTATTGGTAAGAGTCGTTCATTATATATTCATTTTCAGGAGGATCTTGCACAAAATGTTTCAATTGCCTTTGGGCCTGAAATGCCACCTTGAAAAATCAGACGAAAGAGCTTGAAGATAGAATCTTGTAGGCAGTGCCAGAGCAGTGTTGGGACAAGAGGCATCCAGCCCCTCCCATTCTCCACTTTCCCAGCCTGGGCTGTCAGCATGGCAAGGTTCTAGGCCCCTCTTCTGCTTATCCTCCTTTGAATGAATCTGTGAACCCCTTGTTGGAATGTGGCCACTGTTGTGTTCTTTTGCTCTGCCCTAGCTGATCCCACTTTCCTTGTCTTTCTGTTTGATTTGGCTTTTCTCCAAATTCAGCAGTATATATTCAATCCATGTTGTAGACCCTACATCCCCCTTTTTTATTTTTATTTTTTAATTTATTTTTTTAAAGATTTTATTTATTTATTTGAGAGAGAGAGTGAGCCCAAGCAGGGGGAACAGCAGGCAGAGGGTGAGGGAGAAGCAGGCTCCCTGCTGAGCAAGGAGCTCAGTGTGGGACTCAGTCCTAGGATCCTGGGATCATGACCTGAGTTGAAGGCAGCCACTCAGCTGACTGAGCCACCCAGGTGCCCATCCCCTCCTTTTTTTTTTGTAGTAACAGACATTTAATAATTCCCCCCTTTACTCCCTGAAACAAAATGCATATTTAATATAGTCTCTCTATACACATTATTTAATCAATAAATATAAAATAAATAAATATTTAATGCAATAAATACAATTTAATACCCTAAATATAAAATAAAGGCTAAATAATATTATTTTATAACAAAACAATCTATTTGTGGCACTTAAGAGTTCAGGTACTGGAAAGTCTAGTGAAGCAATCAGATGCTCATATCCTGTGTGCTGAATCACCGTGAATGTTATAGCTACAAATACAGACTGAAACAGCTTTATTGTATTGGTGATGCAAGTACTATCAGCACTGCTAATTTTCGTGACAGTGTTTTTCTAAAATGGTAAATCTAGATGCAGTACACAATAAAACACTACAGCGAATGGTCGCATTTCTGGAAAATTGAGAGAATTTTAAAAACATGCAAAAATGCCCTATTTATATGTAAAATGAAGTTAGAGGTTAGACTCAGACAATTATAAACTAGTTTCTCACCTTTCTCTTCACTGTGGAGGAAGCTTCTGTGTGTTACAGGCCATCCAGTATCTCTGGTCTTCACTGACAAAATGCCAGGAGATGCACCGTTGTGACACCTAACAAAAGCTTCCTTAATTTTCTAAAATACCCTACAGGAGTCAGGACTGCCCTCATTATAAACCACTGCCGTGGGGCACCTGGGTGGCTCAGTGGGTTGGGCCTCTGCCTTCAGCTTAGGTCATGATCTCAGGGTCCTGGGATCGAGCCCGCATCGGGCTCTCTGCTCAGCACGGAGCCGCTTCCCCCTCTCTCTCTGCCTGCCTCTCTGCCTACTTGTGATCTCTCTCTCTCTGTCAAATAAATAAATAAAATCTTAAAAAAAAATAAACCACTGCCTTGTTGGTTAGTTTTGTTTTGTTTTGTTTTTTTTCTAGACATCTCTGAATTTATACATTTATCAGAAAACAAAAAAAAAAAAAAAAGTTCGGATGCTATTAAAGATGTGCTTTTTTTGCATTTGGGTAAAGGAAAAATCTGATAAGCTGTGATCTTGTCCCATCCCTGCTTAAATACAAATACTTCGAGGCTTCCCATCTGCTATAGAATAGCGTCCACATTTCTCCACCAGGCATTCAGATGCCTCCATAAGCCTACCACTCTCTCCTTCTTCACAGTCCAAAGAAAACCATAAAAAAAAACCGAAACCCACGTTATGTCCATATACACCTCAACTGTTCTCCCTAGCATGGCTTTTCTGAATTTCTCTTTGACACCACTTCCCCCTGCCCAACTCTTACTCCACTCTCTCCACATTTCCTCTCTCTCAGATCCAATCTCTTCTTCCACTATGTTCAGGTAGAGTATCATTTGCTCTCTTTCTGCATATGTATCAGGAGACCTGGGAAGACAGTGTTAGCTTGCAGTTTGCTTATCTACAAAATTAAGAAATAAATGCAGTTTAAATAGTCTTGAGAGAATGAGGAAGATACTTTCTAGGAACTGACATTTGTTCTTCTACTTGATTAAAATACAGATGTTCTCCAAGTCAGCCATCAAAGAAGTCTTAAAGTTCAGGCATTGCATGAACTCGGAAGCCTTCTCGTCTTTGCGGAAAAGAAAAGGTAGATTTTTAGGAGTCAGTGGAAAAAGGGCAAACTTTTTTTGGTTGTTTGTTGGAAAGCATTTTTAAGTATTATGAAAAAGTTGTCTTTCATAAATTTTAGTTCTTCAATAATATTCCATTGCTACATTTTATTCACCAAATGCTACCCGAGAGAAACAGTTATGAGAAGTAAATAGTATAGATTGATTCTCTAATATTTTAATTAAAATATTTCTTCAGTGCATTTTCATCCCCTTTTGGAAGATAGATTTAATAACATGGACTATGGAAAACATGCTGCTTGATGCTCTGTTTCTCTTTTAGGGCTGCTTTTAAATGTTGGTGTCAAGCTCTTGATGACATATTCAAAAAAGAAGACGTGCTATATACATGGAAAGAGTTTGGTACCTCACTCACCAATTCATCTCCAGGTTCCAAAGATTATAGTGAGGAATTTCTGTCAAGAGTTGGCATTTGGGGATGTTTGCAAGGAGCAGTCATATCAGCAAAGATAGCACAGTGAGTGTGGCAATGGAGTGAGCTTCCTTTGGTGGGGGCCCACTGTGCCATGTGGAGCACCATGCCTCAGATGCATGGGATTCTTGGACAGCTTTGTCCATATCATAAAAAACTATCCAGTTTACTTATTTGTGATGTTTGTTATCCATGGCCATCTCCTCTCCCCATACCCCTGGAATGTGGGCCTCACATGGGCACAGATCTTTGCTTGTTCACTAGTGTATCCTGAGTGTCTGGCATGGAGTTGGCATTTGATTACTACTTGTGGAATGAATGAATGAGTGAGTGAACAGTTGGTATGAAATCAAGAATAACGGTGTGGAGGCAGGCCAACTTGGATCTAATGCAAGGATCTCCTACTAACTCTGGGACCCTTGGCTCACTGCTCATTCTCTCCGAGCCTCAGTGTTCTCATCTGTAAACTGTAAATCTTGGTGGCAAGAATTACATGACATACTATATTAGTTTGCTAGAGTTGCCATAACAAATGACCAGTTTGTAGGGAATTTATTGTCTCACAGTTTTGGAGGCTTAAATTCTTAGATCAGGGTGTCGGCAGGTTTGGTTTCTATTGAGGCCTCTTGGCTTGTAGATGGCTGTCTTCTTGCCATGTCCTTACATGGTCTTCCCTCTATATGTGCTTATGCCCTAATGTCTTCTTACAAGGATGTCAGTCATATCGGATTAGGGCCCAGCCTAGTAACCTCATTATAATGTAATAACCTCTTTACAGGCCCTATCTTAGTCACATTCTGACATTATTGGGGGTTAGGACCCCAACATATGAATTTGGAAAAGGGGGGGGAAATAATTTAGGTCATAATGCATGCTGATTAGTTTACTAGTTCTGTAACAAATTACCACAAAATTCATGGCTTAAAACAACATGGATTTATTCTTTTACAGTTTTGGGGGTCAGAAGTCCTAAAATCAGTGCTTGGCACGGTTGTGCTGTCCTCTGAAGGCTCTAAGAAAGAATCTTCTTCCTGGTCTTTTCCAACTTCTGGAGGTCTCCTGCATTCCTCAGCTCATGGCTCCGTGTTCTGTCTTTGGGATCAACAGCCCGTTTTCTTCCTCTTTCTCTCTCCCTGACCCCTGCTTCTGTGTTCATCTCTCCTTCTCTTACTGACTCCCTTGCCTTTCTCTCATAAGGACCATTGTGATTACATTGAACCTAACCTTAATTTTAATCACATCTGAAGTCTTTTTTTTTTTTTTTTTTTTTGCCATGTAAAGCAACATATTCAAAGATTTGGTGTATTAGGATAGGGGTATCTTTGTGGTGGGGGTTGGGAGCATTATTCAGCCTACCACACTTAACATATGTGAAAGTCTGTCATAGTGTCTTTTTTTTTCTTCTTTTAAACTTACTGTTTTTTTTTTTTAAGAATTATTTTTTGAAAATTCTTTAAAATTTAAAATTAATTAATTAATATATAATGTATTATTAGTTTCAGAGGTAGAGGTCAGTGATTCATCCATCTTATATAATACCCAGGGCTCATTACATTAATACCCTCCTTAATGTCCATCACCCAGTTACCCCATTCCCTTCCCTCCTCCCCTCCCAGCAACCCTCAGTTTGTTTCCTATGATTAAGAGTCTCTTATGGTTTGTTTCCCTCTCTGATTTCATCTTGTTTTATTTTCCCTTCTCTTCCCCTATGATCCTCTGTTCTGTTTCTTAAATTTCACATATGAGTGAGATCATATGATAATTGTCTTTCTCTGATTGATGTATTTAGCTTAGCATAATACCCTCTAGTTCCATCCACATTGTTGCAAATGGCAAGATTTCTTTTTTCTGATGGCTGAGTAGTATTCCTGTGTGTGTGTGTGTGTGTGTGTGTGTGTGTGTGTGTATGTGTGAGTGTGTGTGTGTGTACTACTCTTCTTTATCCATTTATCTGTTGATTGACATCTCAGCTCTTTCCATACTTTGGCTATTGTGGATATTGTTACTATAAACATTGAGGTGCAGGTGCCCCTTTGGATCACTACATTTGTATCTTTGGAGTAAATACCTAGTAGTGCAATAGCTGGGTCTTAGGGTAGCTCTGTTTTTAAGTTTTTGAGGAACTTCTGTACTGTTTTCCAGAGTGGCATTCCAGCTTGCATTCCCACCAACAGTATAAGAGGGTTCCCCTTTCTCCACATCCTTGGCAACATCTATCATTTCCTGACTTGTTAATTTTAGCCATTCTGATCGATGTGAGGTGGTATCTCATTGTGGTTTTTATCTGTATTTTCCTGATGCCAAGTGACATGGAGCATTTTTTCATGTATCTGTTGGCTATTTGTATGTCTTCTTTGCAGAAATGTCTGTTCCTGTCTTATTCCCAGTTCTTGATTGAATTATTTGTTCTTTGGATGTTGAGTTTGATAAGTTTTTTTTTATAGATTTTGGGTACTAGCTCTTTATCCGATAAAACATTTGCCAGTATCTTCTCCCATTCTGTCCATTGTCTTTTAGTTTTATCTTTCCTTTGCTGTGCGGAAGCTTTTTATCTTGATGAAGTACCAGTAGTTCATTTTTGCCTTTGTTTCTCTTGCCTTTGGAGATGTATCTAGCAAGAGGTTGCTGTGGCTGAGGTCACAGAGGTTGATGCCTGTGTTCTCCTCTAGGATTTTAATGGATTCTTATCACACAGTGAGGTCTCTCATCCATTTTTAGTCTATTTTTGTGTATTGTATAGCAATACAAGCCTTTCTCAAGAAACAAGGAGGTCTCAATGATACAACCTAACTTTACACCAAGGGAGCTGGCAAATGAACAGCAAATAAAACCTAAACCCAGCAATATAAGAGTATTAATAAAGATTTGAGCAGAAATCAATGAAATAGAAACCAAAAGAGCAGTAGAACATATCAACGAAACTAGGAATTTGTTCTTTGAAAGAATTAGTAAGATCGATAAACTCCTGGCCAGACTTATCAAAAAGAAAAGAGAAAGGACCCAAATAAATAAAAACATGAATGAAAGAGGAGAGATTACAACCAATACTGAAGAAAACAGACCCATAATCAGCAATAAAATTGAAGCAGTAATCAAAAATTCCCATCAAACAAGAGTCCAGGGCCAGATGACTTCCAGGGGAATTCTAACAAACATTTAATTAGCACTAATTGTGCCTCGGGTAAACCTCATTGGCTACAGTACTGCCACTGCACCAAGCTTCTGCCAAATATTTAAAGAAGAACTAATACCTATTCTTCTGAAGCTTTTTCAAAAAATAGAAGTGGAAGGAGAACTTCCAACTCATTCTATGAGGCTGGAATTACCTTGATTCCAAAACCAGATGAAGAACCCACCTGAAGGAGAGTTCTAGACCAATATTCCTAATGAAAATGGATGCCAAAATTCTCACCAGGATACTAGCCAATAGAATCCAACAATACATTAAAAAGATTACTCACCATGACCAAGTACGATTTATTCCTGGGCTGCTAGGGTGGTTCAACATCTGCAGATCAATCAACATGATACATCACATTAATAAAAGAAAGAATAAGAATAATATGATCCTCTCAATGCAGAAAAAGCACTTGACAAAATATAGCATCCTTTCTTGATTAAAACTCTTCACAGTGTAGGGATAGAGGGAACATACCTCAATAAAAGACATATCATAAAAGCCATGTATGAAAAGTCGATAGCAAATTATCATTCTCATTGGGGAAAGCTGAGAGCTTTTCCCCTAAGGTCAGGAACACAAGAGCGATGCCCATTCTTGCTAGTTTTGTTCAGCATAGTACTAGAAGTCCTAGCCTCAGCAGTCAGGCAGCAAAAAGAAATAAAAAGCATTCAAATTGGCAAGGAAGTCAAACTCTCACTCTTTACAGATGAAATGATACTTCATGTGGAAAATCCCAAAGACTCCACCCCAAATTACTAGAACTCATACAGGAATTCAGCAAGGTGGCAAGATATAAAATCAATGCCCAGAAATCGGTTTCATT
Source organism: Enhydra lutris kenyoni (assembly GCF_002288905.1). NCBI lineage: Eukaryota > Metazoa > Chordata > Mammalia > Carnivora > Mustelidae > Enhydra > Enhydra lutris. Next base: position 7,607,293 of record NW_019154091.1, on the reverse strand, counting down.
TCTATACACTAAAAACGAGACAGAAAGAGAAATTAAAGAGTTAGGCCTATTTACAATTGCGCCAAAAACCATAAGATACCTAGGAATAAACCAAACGACAGATGTGTACTCAGAAAACTATAGAATACTCATGAAAGAAATTCAGGAAGACACAAAGAAATGGAAAAAAACATTCCATGCTGATGGATTGGAAGAACAAATATTGTTAAAATGTCTATGCTTCCTAGAGCAGTCTATACATTCACTGCAATCACTGTCAAAATATCATCAACTTTTTTCACAGAGCTGGAACAAATAATCCTAAAATTTATATGGAACCAGAAGAGACCCGGAATAGCCAAAGGAATGTTGGAAAAGAAAACCAAAGTTGGGAACATCACAATTCCGGACTTCAAGCTCTATTAGAAAGCTATTGTCAGCAAGAAAATATGGCACAAAAACAGACACATAGATCAATGTCACAGTGTCTTATACCTAGTTAGCACTGACAGATATTTTAGAGATTTGAATAATGTGAGAAATTTAAGAATTGTGGAAGGAGTAGAGGTACAGGTTCTTTCACCTTTCTAGGTACAATTTTAGCTTATCTATAGGGTGTGGTGGGCAAAAACATGCATAGCATCTTGATCTATAGAGAAATTTAAAAAATTTCTATATATGGAAAGTAATCCAGAAGGAAATTGACCAAAATGTTACCAGTAATCATGTTTAGGTGGTACTTATTGGTGATATTTCATTTTGTTTTTTATGTTTTTTTTCCCATGTTCTGGATCTTCCATAAATGTGTAACTTTTTTAGAATCACAAAGTCTATTTTAATTTTGCAAAATCTGTGAGTATTAGAGATTAGTTGTATAAAAGTATTATTGGAAAATTGTCTATGAATCCATTTCTTTTTGTTATACTTATTTAGATTTATTATGATCTCGGAGGTTGACAAGAGAACCAACTGTTGCATTTTGTCTGCATTACTCTTTCAGGTAACACTTTATATCTTCTGACTAGTGACCATTTGGTCCAAAAAAAAGAAAGTGCAGTGGCTTATCATAGTCAAAAAACTCACAGGTAGGAAGATAGCACGGACCTTGATGAGGTATCACGAATCCATCTTTCCTTCCCTAGCTGAAGGTAGCATTTTCACCTTGAATATTCAGCAGAATTTTTCTCCTTCAGACTCTGGAAGGAATTTTGCAGATCAGGAAACTGAGTCTCATCGTTAGTAAGACTGTGTTGCTAATGAGCTGTGAAGCCAGTCTGTTTGACTCCAAATGGTGGCCTTAGGTTACCTCATCTCTATAAATAAAGTTTTGCTCGACTGTACAATGTGAAGTATACCATATAATGAAAGCAAGAAATAAGCTGAAGACTACAAAAGTAGAGTGTTGGCAGCTCCTAGAATTTTGTTTTGACTTCATTGAAGAAGAAAAGAGCTTTAATCTGAAATACAAGACACTTTGAGATACAGGGATGTAGCCAGGGGCCTTTGCAATGTACTAAAGGTTCTGTTTACCTTGAAGGGTGGCCACCCGTGTTCTGTGTATCAGAGGCATCTGATAGCTTATGAAATCTAGATAGAAAAGCTCTCTGGAAAGCCTTTTCTGAATGTAAGGCCACACTTTTCAGTTTTCTTATGTTTCATGCACCTCTTGCCTGTGCTTTAAAGAGAGGAGGTAGAAGAGGTAAGAGTGCAAAGGGAATGATAATCGGATATTGACTCCCTATATTGCATTCTTGACTGTCTGATACTGCTTGTTCTTGAAGATAATGCTATTGTTTTTTAAAAAAAGCAATTTAAAAAATTAAATTTTTGCTTACTATGGGCATAATTTTTTAGTACTAATTGTACTTAAAAGCTGGTAGGATTTATTTTTTAAATCTTAATTTTTTTATGATTTTAAAACAGATTTGTAAAATTAAAAATGTAAACAACTGCATAGTATTTTAGAGCAGGTACAACTGCATAGTATTTTAGAGCAGGTGCCTAGTCATATTCATAATGAGGAATCTGATTAAAATTATTTTCTGATATTTACATTAAATAATTTCATAATGCATGTCATCAGTTAATGTTAATTATTTAGGATAACATCAGAAACACTCCTAAATATAAAATTTGATTTTGTGTATCAATTTTGTTTCCCAACATTGAATACAGTGTTGGTCATATAAATTACCTAAGAAATATTGGCAAAATTAAACAACTCATCTTTTTACTTAATTCAGTTAAAAATTCAGAATTAACTCTGCTGGATTTAGACTTCTGAAATCATTTGTTATCCTATACGTATAGGTTGGTAGAGTGGGAAGAGAATAGATTTTTTTTAAATTTAAATATATGTGACTTTGAATCTTCTTTCTTCCACCATTAGCTGTGTCACCTTATATAAATTAATTGTGTAAGCCTCAATTATATCATTTGTGAGGTAATAATCCTTCCTCCTAGAGGTAGGTTAAATGAGGATTAAATAAGGTAGTATTTATAAAGAATTTACCAGTAGTGTCCAACACAAAATTAACCCCAACAAATGATAATATAATGATTATTTTTTCTGAAGATAGTAAATATCCAACTACCATGGAATTTAAAAGGCCCATCTTGAGTGATGGAAGCATTTGGAACTGTAATGATGATAATATTAATGATAAGTACCATTTATTCAAGGCACAGTGTGCCAGGCATATGCTAAGCACTTCAGGAAGTAATACATATACTTATTGTTTTGTGTCAGTGTTGCAAATGCAATTTATAGCTTTTCATTTCACCTGTTTTCATTTTCAGGGTTTGCTTAGAACCACACTTCCACATCCCAAAGCTGAACGTTGCTACGCTCAGTATGAAATCACTCAGCTTCTCCCAGGCATCGAGCTCTTCTCAGACAGATACAGGGCTGACATTTGCTCTGTAGTCGCAAGTCTGTATTACATTATACGTGAACTGCAATATGCTAAGCAAAATCTTACAGTAAGTCATTTGTAAAATCAACAAATCTTAATTCACTGCGGTATTTTTGCCTTCTACCTTAAACCTTTCAAATTTTGTTAATGTCCTCTGGGTTGGTCTTGTGTTACTCTTAAATTCCAGACTCAGGATTCTTACTTGCACTGCAAAATAAAATATATTAATTAATATTTCTTCTTTGACATCATTATTTGCACTGCATTTTGGGTACAAAGTCAATGTCCATTTGATTTTGTTCCCTTTTTACTCTATTACTTTATTATTTTTCCTCCTTCTTAAGACAGTTGGGAAGATTGATTAGAATATTTCACTGGTCTCAAACAGAGGAATCTAGTGCACATGTAACTCACTGTACTAAGTCATGCAGGTCATATCAGTACACAAACTATGAGAATATTTCTTTGTTGAGATAAATTCCTTTGTGTCTCTTGTCTTCTCCCTGTTCTAAGTGAACAACAGATTCAAACTGTGACATAAAAGGCAAATACTTCTTAATATCCGAGGACATTCTAAACCTCATGCAGTTCTCTTCCTTTGGGGAAATAAATCACAGTATATGTCATAAATTTGAAGTTGGTTGCATTTAAAAAATAAACCAGTATGCTCTATCTGTTGATCATTTTATATTTTTCTCCTTTATTTTATTTTTCCTATTTTCTTCCTATATGCTATTTCTTCTACATTTATATCTCTCCCCAACTATGTTTGCTTCTTAATACCTAAACTTTCTTTTTTTAGTTCTTTCCTTTTCTTCTATCATTTTCATGCCTACTTTCTTTTTTCCCCTCATACATTGTTTATTTTCTATTCTCTTGTCCTAAATTCACTCTCTCTCCTTATATTGAAAAGATTTATTGTCCCTTGATATGTGTTGTTAAATTATAAAGCCATGTGTTAAAGTGAAGAGATTGATAAATGCTGTTAACACTTGGCATATTTGGCAAGAAATTGTTTATTAGGAAAAAGATAACAAAATGGTACTCCTTTCATTGTTAAGGGGATTCATTTCTGGATTTAGAAAATAGTTCTATCCCCTGGGTAACCTTTAGCTGCCTAGTCATATTCATATATAATACATATCACTGCACTGGAAAAGAAATGAGACTTTTTTCTCTGAAGCTTAAGAAATTGAGAACATTTTTCTGAATAATTGAGCAATTGGTAGCAATAAAGTGGTGTGTTTTTATTTCTCACTAAAGAAATGAAACAATCTCAAAGGTAATAGCCAACTCTTATTGTTTTGTGCTGCATTAATTGTAGAAAAAGATATTGTGTTATGTTTGTAGTGCATAATTGTAGAAAAATGTATTATGTTTGAAATCACTTAAGACCAGTTCTAAACCATTTAAAAAGCTGTTGCTATCAGCAGCTGCCAGTTGACTGACAATTAGAGGTTCCTTAGCTGAACTTGCAAGATGTAAACAGTTTCTATTTTGTATTACACCACCCTCTGGAAGAAGTCCAGTGGGTAAGGAGTCTGCTGTCACATACAGATCTTGGTAGGAGATCCACTGCTGTGGGATCATGGGAAATAGTTTGCTAAATAATGGGAAATCCCAATATTCCTCCTTGCTCTATCTCCCTTTAGCAAACAAGGGCCGAGTTGTAGGAAAAAAGCTTGGGTTTTCAGTTGAGATCAGTAGCTGTTCAGAAGTCTAGGCAAACAGCTATCCATCCCCTCAACACCTAACTCCGGTCAGATAGTGTGGTTGGATCAACTGAAATATGGGTAGTTTGTAAGCTCTCACCCATATCCGTGAGATTTCAAGAGGAGTTGAACTTTGGGGTTAATTCTAAGAAAATAAAAATATTATGTGAAGAGTAAGCTTGGGTAATCAATAGAATATATGCTCTGTGAAAGCAAGATTGTTAGACTTTGTTGTCATTCAGCATAATGGGCACGCTATAAATATTCTTGCTGATAGAGATACTCCAGTTGAAGACAAATAGCAGCTTCCATTGAGATGAGTGAGCAGGTGACACGGATGGCAGTTGCTTTGCTTTAAATTTTGCAGTTATTTGATAGCTCATTTGCTAGAATGTTTCTATAAGCCTCGATGATTCATACATATATGTTAATTTTTTTCAAAGAAGATTATTGATTGGATTTCCACTTTTCCACGCTTAAAGAGATTTGAAACCTAGGTTTTAGACGCCAGGTGGCATCTACAAGTTGCCCTGGTGCTACTTTCAAGTTCTTACAGAATTATGGAGTATATTATAGGCAGATCATTTCACTTAGCCAAATAGTATAGTCTCTAACCATGGCAAATTTAACTGCTGTTTTATATAACATCCCCCCACATTAATATTTGGCTACATTTTACTATTAGGTTATTAACTTGATAAAACATGTTTTAGATTTTTAAAAAAATGTTGGTTTTTTTTTTGTTTTTTTTTTTACCATTGGTAGGTTCTGCCTCTACTTGCACTGTACCAATATTTTGTTTCTGGAATTTGCCAAGATCTGGTCAGAAATCTAGAAGCTAGGATCCTCAAGGTATGTGACAAACTTGTAAGATGTTTGATATTCCTGGACTGTAAAGATACTGTCATAAGTTAATTTGGTTCTAATACTCATAATAACAAGCTTATAATATATGGTATGCTGATATTTTTAAAAATGCCCATTATTATAATAACATATGAGAGTGAGCTGGCTCATTTTTTGCTTGGGCTACACGTGGGAACAGCTACATGTGGGAACAAGGCTCGTCCAACATCAGTCAGCCTGGAAATCACCACTTCTAGAGTATTGATTTCCTGGTAGAACTAATGAGTCTGTTTTCTGAAGTTTCTGTGAACTTTTTGCTAAGGATCTTTATGTATATCATAATATGTGAGAAGTTTTCATTGTACAGACAGTTGAAGTGACAAAACACACAGATGCTGGATTACAACTAATTCTGTAACCTAGAAGTCAGGATAGGCTCTCTGCCTTCAAGATCCTTGTGCAGTTGACTTGAGCCCCATGTGGACTGGGAACCTTGAGCCCCTCATTTTCTGTGCCCTTTTCCTAGTTAGCCAAGGTCACGGTCTTTCACTCTGTTGAATTCATTTTGCACATGGATCATCTCAACATTGAGCAGATTTTCTCCCTGTTCTGCACCTCCTCATCTTGAATATGGAATTCAGTCCTAATCCACATTCTATACACACACACACATACACACACACACACACACACACACAAACTCTCATGCTCACTCACGTACACATAAACATACACAACACATTCACCCAAGGCTTTTATTTTTATACTGGATTTAGTGAAAATTTGGATCACAGGAAAATATAAGTTGAGGCAAAGCAAACAATTTAAAATAGAATATTTGGCATCTCTGGGTTTAAAATATTTCTCAGCCAACATCTCATGCTTTTGCCTCCCATCCCATGGTTTAATCAGCTGTGTGCTGGTAAGTGTTTCACACATCACTCTAAAAAAAAAACCCCTGATTTGTAGCACTTTCAGTTTCCATGGTGCAAATATTCCCGCTATAGCTGACTTCAGCCTACCAACCAGGCATTACTGAATGTGGAATCGGGACAAGATACGTGCAGTCTCCTCTTGCAAATTGGGAGGAAGAGGCTCCATTGCATCACTGGCTTAACCCTCCTTATCCTTTTTTTGGAAATACCTTATACACTTCTCCCCCAAATCTTTCCTATTTTCTTATGAGGGGAAATTAGACTTCCCTTTGAATTCTTCTCTCTACCTGGACCCTGCCCTTGGGCCTATGATTTCAGGACCAAAGAGTTCATAACATTCTATTTCTAAATAAATACAGTACTTTCCCTAGGAGGAATTCTGATGCTAACTATTAAGAGGATATATTTTAACTCAGGAATAAATAATTATCAGCTGTGAAAATGTCTGGATCACTCTTTCTGACTTACTGAACTCTTAAGAGTTTTCCTGCTTTTGATTTCCAATAACACCTTTTGAAAAGCTGCATATAACTTTTTTCTCTCTATTTTAAAAACAGTGCTCTGTTCAAGATTGCAAAATTCCTGAGGTTAGGGCCTGATTTTTTTTTTTTTTTTAAAGATTTTATTTAATTATTTGTCAGAGAGAGAGGGAGAGAGAGCAAGCACAGGCAGACAGAATGGCAGGCAGAGGCAGAGGGAGAAGCAGGCTCCCTGATGAGCAAGGAGCCTGATGTGGGACTCAATCCCAGGACGCTGGGATCATGACCTGAGCTGAAGGCAGCTGCTTAACCAACTGAGCCACCCAGGCGTCCCAGGGCCTGATTTTTTTTTTTTTCATCTTTTATTTCCCTATCGTATACTGAGTAATAAATTCATATATCAATACTCAGTCATTAATTATTGAATTGAATTTTAAACCTATAGACATTTATCAGTGCCTACTGTCCACACTTTCCTTAGTCTTTAGTGGGAACTAACCTAAAAGATAACTTCGTAGACATTTATTGCTTTACCTCTAAAACAACATTTGTTGAGTATCTCCTATGTAAAAGCACCATGTTCGTAACTCTGATCAAAGAAATGTAACCCATGGTCGTTGCTTATAAGGAAGTAAAAATAAGGGAAAAGAGACAGGGCATATACACAAGACAATAACATAGGCATCTGCCCCTTGATCATTTCCAAATGAGTATGATGAGCACTGTCTCCTGGAGTTTGAAAAAGGGAAAGTGGCTTTGGATCTCTTGGTTTTACTAAGTAGGTAAGATTTGGTGAAGAAAGAAAGAACTGAGCAGGAGAGAGGAAGAAGGGAACATTCTTGGCAGGTAATAGTGTGAAGCATATAGAGATGAGACAGTATGGACTTGTTGGGGCTGGGGGCAGGGGTGGTTCTGTGAAGCCAGAGAAGGAGGAGGTTTTGAGGAGGGAGAATGTAATAGGAGAATACCAGAGATCCGTGTTGTGGTCCACGATGTCCATGAGCAGTGGGGCCCAGTCCTGAATTCCAAACTAAGGCATAATGAGGAGGCTGAGCAGTGAGAGAAATGAGGAGATTATGGAATCAGAATTGGGTAGCCATATTATTCTGGTCTATCATTTAGAGGCAGGAGAAGCATGGAAGTGTTGCAGTGACCATTAGTAACATGTCAGAAGGGGATCCAGAGAGGCACTGAAAGATATAATCTGAAACAAAGTTTTTGTTTAAATGACTGTGTTTTATTGGATTGTTAACATTTGGCAACTTTCTGTACTAAAGTAGCTTAGAAGCCAGTGAAGAACTGTGGACTCTAGTCGGCAGCCTTGGGTTGAGAGGTGGGATGAATTGCAGAATCTTGGTCAGAAGAAGGACATGATCAGATGTATCTTGGCAACAGTGTCAGGAGCAGAGTGAGTCAGCAGTGGAATCTTATTGGCAATAGCAGAACAGAAACACCTGACCAGGGTTTTGACAGAAACAATGAAAAAGGGCAACTGATGCATCACCCAGAGGAAGAAATGACAGCCTGTTTGAGCAGAGTTTGCCTGACCTTTCTGAAGTAAACTGGGGTCAGTGGGTGGGAAGAGAGAAAAGTCATAGTCGGGAAACAGCAAACAATGCTCTCTGACAAGCCAAACCGCAATAGATCATGCTGTTAAGTTTCTGTTGGGCACTAGTGTCTTTCAGGGAAAGCTTTAAGACCTCTTTACGATCAGCCAGTCCAGCTTCACTTTAGAACTGCCAACGTCTTGAAAGATTTATTAGTCTCAACATATCCGGCATTCCTGGGAAGGGTACCGATGGTTCTGTATTTGTGCAAGCGAAAGGTTGATTTAAGGGTAGTTCTTTTTTCCATCTGGCTTGTTTATGTTCACGCTGTTGGTCATTTCTGAAAATACATGTTCATTGTTATCACCACTGCTTTTACAAATGGCCACATTAGTATGATAAACCGACCCAGAGGTAGCCTTAGAGGTTACAGGTAGTTTGTGCACAGGCGTCTCACCACCAAGATCAGTGGAGATAAACCTCATTATCTCCTACATGGGATAATGAGAAAATGTTCATCTAGAAGTCTAAAAGAGCTCCTATGACTGACTCCTAATGCCTGCTTGGGTATTATATGGCCCAAGGGAAGTTAGAGCCCAAGGTATTTTAGGCAAGAACCAAAGTGTGCAACTCAGTAGACAGTTTTCCCTTCTGCAGTGAAAATATTCTCTTAACCTTTTATGCTTTATTTTCATACTATTGTCATATCCTATTTCCCCCTAATTTACTAAGCTTATTTTTATTTCTTTAAAGTTTAGATACTCATGAGATTCCTATGGTAGTGCTTAAAGGAAAAGAGATACTAAGTGTATGGGTATGTGTGTATGTGTGAAGATCATATATATATGATCTTTGTCCATTTTGTATTTTATTTCCTGTTTGTACAATTTGCCTTTCTCTATTCTCAAAAGTCACTGGAGTTTTCAAAACGTAAGTCAGGTTAGGGACCTGCCTTGTTCAAAACTCTCCAATAACTTCTTATCACACAGAGACTAAAATTCCAAGTTCTCAGTCTAGTCTACAGGCCACCATTCATACCTGTCTCCTAACCCTCTTCCCCCAATCTCCCTATACTCCTGCCACACAGGCTCTTCCTTGAGCACCCCAAGACACCCCGGCTGCTCCTGCTGCTGCATGACATTTACTTGAGATGGCTCAGCAGATTTTCACATGTCTCTCTTTCATGTCATTTCCCAATTTTCTCTGGAATGTCTTCTTCAGAGAAGTCCTTCTTGACTGGAGCTCTGAAAGTAGCATTTTTGTCAGTACCCTTTATCCCTTATAATACTGTGTATATCTTCGTGTATCACTTAAATTAGCTCAATACAGATTGGGAAGGGATGTAACATCCAAGAGGGCTTGTGCATAGGAAGTGTCCAATAAACACATTGAATGAATGAATGACTTTTGTTCAGGAACTTTTCTTCCCATAATTTCCTGATTGAAAGTTCTGCTGGGTAATATTCAAATAACCCATGTACAATTTATAGTTATCAACTGATTAACTTTAAGGATATGTCTTTAAAACTGACAGAGCGCATTAATTATGGATGACAAAATGAATAGTTGTCTCTATGTTGATACATCACAGAGTTCATCTCCTGGTTTGACTTTCCTCAGAGTATTAGAGAACATCAGGAGTATTTTTGTTTTGTTTTTCTTCTAAACCATAGTTCACCATGGGTACAAAAAATAAATTCAATCATTTTTTTAACTCTTCAATGCCTGTCATGTTTTTGTGTTTGCTCTGATGAAGTAAGCCACATTTGACAAATGTCCGTTGTTACGAACAGTTGCCTGCTGTTGTTCATTAGCTTCTTGGTCTGTTGCACATGTAAACTGGCTTACATACAAACACATACATCTCCATCTACTGTGTTTACCAAGCATTAATTTATAAGGCATTACCAATTATGTTAAGCAGAAATTTTGGACCTCAGAAAGCTGATGATTTTTCTCTAAAATTGTTATTTTGTAAGTAAAATGGATTATTTAATTTTAAAATCTCATTTTTTTCCTTTCCTTTAAAGATTCAGGTTCTTACAGATTTAGGATTTTTTTCTGAAGCCTTTTATGAGATATCCCAGATTTTTTATGGAAAAAATATGCCTTCCTCGGTACCCTCTGGCTGTAAGGCTCCTGGAAAAGTAAAGGTAAATCTGCTGCTCTGATTCAAAGCCATTTCTTTACTTTTTGAAGGCAACATTACTCAGATTTAGGGAATGCTTCCACAAAAGTGTATTTATAAGTCTCTGGTGCTGCAGACTTCTTTGTTAAGCCTGGTTGTTAGCTAACAGTAGGCTCTTACAAGGTTTCATTCGTTTGGAAGGGAAGGATGTCTTGTGGGGCAGTACTGCACTGGAGTCAGTTTTTATAATGGAATTCTGTCTCTGTGTTACAGATGGTCTCAGTGGACCTATCAGCCACTCCCTCTTAGATTTTGGCATCTGATCTGATAATTTATGGTTAATGTTGTTTGTCAAAGCGGTCTCTTCTCATGTTTTATTTGGATATGTTGATTTATATAATTTTATACCAGAGTGTTAAACATGCATTGTTCAAATTGTATTTATAAATGAGATCATTGAAACATCCTTGAAAATGAATACTGGCATTTATATTTAAATCAGAGTGAGCTCTTACTTTCTTGTTTTGGGTTTCATGAGAATTACTGTGTGATCTTGCAGACATTTGGACCCTTGTGATCCAGCAGTAAAGGAAATAGGAGGTAACAAGTCAGTTTCCTGGGGAAGCTGTTATGTGTGAGGAGTGACACTGGCAGACACAGTACTTACTGGTGGGATTCAAATTTGGAAGGCCTAGAAGAAGTTGGGAAATAGGCTATTAGTCTTGAAAATAACTTGTGTAAGCTGACATTAGATATACATACATTGCACTCATTACTTAAGTGTATTCCCCTGAAATGTCATTGCTTAATGCTCGGTATGACTGCTACAGCATTATAATTTGTTGTACCAGGATAAGTGTGAGGTTATCTAGAGATAAGCCCAAGTGGGACATTCAGTAGGCAATAGGATACAACTGTGTGTGTATGTATATACATCCCCATCTCTATCTCTTTCTGTATCTATCTAGAGAGAAAAGAGTCAGTTGGTTTTTTGCTCATTTTTTTTGGCATGAACGAACTCATCTTCTCACCTGGGTTAAATTAACAGTATTTTTGCTTGCTTCTCAGCCAACAGCCTTTCCCTGTTGTAAATAATTTGCATTTTGTTATTAAAACTATATTTAACTCATTTAAATATTTTATTGAGTGCTTACTAAATACAGGCACTATTTTAACCATGGGGTTCAACCAGTAAAAAGATAAATGGAGTTATTGCCTTCCTGGGAGCGTGTTACTTTTGGACAGCCCAGTGAAGAAGACAAACCATAAACCTATTAAGCACATAAATATGTCAGGTGATGATGTATCATAAGGGACAGTCAGGCTAAGCTGAGGGGACAGAGAATGACCAAGGCAGTGAGTTTTATTCAAAGTGGTTTGGGAAGTCTCTCTAGTAAGGGAGTTTTGAGGGTGAAAGATTTGAGGGAAAAACCTTCCAACTAGGAGGAAGAGCAAGGATAAAGGCCCTGAGGGGAGATGCCTGCAAAATGTGGTTGAGAAAAACCAAGGAGGCCAAGTGATACTGGTAAAATAGAGGGGAGGAGCAGACAGCAGGATGCAAGAGTTATGGTCCTGGAGGACCTCATAGGGCTTGGTGAGGAACCAGTGTTTACTCTAAATAAAATGGAAAACCTTATAGGGTTTTGGGCAGAGGAATGACAGTATAGAGATTACTAGTCAAAGGACCACTTTGCTTGATGTTTGGAGAATAGACTGTGGATGAACATGGTTTAATAGGGAAACCAGTTAGAAGGTCTTCACAAATAATCTGAGTGAGACGTGACAATGGTTGGGATAATAGTGGTGGAAGGAGCGAAAAGTGGTCTCCCTGGAGGAGTTGGATCCTAGTAAATTTGGGAGCATTGGGTTAGAGGTTTAAAATCAAGGGACTGGATGAAATCAGCTGGAGCAGAGAGAGAAAAACAGAAGTCAGAGGACTAAACCTTAGGGTCATCCACATTTAGAGCCCAGGAAAATGAGAAGGAAAGAGAAACCTGTGGGGTAAAATGAGAAACAAGAGAGAGTTTTTTGGTTTTTTGGTGTTTGTTTTTGTGTTGTTGTTTTTTGTTTTTGTTTTTGTTTTTGTTTTACAAGAGAGAGTTTTTAATGTTCATTGCTTTCACCAAAGAAAACAATCTGAAACTAATTTTTACAGGTAAATTCCAAACTTCACTTTTATTAACCAGTTTTCATAAGAGAAAAGTATAGGTGAATTGTCTTTCAATGGATTGTGACTTTAAATTTTGTGTTCTCAAAGTTAATTTGAAGCTTTCTAGCTTCAGTTGGGAATTTAAAAAGTATAATTAAAAGAGGAAACGCTTGAAGTCCGGAATTGTGATGCCACCAACTTTGGCTTTCTTTTTCAATATTCCTTTGGCTATTTGAGGTCTTTTCTGGTTCCATATAAATTTTAGGATTATTTGTTCCATTTCTTTGAAAAAAATGGATGGTACTTTGATAGGAATTGCATTAAATGTGTAGATTGCTTTAGGTAGCATAGACATTTTCACAATATTTATTCTTCCAATCCAGGAACATGGAACATTTTTCCATTTCTTTGTGTCTTCGTCAATTTCTTTCATGAGTACTTTATAGTTTTCTGAGTATAGATTCTTAGTCTCTTTGGTTAGGTTTATTCCTAGGTATCTTATAGTTTTGGGTGCAATTGTAAATGGGATTGACTCCTTAATTTCTCTTTCTTCTGTACCCCTGGGGATAAAAATATGTGTTTATAAAAATAAATAAATTAAAAAAAAAAAGAGGAAACACATTCAGGGTTTATAATTAAAATAGGTGCCAATGTTATTAGGCTGGGGGCTAGTTGTTTAAAGAAAGGATTAATTAATTAGATTTTAGTTGTAAAAGAAGTAGCTGAAAAAGTCTTATAGATTACTACCGGACTTTTCACAGGCTTTTTTTTTTTTTTAATTTTTTTTTTTTAATTTATTTGACAGAGAATACAAGTAGACAGAGAGGCAGGCAGAGAGAAAGGAAAGCAGGCTCCCTGCTAAGCAGAGAGCCCAATGCGGGGCTCAATCCCAGAACCCTGGGATTATGACCTGAGCCGAAAGCAGAGGCTTTAACCCACTGAGCCACCCAGGTGCCCTTTTTCACAGGCTTTTTAAGAAACTCTATCTCTTAACATGATACTCATAATGGGATTCTGCTCTTATCACCAAATCTAAAGTCCAATCATCAACTCTCTTCCAATTATATCACCAAAGGTCTTTCCCCAGATTCAGTTAATTTCTTTTCAATGGATTAGAGAAGATGCAAGATATCTTCAAAAGAGGGGAAAAAAATGTAACACTTGCCAACACTTTATTCTAGTAAGAGCTATATGTGATATCTTGGTTTAGAGGTCCCTCAAACCCCTCAGGTCCTAAGATAAGGAACTGGGAGCAAGTGGTATATTTGGGAGGTGATTCCAAGGAGAATGGTGAGTGTGTGGGTAAGTCAGATAGGAAGGGAGGAGAACCGTTGCAGAGAGCACTAATGAGGTCTTTGCATGGGCTGCGGGGCCCTCAGAGAGACCAGGGGGCATAATCTTGTGCTTATTGGAATGCCTTGTTCCCTGCGCTTCCAGCCTCTTCTGAGCACTTTTGTGGCCGCAGAACACCCTCAAGCAAAGACATACAGGTACTTGAAGTAGGGTACTGTCCATATGTGAATATCCTATCCACAGAAGCTGCTGGTGATTTCCAGGTGACCAAGGGGTAATGGGTGGGGCATCAGTATTGACATCTTCAAAAAAGGACCTTCCATACCAAAAGGAATGCACCCTGTTCGATGATCCATCTCTTGTGGTGAAAAAATGGAATGTTTCCTAATGTGACATTGTATTTAGAGCCAAACATACAACAGGTCATTCTCAACAAACAAAAAGAATCACAAGAAGAGTTACTCTGAAAAGTAATATGATTTTATCTCAAACTGGCAAAGATTCTTCTAAGTGATAATACTCTTATGACTCAGCAATTGTGCTTCCAGGAATCTATCCAAAGAGGATCGTCAGAAATACAGGCAAAATAGCTACCCATGTTACTTAAACTAGGGCTGAATGGCAAGATAGAAATCAGAATTAGTCCGCCTTGATGTCTAACAAAAGGAAAGGAGTTAAGTTATTCTGCTTCATTCATAGGATAGAACATTTCCTAGCTATAAAACTGAGGTTTACAAATGACTTAATGACATGGAAAATGAGTATGATATAATGTTTAATGAAAAGGAATACAAACACACATATATATATAAATTTAGAATACATCAAAAAGAAATTGGTAGTAAAGACATCAAAATATTAACACTGACAACCCAAAAGAAGTTGACTTATGTATAATTTTTACTTTCTTCTTTATTCTATACTTGCTTTTCTGACTAGAGTATTACATTTTTTTACGTATACTTTCATGTATTACTTTTACTATTTAATAAGAAGTATTACTTTTACAATAAAAATTATATTTAAAATACTTTTAGAACACAGCAACAGTTTCATATAAAAATGATGTTTTTGTTCCTAATGTTAATCTTTTATATATTGACAGATATTTCAATCATTTGACTCAGGAAAACCTCTTACTAGTAGAGAAAATATGCAGGTAAGGATAACAATATTTTATAAATGTTGGATATTTAAGAAGGATAATTTTGAGTCATTTCAATCTATTTGGTAGATGTAACCTTTGTTTTTTTAAAAATCTCCTATGTAATATGCTCTTCTATTTCTAATAATGGGGTTTTATCTCTAAATGCTGAGGTCTAAGGTAGGATTGTATCACACAGATCTTGTTTTCCAATTGGGCAAATATCAATTATTGGTTGTAAATTTTTCAACTATGTATGTGTATTCATTTTGTTTATGTAGCCATGTCAAGTATCTAATTTTAATATTTATTTTGATTACCTAAATGAGAATGGCTGACTTCGATTGTAAGAAAAGGATTTTGTGTGTTTTGCTATTACCTCACTTGTTCAATACTATTTTTCCTCACATCCTTTCTCCAGTCTGAGACTGCCTCTCAGTCTCTCCAATGGTTTTGTTTTTCTCCTTTAGTGAAAATTTAAAAAATTACAAAAATAAAAAAGTTTTATTGAGAAATAATTGACATACAACATTGTGTAAATTTAAGGTGTTTGAATAGTTTGATACATTTTCATACTGCAGTATGCTTACCACTGTACTGCTAGCTAATGGAAGATTTTCATATGACATTTTCATAAGAAACTCCTCTCACATTCCAGTGTCCTTTACAAAGAGAGGACTAGACTGCCCATCTCAGTATGTTTGTTCCTGTCAGTAATTGAATGACTGGGATTTAAGTTTTTGATAACCTAGTAGCATTTAAATATCTTTCTTGTTTGTTTCAAGTTTTTACATAAACTCTAGTTAGTTAACTAGAATTGTAGTAGAATATTAGTTTCAGGAGTAGGATTTAGTGATTCATCACTTACATATAACACCCAGTGCTCGTGACAAATGCCCTCCTTAACCCCCATCACCCATTTAGCCCATCCCTCACCCCACCTCCTCTCCAGCAACCCTCAGGATATTCTCTATAGTTAAGATAAGTTAAGATAAGTTAAGTTAATGTTTCACCCCTCACACTTCCCTCCCCATGTTCATCTGTTTTGTTTCTTAATTCGCACCTATGAATGAAATCATATGATATTTGTCTTTCTCTGCTTATTTCACTGAGCATAATACTCTCTAGCTCCACCCATGTCATGTAGCATTTAAATATCTTGAAATCATTTTTTAAAACCTTAGGAGTTTCGTCAGTCTGTCCACTAGAAAGTGTGAGAACGGAGGAGTGCTAGTGCAGCCATTGTTAAGGGGTTACAGACAGGTAAGGCATTCACACAACCAGGTGTTAGTCAGTGTAGAGAGACAGGTGCACGTCGTTTTAATTTTTTTAAATGCTAGGAAACAGCATTCTGTTTCATTAAGCTATTTGTATTAAATAATTCTGAGAAACATTTCTCAATATTGCTTTAGTTTTGTCTTCCATAATTTTGATAGGCATTATAGCCACATTGTATTAAATGTAATCTTAATACTTTTCCATTATTGTTCATGTTACTCCACAAACTTCGCTTTTAATTATACTTCAGATGATTCATTGCTTGGCCTTAAAATTTGTTTTGATTTATAAGCAAGTTGCCTGAAATGAAAGAATCGGCATGAGGAAGATACACATACATATTCACATTTTGTTTCAGTGTTCCAAGACCTTCGGATGTTTAAGAATATTTATTTCTTTGCAGTTATAAATTCCAGGGCATCCTAAAAAAACTTCTTTAAGCAGGGTTTTTGGGCATAAAAAGAATGTCTGCGTGATCATTTCTTTTTAAACAAAAGAGACTGACAGTGTAACGGAAAGCTGATTTCTATTAGCTAATTAATTAAAACAGAACTGTTGGTCTGCTTGAGACTTTTCAGATTACACTTTATATTTTCTGTAAAGGGGGAGAGAAATGAGTGTTAAATAGCACTACTAATTAATCTTCTTTTGATCCTCAAGTGTTTGTGTGTAATTGTCAAGGCTCATTAAGACACTGTTTGCTAGGGAGAAAAAAGAGAAGAGAAAAACCTTTTCCTCTCCTATTACACCCCCAACCAATCTGAAGTTTCTCCCCCTCCCCCGTTACAGAACGTCAGCCATTTCCCTAGTATGCGTTTGTTTCCTGCTCAGACTTAGTGCTGTTCCATGTCTGGTTCTTCTGCATGTAGTGATTTTCACGCTTTAGAAAAGAGTAGAAAATGAACAATAGTACTAGACCTTTCCACGGCCAATATTGCCTCAAACTCTCCCAAACAATGAGACTTTTCTTCATGTAAGGCAAATAGTTTCTCTCTCTTCTAGAATAGACAGCCCCAACACATGAAATTATTAATTAACAAATACTGTTAATTCAACACATATTTAGTAAGAGCATATTGTGTGCTCTCATTCTGGTGCTGTCAAAGAAATATTTCAGTCAGTCAGCGGCAGACAAACTCCAAGCCCTCAGGAAGCTTAAATTTTAGTGCGAAAAACAATAATAAGCGTGATATATAAGTAAACATTATAATTAAGTAAATTATATAGTAAGTTAGAGGGTGAACCATGCTAAGGGAGAGAATAAACCCAGAAGCACGAAAGGGGATTGGAAGCAACTTATTGGAGCTAGATTGGGGCTTGTAATTTTAAATGAGGTAATCAAGTTAGTCTTCACTGAAATGGCATTTGTGAATGGGTAAAGGTACAAGTTTAGGAAATCTGGAAGTTTAGGAACCATCTAGGAAGAGAGTGCAGTGAGTACAAAGGCCTTAGGGGCAGGATTGCCTAGCTTGGTGAGGGGCATCTTAGTGTGGATAAGAGTTGTGTGGATGATGCTAAAGCAGTAGGAGACAGGGTCAGAAGGGTGAAGGGGGGCCAGTTTGAGAAGAGCCTTGTAGGGTCTTTGTAACTTAGATTCTTCTGAACAGCATGGGGAGCCACTGGAAGGTTTGGAGGAGAGGCGTGGCCTGATCTACCTGTTTAAAGGGTTCACTTTAGCTGATCTTTTGAGCCTACTGTGTGCTAGGTACTGTTCCAGTGCTGTTAAACGTATGAGTCAATTAACAATACAGACAAATGCCCAGCCCTCAGAAGGCTTGTATTTTGTGTGTGTGTGTGTATGTGTATGTATGGTTTTGAGGAGGCTAGGAATACAGTTTTAGGCATGTTGAGCTTGAGATATCTCCTAGATATCCAAGTGGACTATTTGAGTCAGAAGTTGATTTGACTTTAGAAGAGAGATTGGAGGGCACCTGGGTGGCTCAGTGGGTTGGGCCTCTGCCTTCGGCTCGGGTCATGGTCTCAGGGTCCTGGGATTGAGTCCCGCATGGGGCTCTCTGCTTGGCAGGGAGCCTGCTCCCTCATCTCTCTCTCTCTGCCTGCCTCTCTGCCTACTTGTGATCTCGCTCTGTCAAATAAATAAATAAAATCTTTAAAAAAAAAAAATGAAGAGAGATTGGAGCTGGAAAGAAAAACTCAGGATTTTATCAGCATTTAGATGAAACTAAAACCATGAGGCTGTTTAAGATCATCTAAGGGGGAATAAAAGAGATCATCTAAGGGGATGGAGTAAGGAGAGGGAAGAGAATCAAGCCCTGAGGCACTCTGGTGTTAAAGGAGAAGAAGAAGAAGCAACAAAGACTGTAAAGGAATGACTGACGGGTTAGGGAAGAAACCAAGAGAATGTGGTGATTTGAAAGCTAAGAGAAATATTTTCAAAAGAGAAATTGATTAATAGTGCTGTATTTTGCAGATGAATCAAGCTCCATAACTCACTGAGTCTTAAACATGAATCTTTTTTTTCACATTTAGTAGCTCTGAAATTAGAATGCATTTTATAGTTGAGGGCATGTGATGGCTTAATTGGCATATAAGATAATGATGTCTTAGATTAAAACTAAAATGGCATATGAGGATTAAGAATTGATTACTGGTGTAAGGTAAGTATAGGCCATTGGTGACCTTGACCAAAGGGTTTCAGTGTATCAAAAGAGTGGGTTTAAAAACAAATGAAAGGAGAGAAATTGGAATTTTGACAACTCTTTGGATCATTGCTATTAAGGGGAGTGAGAATTTAGGTAGTAGCTGGAGAAGGGAGTCAAGGCAGACAGAGTTTTTGTTTTTTAAAGATGGAAGAGAAGATAGCATGGCTATGTGCTGATGAGAATGTCTGCACAAGGGGACATTTATGACGTAGGAGAAAATGGCTGGGTAGACCAGTGGGGAGAAGATCAATGATCTCAGGGGCAGGAAGGGAGGCAAGGTGATGGGGCAGATGCTTGGGTGGGTGGGAGAATGGAGCTATAGGTCTGTGGACACTACTCTGCTTCAGTTTTCTCTTTTAAATAGAAGAAGCAAGGTCATTAGCTAGGAGGAGCATGGGGAGGAAGGGTCAGAATTTTGAAACAGAGTGTGAAATGGTTGTCTAGGAGAGAGGGAGAGTGTATGGACTAGGAAAATGTAGGATGATGAGCAGGTAGCACTGAGGTTTGGTCAGGATCTTAAAGTGGGCTGGCTTAGTCTGACTGCATGCTTTCCTTCAGCCTTCTTTAGCTGCAGGGTGCACACCCTAAAAGAGGTCCAGTGTTGGATTTTACCATGGCTGTTTTGCCAAGAAAGTGTATGTGCACAGGAGAGGGACCAGGGAGTTGATAGAAGGTGTACACAAGGGGGAGTTCTAATGATTGAGCTCAGAATCTAAGCTGGGTAGGGAGCTTACTTGTCTGTCCATGCTTCCCCTGCTCCTGTCCTACTACCTCTTATTTACTCATGTGAAAGCAGAACAGCCGGGTGTGCATGGCTGATGAGCTTTTGTGGGTTCTTTATTTTGATAAGGTGTCCCCTCCCTTGCTCTCATCACCAGGTTCACTCATGTGGCAGAGCTGGGCTCATGAGGCACAGGTCACAAACTAGTGGGGAATGGCGGAAGCACATAGAACTGCTGGGATTGTTTTGACATTATACGTCTCTTGTGATAGACCTGCCATTTATGGCACATCTAACACCAATTGAGGAATGCAAAAGAGGATGAAAACTAATATTACCTGAAAACAGTATTTTACTCATTTGCTTTGTTTTCTTTTTTGTTTCTTTTTTTTTTTTTAGGCCCTTGATGAATTAATAAGTAAAGGATTGCCTCTAATTCTGGTTACAGTTGGCCAACGACATCTCTTAAATAAGTTTTCTTTTGTTAAAGCATACTTCTTAATAAGTGTGGCTGCAACAATAAATTGTGTCCCAGAAAATTCAATGAAAACAATCTACCATGGACTTGCTTCTGAGAAGAGTAGAGGAAACCTTCCAAACTTGAAAGGTAATCTTTTGTTTTATTTTTTGCTTGTTTTTTTTTCTCCTTTTTCACCAGCCATTCCCACTCCACTCCCAGTAATCCATATGAACAGTCTAGTATATATTCTTCCATATTTTTCTCTAATCTCAGTGACACACATATGTTAGGTATATGTATATCCATTTATAAATATCAGTATTCATACACTTTTTCATATATATATGTACAAAATAGGATTTGTCATTGATTTATAAAACATATATTATACATTTTTCTGCATCTTGTGTTTTTTAATCAGAAAAACTTCACTAAAACCACTTTAAGTCAATTGCTTTGTTTGTTCTGCTATTCTGGTTGTATAATATTCTTTTTTTTTTTTTTAATTTTTAATTTTTTAAAAAATTTTTTTTATAAACATATAATATATTTGTATCCCCAGGGGTACAGGTCTGTGAATCTCCAGGTTTACACACTTCACACCACTCACCATAGCACATACCCTCCCCAATGTCCATAACCCCACCCCGCCTCTCCCAACCCCCCTCCCCCCATCGACCCTCAGTTTGTTTTGTGAGATTAAGAGTCACTTATGGTTTGTCTCCCTCCCAATCCCATATTGTTTCATTTACTCTTCTCCTACCCCCTTAACCCCCCATGTTGCATCTCCTCTCCCTCATATCAGGGAGATCATATGATAGTTGTCTTTCTCTGATTGACTTACTTCGCTAAGCATGATACCCGCTAGTTCCATCCACGTCGTCGCAAATGGCAAGATTTCATTTCTTTTGATGGCTGCATAGTATTCCATTGTGTATATATACCACATCTTCTTTATCCATTCATCTGTTGATGGACATCTAGGTTCTTTCCATAGTTTGGCTATTGTAGACATTGCTGCTGTAAACATTCGGGTGCACGTGCCCCTTCTATGCTGTGAATATCTCATGATTTATTCAACCATCCCATTATTGATGTGCATTCACTGTGTTTCTAGGGAGCCATGCTGAAGTTCTATGTTCTAGATATCCATATCATATAGTGTATATTTCTATGGGGTAAGATGCTCATGGATGGGATTTATAGGTCATAATGTCTATGTATTTTTCACCTGTATTGGATGTTGCCCTAAGAATAGTTTGTTTTTCACCATCAGGCATGGTGTTAACTGTTGGTTTTTTATAGATATTCTTTATCAGGCAGGGGAATTTCTTTCTTATTCCTATTTTGTTGAATGATTTTATTTTAAAAGGGTATTGCATTTTATTAAGTGCTTTTCTTGCATCTATTAAGATGATTTCTATGTTTTTTTAATTATGTCATATTAGTCACCATAGAGTACATTATTAGTTTTTGATGTAGTATTCCATGATTCATTGTTTGCATAAAACACCAAATAAACAAAGAGACAACACTCCAGAATGGGAGAAGATATATGCAAGTGACACTGCAAAGATCTGATCTCCAAGACCAGAATTTTTAAAAATTCTGATGCTATATTGCAGTAATTGATTTTTTAAAAAGATTTTATTTATCTATTTGACTCAGAAAGACATAACGAGAGAGGGAACACAAGCAGGGGGAGTGGGAGACAGAGACGCAGGCTTTCTGCTGAGCAAGGAGCCCTATGTGGGGCTTGATTCCAGGACCCTGGGATTGTGACCTGAGCTGAAGGCAGCCGCTTAACTACTGAGCCACCCAGTTTCTAAAGTGATTGATTTTTGAGTGTTTAAACCAACCTTGCATTCTTGGACTAACTCCCATTTAGTCATGGTATATAAATTCTTTTTATACGTTGCTGGACTCTGTTTGCTAGTATTTTCTTGAAGATTTTTATATCCTTATTCACAACAGATATTGGTCTGTAGTTTTCATTTCTTGTTGTATCTTTGTCCAGTTTGGATATTGGAATAATATTGTCTCTGTTTTAAAATGTAACGTTTATTATTATTTGGGTATGATGAGGCCAACAGATCAGGAGATTATGGCCACGAAAAACATAGTTTGTTATTTAATCTTCCAAGAGGAAGGGCAGGCTACTACCTAGAAGGGCCACACAGAGAAGCACCAGGGTCACTTAGAGGCAAAGAGAGCAGGAGGAAAATGTGGATCAAACTCTTCCTACCATCTGTTATATTCAGATATATCTCTCAGGGTGCTTCCATACCAGTGTCCAGGCATTTATTTTTATCGTTTTCTGTCTCTCCCTTAGTTTCTCCCTTATGGGAGAAAAACGAGCCCCAGATCTTTCTGCTGGGCCTTTCCCTATTCTTAAGCCTTCTTTCATACTCAGCTGACCTCTCACTCCAGAGCCCCCTAATTTAGGAGAAGAGTCATATAGGTAGGAGTTGGAAGAAAAGGGGAAGGAAAGGGTGTTCAATTCCATGTTATTTTAGACTTCCTCTTCCCCCTTGACAAAGTTAGTCTCTTTAGATGGGTATTTTTTGCAGTAATTCCCAGTTGTGGTTTTTTTACTCTCTCTCTCTCTTCTGTAGTCTAGAAGTCAGGTTTACTAAAGAAGGCAGAGTCTGTGATTTAAATTACCTCAGTTCTCCCTGGCTCAGAATGAGGACAATCTTTAGATCGTGGGTGGGTATTTTGAGATCCTTGGGAATTGTGGACTATGCTATTCCAAATAGTCTCACTCTCTGCTCTTAATATGAGATGCTTATGCAAATCAGTAAAACTGACATTTCCAAGATCTTACTGAAATGTTATAAATATCTGGAAGAACCAAAATACTCTGGGGGCCTGAAGGGGTCCTGTGATCTCAGGGGATGAACTACTACTCTGTTTCAGTAGCCAATAATTTAAAGAACATCACCAAGCATCCTAAAGATCCTTTCAGAATTGTCCGATTTGTTGTAAAAGTCATTCTTAGTCTTTGAATATGTGATATTTAGGGACCATTTGATAGAAGAGTGTTTCTAATTATCATTGTAGGTTTTTTAAAATATGAAATTTATGGATGGTGTCCCAACCAATGATGAATTTGATAAACTAGAATTAATATATAAGCTAACCACAGATATCCTTAGTTCTTCCAAAATTTTATGCCTTTTAGAGCTAAGTTTAAAGGATGATGGAAGTTCACTTGGTCAGCTTGCAAAAGTGAAAGATGACTTCACTTTTAAGACAGTGAAGGTAAGTTTGGAAATTTTTTCAAATCATACTAAATTGGCTACCAAAACGTCCACTATTAAGCCCTGCACAGTCTCAGGGTTGTGTTTGCTCTTGGGAGACCAAGTAGCTTTTCTCGCATAAGCATGGATTGAGGCCAGAGATGGAGTGTACTCCTCATGAGAAAATAAGATGCCCAGAGGTTGTCAGACTTCAACTCTGCAGCCTTATTAAAGCACTGTGGAGTGTTCCATGCCCTGTTTCACATTTCCTAATGTTAATAGTGATGACAACAGCACCACAGTTACCATTTATTCCCTGCTTACGACATGACAGGCACTTTGCATGATTAATTTTTACAATTCTGTGAGGTAGGCATTAATCATTTTTGAGCTATGTTGTGCTGAACCATGAAAAAATTGAGGCTTAGAAAAAAATTCACTAATGCAATGCAACTAATAAAATACAGATGGTGTTCTTAACCATTATACTAAGCTGCCCTATTACTTATATAATATTTACTGCTCTGTACAAACAAGTTTTTAGAGACCTGTTTCTTGAAAGATTGGCTGGTCCCTTTCTCTGCCATACTAAGTTGCAATTTACTATTGATTGTCTATTGTAAAATCTCATTATCTTCAGATTACCAGTTAGGTGACCATAGTTTAACTTGAAATACAGTCAATCCTCATTATTCACAGATTCAGTATTTTCTAATTTGCCTATCTGCTAAAATTTACTTATAACTCCAAAATTGATACTCATGGCTCAT
Source organism: Enhydra lutris kenyoni (assembly GCF_002288905.1). Taxonomy (NCBI): domain Eukaryota; kingdom Metazoa; phylum Chordata; class Mammalia; order Carnivora; family Mustelidae; genus Enhydra; species Enhydra lutris. Next base: position 7,583,032 of record NW_019154091.1, on the reverse strand, counting down.
TTGTGGTCATTTGTGAACATCACATAGCACAGAAAAATTTAAGTTGCCTAAATTCCCAGCTGAGTTGGGCAAGAAATGCTCTTTTTACTTCTACCCTCATACTGTAAACAAAGGTCCTTTCCATGGTCTATTTATTGTCACATTTTTTTTTCATTTTTATGCTTTTCATTGGCGATTTCACTACTTGAAATGGCCTCTAATTATAGTGCTGAAATGCTGTTTAGTATTCCTAAATGTAAGAAGGCTGTGATGTGCTTTATGGAGAAAATAAATGTGTTCCATAAGCTTCGGTCAAGCATGAGTTTTATAGCCATTAGCTGTGAGTTCAAGGGTAGCGAATTTACCGTATATATTAAATAATGTGTCCTTAAATATAAACACACATTAAACAAAGTAATGTGTGGATCCTTTGGCAAAAATGTTGTGACCCAAGGCCCACAGGAACCTATCACTGTATTTCCTGTAGGAGCAATACTTCAGTATTTGCTAATTCAGTATTTGCAGCCACTTTATAGATGAGTTCCAGTGCTATGAGTAATGATCATTGACTGTACATACAATAAAGGGTAACTGTTACACATGCTTACTCTTGCCATTACTCTCCTTTTCATTTCCTGTTGCCTTTTTCCTGTTTGCTGAGCACTCTTCTCTGATAATTATGTTCAGACTTCCTATCTGGTCTTCCATTTATTGTTGCTTTTCTCAGTATGTGAAAAACACCTGGCTGAATGAGAATGTGATATTACTTGTATTGTTTCTGAACTTACATGATTATGTGATGCTCTTTCTTTAGTTAATTTTACTGTCAGAAGCTGAGGACAGGCTAAACCTCCTTGTGTCAGAGGTGGAGCCTCCAGGCCATAAGAACGTCTCTCAGTGTTCTGCTGGTGAGTTGGAGATTGTGGTGGAGGCCAGGCTTCAGCTGGCTGCAATCGCCCTGCAGAGACATAGGGCAGCATACAGGTGAGTCTTTTCAGGCACAGAAGAGAATTTCTTCCTAACCCTAATTTGTCAAATATACCTTATTTTATGTGCATTTTATAAATTCCATATTAATAGAGCTTACTTGTGTTTTATTTTTCAGGGAAGCTTTCATATAGTATTACCCTTAAAATGACAATTCTGGGGCTCCTGGGTGGCTCAGTGGTTAAGGCCTCTGCCTTCTGCTCAGGTCATGATCTCAGGGTCCTGGGATCGAGTCCCGCATTGGGCTCTCTGCTCAGCAGGGAGTGTGCCTCCTCCTCCTCTCTCTCTATGCCTGCCTCTCTGCCTACTTGTGATCTGTCTGTCAAATAAAAAAAAATGACAATTCTAAACAAAATGATTGCTTTATTAAAGCATACAGCTAGGATGTTTTATATAGAGAATGAACAAACTAACAGAGCTTTGCTTTTAAATTTTATTTATATATTTATTTTTTATTTTTTAATTTTAACTCCAGTATAGTTAATATTAAAAACAAGCTCTATTATTAAAAAGTAACATTTTCTGAACTATATTTTGCTGAACCATTTAAGAAACAGTTTTGGGTGGATGATATTTAAATGTTATGCAATTGTTAGTGTCAGAACTTTCATTTGACTTGTTCATTGATTCATTCATTTACCCAACAAGTATCCATTAACTACTTCATTGTTAGGCTCTGATCTAGACACCGAGGATATAACGATGAATAGAATATAGTTCCTCTATCCAAATGCTGAAAGATATATAAACAATTAAGTGGGATAATAGAAAAATGTATAGACCTATATTTTCAAGAACTTCTCATATCATTTGCGGTAAATACCTCTGTCATGAGGCCCTCTGACATTTCAGTAATGATTCTTTGAATCATGCACAAGTTTATTATCTTACCATTCATTAATTCATTCAAAAAATAATTTTGGGGACCTACAATATGCTAGCCACTATTCTAAGTTCTTGAGATATATCAATATCCCAATACTGGATAGATACTATATAGAAAAATATTTAACAATATTGAAAACAATCATACTCTTATGGAGTTTTTAAGAGGTAATAAAGGTTGACAGTAAACTGTGAAATTAATAAGTAAGTAAATTACATAGTGTGGTCAAAAATGATACATGATAGGGAGATGTTAGGAGTAGAGATGGGGGAGAAAGAGGAGCCATCATTTTAGTATTGTATGGTTATAATATAGGGTATGACTCCAATTTGATGTTCAATGGCTGAGAGATTTTAAGCCCCACCACTCCCCTTTCTGCCCCACATCTGAGCAGGCAGATAAGAAAGTCCAGCTGCTTTCTTTGTGAGAAAAAGGAGAAGACTGCCTGTAGCTTTTGCAAAGAGAAAATCAATTCAGCAGAAATCTCACTTTGCTCTGATTAGAAACATACAACCATCTCATCAGTGTGAACCTTGACCAAAGTCCATCCCATGATTAACCACATCTAAATTTGATTTCATGCTAGAGCAGTATAGATTTTTGGACATTTATAAATTTTTGTAGTTTCTGAACAGGGATGAAAATCCATATAGTCCATTTCGGAGCAGTGACTCTCAAAATGTGGTCTGCAGATTTCTAGGGGTGTCTCCAAGACCCTTTCAGGGGAACTGTAAGGTCAGAACTATTTTATAACAAAACTAAGATGTCATTCACCATCTTCATTGTGTTGTTATTTGCACTGATGCTGCAAGAGCAACAGTAGTAAAACTTCTGGCATCCCACCGTGAATCACAGTAGTGGCACCAAACCATTCTAGTTGTCATTGAATCCTTTACTGCCCCACACTTGCAATTAAAAAAAAAAAAAAAAAAAAAAGCAGCCAGAGCATCTGGGTGGCTCAGTCATTTAAGTGTCTAACTCTTGGTCTCACCTTAGGTCTTGATCTCAGGCTTGTGAGTTCAAGCCCTGCACTGAGCTCCACACTGGCTTGGAACCTACTTTAAAGAAAAAGAAAAAAAAAAAAGCCTTGTTTCCCTTAAGAATGCCTTTGATGAACCAATAGAATCTGTTACATTTATAAATCCCTATCCTTAAATTTATTTTTAATATTCTGTGGAAATATTAAATGGGAAATACACCTCAAGCATCTTTGCTACATATCAAAGTCTGGTAGTTGTCTTGGGGAAGAAGACATACGTGACTGAAATGAGAGCTGAACAAGCAGTTTGTTTCATGGAACACCGTTTTTATTTGAAAAAGCAGCTGACAAACTGGTTTTTCAGACTTGGGTGTTTGACAGGCATTTTATTGAAAATGAGCAAAACGAACATGGCACTTCTAGGAAAACAACAAATACTATTTGTTGCTAATGATAAAATCTGAATAGGGAAATGAGAATTTTGGAAAATTTCTGTTTGTCACCATGAGCTTGACAGTTTTCTAATGCTTATATTTTTCTGATGAGATTGGTGGTAATTAATATTAACAAGCATCATTTTTTAAAATTGTATAAAGAAATGTTTCAACATTAAGGGGTTTTGGGTAACTCAGGGAGTTATAATACTTTACAAATCACCAGTGGATAATGTTCCAAAATCCTGGTTAACAAGGTAGACCAATAGTTTGTAATGTAAGAGAGGAGGAAATTTCATCAGCATGTGCTATTAACTTTCACATTGAAGAAGCTTTTAAAAAGCTATCACTTGGGGCACCTGGGTGGCTCAGTGGGTTAAAGCCTCTGCCTTCAGCTCAGGTCATGATACCGGGTTCCTGAGATGGAGCCCCACATCGGGCTCTCTACTCAGTGGGGAGCCCGCTTCCCCCTCTCTCTCTGCCTGCCTCTCTGCCTACTTGTGATCTCTGTCTGTCAAATAAATAAATAAAATCTTAAAAAAAACTATTTCTTGTCACATTTTGGTATAGTATCAAAGAAAAATATTCACAATTATTTTAAAAAGATAGGAAAATACTCTTCGTGTTTCTAACAGCTATCTCTGTGAGGCCTAGCCTTCTTCATATACTTCAGTCAAAACAATATGTCACAACAGACTGTAGAAGCAGATATGAAAGTCTTCTATTAAGTAGATTTTCTCTTATTTAGCCAGACATTAAAGAGATTTGCAAAAATGCAAAATAATGGCATTCTTCTATCTTTGTTGTTTTTGGGAAATATAAATGTTTTCATAAAAATACATTATGATATAAATATTAATGGGTTTATTTTTATTTTAAAATTATTAATAGTAACAGTTAAAGTTCTACTGTGGTAAATATTGATGGAACTCTGGGGATTCTCAATAATTTCTAAGGGTATAAATGAGTGCTGAGATAAAAAAAGCTTGAGACCACTGATTTAAAGTATTATATTTGTAGCTATCTTTAAGAATACAGTGGTAGTTGATTGATGGTAAATGGGCTTAGCATAATAATGTACCATTTTCCCTTTTGAAGTTTGAAGAGAAGGAACTTTACTAGGTGATTTCTTTTTTTTTTTTTTTAATTTTTAAAAATTTTTTTTTATTTTTTATAAACATATAATATATTTTTATCCCCAGGGGTACAGGTCTGTGAATCGCCATGTTTACACACTTCACACCACTCACCATAGCACATACCCTCCCCAATGTCCATAACCCCACCCCCCAAACGCCCTCCCCCCATCAACCCTCAGTTTGTTTTGTGAGATTAAGAGTCACTTATGGTTTGTCTCCCTCCCAATCCCATCTTGTTTCATTTACTCTTCTCCACTAGGTGATTTCTTAATAGAAAATATTTGCTTTGTGTATATACATGTAAATACAATGTCTTTCTCTCTATATATAAAATATATGACTATATGATTTCCTATAGAAGAATATAGAACTCTTTTCTTCAAACTATTTTAGAGAGCAACAGCAGCCCTAGAAAATATTTCTTGTTGTTTATCTTCCTTCTTTCCCCAGCCCTCCACATGTCTTACACCCATGGAAGACATGAGTGAAGGAAACAAGGAAATAAGAAACTAAAAATCACAAAATGGCCGCAGAAAGGAATGTCATTATAGAGCTTTAATTCGAAAACCAGATAGACATATGCAAATAATGTGCAAGTATATCAGAATCGCTCCTATTTTAAATACATGAACCTGGCCCTTGGGACAAAACCTGCAAAAACTTTGATGTTATTGCCTTTTTGCAGTGGAGTTGTCATTTGGGGAAGCCTACGTCAAGATGAATGAGTTTTTCTTATGTGAACTTTACCCCCCATGAGCTTCTGTTTGGGCACTGCTGAGAGTGTTGAACAGTCCCTTTCCCAAATGATGGTTAGCTTGACATTTTATGATACTTCTAATAAAATTATGTGTCAAGGAAATTGAAAGGCACATTCCCTAGGGTGACAGGTAGAGTGAGCTGCATGGATTTTATGAGAACAAACTGACCATTTTTGTCATGAATGTTAATAAGAAATAAATGGGATCAAAGTTATTCCAATTGTATTTCTACTTCTTTTAGGGATGCCTCTCAGAGTGCTATCTTTTTTTTTAAATAAGTTCCTTTCTGTTCTCCTTTATATTTAATTTATTGTCTAAATGGGATAACATTTGAGCCTTTTAATTTTGTGTCAGGATGAAACCTCCTTCCTTGGGGATTCTAGAGTGTTTATAGTGAGTAATCCTCTTACACTTTCTGTCCCTCTGGTGGAGAGCAGAAACTAGAAATTTTCCATTGTGCACCTACGTGGCACCAGGAGGATTAGGACATACTAGCATGTTTATATTTTATTCATTAAGTTTTTGGGTTAGCAAGATTCCAAACCTCATACCTCATTTCTCTTAAAGTCAGAATTTAGCCTTCAGAACCAGAAGGATGGGGTGGGCACCACATCCTTCTTCCCTGGCCCTCTTGGATCCTTCCTGTGCTAGCCTCTGAAGCTGCACAGGAAAGAGGAGGCTTTCGAAACCAGTGTGTACACTTGAGTAGCGGGGAAGGGTGTCAGGGAGAGGAAATTGCATTCCCATATACGTACTCAATTCATGTTACATCTTTTGTTGTTTTCTTGCTGTTTGTTTAGTTTTATTTAAATAAAAACCAGTAAGGTTATATAATCACAAATCATACCTTAGAAAACATTCTAGAAATATCTAAACCATTTTAATGACTCCGTAGAATCTTGGGAATTTAAAATTCAATAATTGCAGGAAGCTTTATATTCTAGTTAATAACATAGAAAAAAATCAGCTTGGTTCCCCCCATAAGCCCTGGCCTACTCAATACACAAAATGAGAACTGCTAGTGTGCACTGAGCATCATCTAGCTGCTAAGCATTCCTATGTTCTAAGCACACCCCATTCTTTAGGTCAACTCCGTGAGGGCAGTGACTGTATCTGCAGCCCTTAGATTTGTTCCTTGCCCATAGGAGAGCAAGTGGCAAAGTAAATACCTCATTTAATCCTTAGAATGATTCCATTTCATGAAGTCTGCAAAGTAGAATGCCAAGCAAAAGGCAGTCAAGGGGACAGAGAGATCCTTTGTGTTGACAAAAGATGTAGTCAACAATTACTATGAAGCCACCATAAACATGGCACCAAGTAACACAATACCAAAACAAAACCAAAATTGTTAGACCTGTGGAAAGACAGAGGCCATGCTCTCAGCAACAGTGAAGTGTACAGGCTCAGGGGCCAGTTGCCTGGGTTCTAATCCTGCCTCTTCTTTCTAGCTGTGTCACCTTAGGCAAGTCACTTAACATTTCTGTCTCCATTTCCTGATCTGATTATCAAGTAATGATGACAATAGTATCTACCTTGTAGGTTTGTGGTGCATATTCTGTAAATTAATTCACACAAAGCACTTAACACAGTAACTGACAGGTCGTAAACACTCAGTAAATGCCAGTTATTGTTTTTTTAAAGGATTGTAGAAAGAAAAAAAAAAAAGAAAATCTCTGTGGACAGAGTATGTGTGTTAGCATAGTGTTTTCAGCTTTTAATACAAAATGTAGACAAAATAGAAGAGGGTTTAAAAATATAATTTAAAAGTTGAGCATATGTACACACTCTGGGAACCTATGAACACTGTACCTTCTCACAAGCATCCATGGACACGTATGAAGCTGATCATATACTTGGCCAGAAACCTTTGTAACTGACCCATAGGAAGAAGTGTACCAACCACAGTCCAGGGACATGGGAGGCCTCTGGAACATATATGGAGGGAGGTGGTAGGATCTGATTTACCTCTTGATGAAGTCATTGTGACCACTGTGTGGAGAAAGGACCGCAGGAACAAGAGCCAGAGCAGGAGGCTGGTCAGGAAGCTCCCATTCGTGCAGCCTGGCAATGATGGTGGCTTGGATGAAGGTGCTAGCACTGAAGGAGGCAAGGAGCTGCTGGCTGGTACCCATATGTTGAAGGTCAAGCTGACAGAACTTGTTGATGGATTGAACATAGAGCATGAATCAGTGAGGGAGCAGTGGTGATTCTGGACTCTGCCTCTGGGATGGAAGACAAGGGGAAAGGGGCAGGTTTGGTGTAGGAGGCAAAAGCCAGAGGACCTGCTTTTAACCTATTCTGTCAGTTTCCTAGGGCTACCATAACAAAGCACCAAAAACTGGGTGGCTTTGAACAACAGAATTTTACTGTCTCATGATCCTGAAATCAGTGCTCCAAGATCATAGTGTCAGCAGGGCCAGGTTCTGTCTGAAGGCTCTAGAGGAGAAGATTTCCTTGCTTCTTGTACCTTCTGGTATTTGCCCATAATCCTTGGCATTCCTTGGCTTGTAAAGGCACCACTCCAGTCATGTGACTGTCTTTTCCCTGTGTGTCTTTATGTCACCTTTCCTCTGTGTATATCTGTCTCTCTGTTCAAATTTTCCCTTATTATACAAACAGCGGTCATATTGGAATAGTGTCCACCCTAATGACCTCATTTGAACTTGATTATTTCAGATTACCACCATTTTGGGGTACTGAGGGTTAGGACAGCAACATACTTTTTTTTTTTTTTAAGGTTTTATTTCATTGTTTATTTGGGAGAGAAATAGAGAGAGAAATAATGCATTTAAATGGGGGGAGGGGCACAGGTAGAGGGAGAGAGGGAATCTCAGGCAGACTTCCCACTGAGCACAGAGCTCAGCATGGGGCTCAGTCTTTAGTCCCTGGGTTTATGACCTGAGTCAAAATCAAGAGTGAGATACTTAACCAACTGAGCTACCCAGGCACCCCTTTTCCTTTTTTTTTTTTTTTTGGAGAGGACACAGTTCAACTCTTAACACCTGTTAAATGTAATTGTCTATTAACTATCCAAGTGGGGACTTAGGTAGATAGGTATATTGTCCATTTGGCTTTTGCTCAGTCTTTCCATGTTATAAAATATTGCTACAGAGCATCTTCAGGTATACAGATTGTTCTGCGTTTTGGTTTCATTTTGGAATAGATTTTTAAAAGAACTCTTGGAATATATATTATTAAGATATTTTGAAGAAGTTTGACATCAGTTATAAATTGGTTTAAAGTGCAGACAAACTTTTATGTGTGGCGCAACAGGAAGTCAGAAGAATTCCCATCTCCAAGGTTCTGTTTTCTTTGTTTAGTACATTTGCCTTTGATACTTCTAGATGCTGATTAAGCAATACTTTAGTGTAAGAGTTTCCAAGTGTATAGCTTTAAATAACAAAGTTCTATAACCTTGAAAGGTGGAGAATCACACTGTGATACATATGAAATGTATATGTGTTCATTTTATTAGTGAGATTGTCAGTACTAATAAGATTTAAAATATATTCTCTACTTTAGTGCTGCAATAGTATTTTCTACGCTTAGACTTCTCCAGGATTCAAAACTTTTTAAAAAGAAGGGAGTACAAGATGACACAGAGAATTCCATCTCTCCAAGAGCTTCTGTATGTATGAATTTAATGTTTCTCTACAGTACTTACTATATAATAACTGTTGACATGCTAGGAAATTGTCTGATTATTTGAATGAAATAAAGGGGTAAAGTAGAAAAAACAGTGAGTTCAGAGTAAAAAGGTAAGTGTTGTAGCCCCATTTATGCTCTTCATTTAGTGGTGTACTTGGGCAAGTCCCTTAAACTTTAAAAATTTTTTAATTAAAAATTTAATTTTTCATTTAAATCTCATTTGTGAACTGATGGAATTTGGATGTAATAATCACTAAGGTCCTCCAGTATTCTAGATCACTCCAGTATTCTAGATCTGATTTGTTTAGCAAATAAAGTTGTTTCACTTTATTTGGCTCTTCATTTCACTTTTGAATTTATTACTTTGGTATCACCAGTATGACACCTGCATTATTTCCTACCTTGGATTTCTCTAGGTAGATTCTTCCACATTTAAGCCCTGAAGTCTGTTTGACAACTGGTGTCACGAATTCTTTGACATTTTATTGGATTTTGATAAGACCAAGTAATTTAATAATAAAGGGTTGTTTAGGATTAAAACATAAAGATTCATCACAAAGAATCCTTGCTCATTATTTTAAGCTTTACTAATAAAATTGCTAATATCTAGTGTTATTACAAATAAGCAAAACTAATTATCCTAAATAGAAACTCATTTCTTACTATATTAAAAGCAATAAAAATGCTAAAAAGCAAGCTAGTTCAAAAATTGACTTAAAGGCATGGTTGCTAGTTGGAGGCTATTTTGCCTCCCAGGGGTTATTAGGCAACATCTGGAGACATTTCAGTTGTTGCAAGTAGAGAGAATGCTCCTGCCATCTAGTGCGTGGAGGTCAGGGATGTTACTAAACATACAATGCCCAGGACAGTCCTCCACGGCTACCCATAGCACTGAGGCTGGAAATCCTGATTCAGATTAAGTGTGACATGGCTCTGCAGTAGTCACAGGAACTTTAGGCACCGAGAGATTAAGGTATGTGGATAGGCCTTTTGTCCTGAATTGCTAATCTAAATCCTTGACTCCTGGAGTACTTGGTGTGTCCATTTCTAGTCACTGTCCATCCTTGAAGCCTCTGTTCACTTCTTACTCTGTTCCCAGTGCTGGCTCACCCTCCTCTTCTGTGCTTCCTACCTGCCTCCCCACATTCCAGCCTCCAAGTCCTGATGGCTGCTCCTTGATTATTAGGTGTTGCCAATTGGTTGGAGCTCTCAGAGGTGCATAGTGGGAACTTCCTAGAACAAATGGGCATTGTTCTAGATGATTTTAAAGCTTCCAAATATCTAAAATTGATCCCCTGCCCCCACTTGGGAAAACCTCCCTTTGTCATTCCCTCTCAGGCGCTTTGGACATTGGTCACCCCTTTGTAAAGTACAGTAATGAAGATGAGAAATCATTTATAATACATGTTTGGAACATGAGCAACATACAGCAATGAATTAAGATGGGGGGGCTCTAAGTTCAGAAGGACACAAGTTTGAATCCCACTTCTGCCAAAACGTAATGGAGTTAAAGCAAATATTTAATTTCCTAGGTCTCCATTCTCACATCTGTAAAACAGAAGTAAGAATAACTCCTCTTTGGCTTTTTGGGAGAATCAAATAAGATAATGTGTATAAAGTATTTGGCATAGTGCCTGGAACATAATACGTATTCCATAAATATTAGCCACTGTTATTTATTATTTTTCAACCATTAAGATAATGTTTATAACATTTTTGAAGACATAGACACCACTGGTAATATAATTTGCAATGAAAAATTCAGAGCGCAAAACTATTTTCTATAATGGGTATAGAAAGAAAAAGAAAAGTTGAAAATTGGCATGCCAAATATTAATAGAGGATGGTGGGATTGTGAATGATTTTTTAAATTTTGTGTGTGCACTTCTTACGTTATGGAATGTGCAAGACAGATTTCCAAAATTAAAAATTTAATAGTATTAAATGATATCAGATGTTTCTCTTAACTTACATTTAGCATTAGGCTAGACCTTTAACATTATTAAATGGCAAGATAACCATCATTTTCATGTTGTTTAGGCTACTGAAAATAAAGATGAGAATGAATTTTTAGATCCTGTTTCCCTAAATTCTCGAGAATATTTCAACATTCATCTCTGGTTGAGGTGCCGCTTAGCACTGGTGACTGCTTTTGTTGCACAGATTCATGGCATTGGAATCGTGACAGGTACAAATATCCTATTTTCTTAATCCAAGTTTTCATAAAAATTAATTTTACTCAGGTAATGGAGGTTTTATTGAGATCCATTTTATTACTAACATTTTCTAACTTTAATAGCTTGATCTGTTTCCAGAATAAAAAATTGATGTCATTAACCAAGAATAATCATGTCTGTAGTCCCTTGAATCACTGATGTGTGGCATATATGTTTCTGATGTATGGAGAGCAGGTGAGGCGATTTCAAAATGCTAACATGCAGTTCTTCTTGTCATTGAGGGAGGCAGCATAGTGTAGGGGTCCTGAGCACAGACTTTGGCTCCAGGTACTTGATCTGGGTTCAAATGTTTGGTCCACCACTTTCTCCCTGTGTGATCTTGACCAAGTCCCTTAATCCCCCTATGCCTCAGTTTCCTTCTTGGCAAAAATGGAAATAATTTTACCTACTTCTTAGGGCTATTGGCAGTCTTAATTGGGTTAAATTTATAAAGTTTTAGATGATAGCCTGGCACATACACATGTTAGTTCTTACAGCGATTAAGAATTCTCTATTTGGAAATCTACCTATCCACCCATCTCTGTCCATCTTCCACATTAATTTTTTTTTCACGTAGCATCATTACTTTTGCAGCACTGGGTTACCCTAAAGTACTTTCTCCCAAATTGCAACACATTTATTTTTCATGTTTTGTGTAGAGTCTGTTTTCCAACTTTATATCTTCCTATTCTTCTGTATTATACAATATTCCTGTGATGGATGGATATTGGGGGTGTTATGCATATGTAAATTTGCTTTCCTAGGGGTATTTTAGATAACTGCATTTATTTACTTTAGAAAACGATATGATAGATTACGTCAGCCTCATCAATGAAGTGTGTGAGGAGGCAAAAAGTGCAGGCGACAGGGAGCTACAGGCTGAGTTCTTGATGCAAGCTGTAATCATTGGCCTACAAGAAAAGCATCTAAAGACAGATATCATAACCAAGCTTCAGGTAGGAAAGAAACCTCTTTCACATTGATATTTACCTAATGATTCTGATTAGAGCAAAAGGAGAGAATTTTAAATTCCCTTAGGTGCTAAATGCATAACAGTTTGGCCAGCTCTTGTTTCAGTGAATTGGAAATGGGACTATCAAAAGGAATAATTTTATTTTAATAGGCGATAATACATTTGCTAGAAGAAAGTGAATTTATTTCTCCTCGATCTCATTTAACCCTGGTGAGAAGCATGCTTTTATTGGATGACTTAACAAAAGCTGAGAAATTCAAGGAAACGTCTTTAAAAACAGAAAAATTACATTTGTTGATTCAGTCTCACAACATTCTTATTGAACAGGTGAGCATGCTTTTGTGTCCTTAAGACCTAGAAACTTATTTCTGTGTCTTCTTATTCTAAACCACATTAGCTAGTTACTAACTACAGTGTTCCTTTTACAGATGCTGACTTTTGGAGAAACAATTGAATTTCCTTTATCAAACACTGACTATGCAAGTCCATTACAGCCTTTGAAAAATATCTATCTTCCTCATGTCATGTTATTGGCCAAAACCAAAATGAGAATTGGTAAGAACATTTAAATACATATTACACTCAAGTCACTGATGAAAAATTTTTATTTTCAGGCACGTTGTCAGAGGAGTGCCTTCAAATGGGATAATATTTATGAATACCAGGCTTCATTTATTTTAACATGTGCCAGACTCTGTGTGGGGTCCTAGGAAGTTACTGGAGATTAAAAGGTTATAGTCCCTGGTCTTAGTGTGGGAGACAGAAATAAGCAAGTAAACATACCATATGGAGAAGGGCATATTATATTATAAATATTGTATGAAAACTTTTAACATTTATGAAATATTTCTAGAATTTTATAAACATTTATAAAATTTAATAAGATAAATATTGTATAAGATAAAATGTTTATTTGATAACTACCAGACAGAAAATCAGTGAGGATAAAAAAGGCTTATATATAGTAATGAATTATATATAGGTATGTAATTATAAATTGTCAGTGTTATGAAAGATGTGGATGAATTCTGCTGATAAAGAGTAATGAAGGGAGGGGGGCCTATTTAGATAGAGTCACTGGGGAAGAGCTTTCTGGGGAAGTGGTATTTAACCCTAAACCTTAAATTGCAAGTGACTAGTTCTGCACAGTGGAGGCAGAGAGAGCCTTGAGTGGTAGGTTTTGAGATTCGGTTGAGCGTGACCTATTCTAGAACTGTGGGAGACCAATACAGCCTGATCAGAGTGGACTAGGGACCACCTCATGGGAGGAGGTGAGCTGGGATGTTTTATGTTTCAGATTACCCTGGCTGCTGGCTGAAGACTAGATTGTAGGGTAACCTGGAACCAACCGCAAGTAGACCTCATGGGAGTTGTTGGAGCAGGAAACCAGAGGCATACAGCTCTTGGGAACCAAGGTGGAGCCATCTGGTGCTGTCCTTCTCAGGAGCTGACAGATCGCTTCAGTCTTTCTCTAGGACACAGTCTCTGGGCTTTGACTCAAGGCTTGCCTCCCTCTACCTCCCCAGCTTTTGCCCAGCTCAAGAGGGCAGAAAATCTCTGTGTTCTAACCCTATATTAATCATGCCTCTTTCATTTCTGTATTTCTGATGCTTTGACATCTAGGGCTATGCTGATCAGGGAGGGACTTCCCAAGGCTAGCAGGTTCCTAGAAATTAGCAAACCGCTATCCTCTAAGCATGCCTTTTACATGCTAACTGTTCCAGAACCCATCCTCTGAACCTTTATTGGACTCCCTTATTGTCCTTTGCTGGGCTCTGACACGCTGAACCACTATTTTTCTCCCCTAATCACCCTGGGGACAGGTATCAGACTCCTAGCAGAGCCCACTGAAATTATTCAAACTCGTTAATCCTAAACCTGTTTGGCCTGCTTACCCTAACCTAATCATCCCCTCCTACAAAATTCAGAATAAAGGTTCTTATCCACATTTTCCCCTTGCTCCCTCCACCTCCTGACTGACTTTTTTGCTTTTCTATGTGGTGTAGTGTGCCCCATCCTCTGGGAAGTGTAACAGTCTTTTCAGTGGTGGTTGTCACTGGGCCTGTTCACCTTATCACACCTGAACATTAAAAAAACCTGCATTTTAAAACATTGCCCTTCACCTCCTGGGGCCCATTTGCTTCCTGTACCAGGGGCTGCTCAGTTCAGGAGAGGCTGATGATTGGACCAGAACAGAAAAGAGAGGGCAACAGAGGTGTGGCCAAACCATCGTCTGTCCAGAATCTTCTCCCTAATGTCCTTTCTGCTGCACATTCCCCTCATTATTATTGATCATTATTATTATAAGATTTTTCATCATCATCATCATCAGAGAGGAATTTTTCTACTTTGGGTAAATCGCATCACCTCTACATTGTTGAAATTCGAGTGGCCTAGCTGACCTCTAGAATTCCTTCCAGCAATCTGATCGCTGGAGAGCTATTTTTGTGCATTTCTAGTCCACAATTTGTTATATTAATCAGTATATTCAATTGCCACAAGAGCTTAAAATATAGATTGTGTTAAATTGTACAGATTGTGTTAAATCAAATGTATTCTCTGCTTTCATGACTCCCTAATCTTGAAGATGTGTCACCACTCAGTGACAATAGTGCCACCGTTTTTTAGACTCACTTGAGGCAGAACAGCTTGCTTTCTGTTATATTATATTAAATACAGACTTAAAAAACAAAACCAAAAGCAGATTTTCTGTCAAAACAACATCAGTTTCACAACTTCTTTTTCACAGAGTTGATGTTTATTGGAAACAGGAGCACTTCAATATTATGAGGCATAAAATCATCTGATTTGATGCTTTCTCAACAGTTTTCCTTTATAGTGAGCCTATATATTGCATCACAAGAATATAGCCACTTAAATAATTGTTTTTTCTTTGTGAAAGCCTCTGACAGAAAAAGTCATTTTGAAATTGTTTTTATAAAACCCAAAATAAACGTCATGGTTATTTGAGATCATTTTCCCCCTTAATGACAAAACCTTGAGCTTTCCCATAATGAAAACATGGATTACTGATTGATTGTATAATAGGTGTGAAAAAAGCTGCAAGAATGATGCTTGGGAGGGGGATATAAGAGGGAGCCATCTCTGCCCTCAGAGAGCGTGTTATCAAGCTAAGGAAACAGAGAAAGAAAACTGTTGGTAATTTCTGTAATAGGTCTCTTCCTAATTTTCACAAAAATCTAGAAGACAAATCTAGAAGTATTTTTAGTACATATTAATACTTTATTATATATATAGTATATTTTTCCATATATAGTACCTATATATATATGTATATATATGTATATACCTGCTTAAATTACATGAAGATACTTGATATTATTGTCTTATATTAATAAAAAGCTGTAGTATAATTTGAAACAAGAAGTGAGACACATAAAAATGGGAGCTGTGTTGAAATATGAAGTTGTATTGGACGGATGATGTTAGCATATCCTTGCCTGGGATCTACTCACAATTGGTCACTGCTGGGATGAAGAACATGGACTCTGGAGAAAGATTTCTGGTCCATTTTCCTTGAGCGGGTCACTTTAACTCCTCTGGGCTTTAGTTTCCTCTCTCATAAAATGTGGTTCAGAAAAGTAGCAATCTCACTGGCTTATTGTGGGATGAATGAGTGTGTATCTTGTTTGAAGGGCATCTAGTTTGTTCTAACAGCATTGTAGGTACTAGTGATTCTCACTGCTCCATGGCTGACCTCCTTGCTCTCCTGGGAGCACCCTGGAAGCAAGGCTCAGTTTCTTCATCTCCATCTTCTTCACAGCATGCCACCAACCTGCCTTGTCCAGAGTCAGGGCTCTGTAACATCTCCCTGGATAAGAGCGAGAGAAAGAGGGAGAGATACACTTTTCACACCATCTTTCCTTTCATTCCTCAACTAAAAATTTATAAAAATTTTTAGTTGAGGTTTCTTGAAAACTCTTTGCAGGGCATAGCATTTTGGAATTGAAACATTTCAGAACTCAAAGAGACCTTACATCTTTTTTAGTTCTATTGCCTCATTTTTCAGAGGAAGACACTCAAGACCCCGAGACATGTTGGGATTTGTTCAAGTCCTCAAATGACATGGTAGTGCTCGTGACCAGCTCAGACCCAGCACTTCAGCTGGAACCCAGTAGCTATATCAGTCTGCAATCCTGCACTACCTTCCTGTTTATATTTCTCCACTGTGCTGTTCAACTTTCCTCTCAATGAGTATTTCCCCCACTGCCTTCTACTCTTTATCCCAACATTTTCCTTTTTTAAAATTACCAAAAGACAAGGTGATCATCAGCGGCCAGCCCCAATGGCCAAATTCTCTGGGAAGCCTTCCCTAGCCTTTCTGGGGTCTGGGCGAAGGCCCCTGCAACCTGCCACCACATCATCCTGTGCTTTCCCTGCCACACAGTTGAGCACACAGTATTTTAACTGTCACTCAGGCCATTCTCATTCGCCATTGAACACTAAGCTCCACAGTCTGACTCTTGTCATTGTTTAGAGTGTGTGTCCTGGAGCCAGGCTTGACTCAGTTCTGATTACAGCCCAGCTACTTACTAGTCACATGAATTTGGACAAATTACTTAAGCCTCACTGTGCCACTGCTTTCTCCTCCGTAAAGGCAGTGTACTAATGAAATCCAGCCAGAGTTGGGAGGATTGCATGAGAAAATGCTTAAGTCCTTGGAGGGGTATCTGGATTGTAGGAAGCACTTAAGAAACCTGAGCTCTTATTTTTCTCTTTTCTCATTGTTTTCCAATGCCTCCATATTATCCAGCACTCAGAAAATATATGCTAAATAGCTATCTGTCTGTCTGTCTGTGAGGGTACACAGATTAAATCTAATGCCTCTTCAACAATACAACAGTCCTTCATTATGTTAAGTGATGATGGGACCACACAAGAAGCCCTTATCCACATGGCTTTTGCCATCTAGTTGCAGTGACAAAATATGCATAGCAAGCAACCACTAATAGAGCTGAAAAGAAACAAAATTACTGCCTATTAATATATGCAAATTTTTATTGGGAACAATATAAAACTTCATAAAACTTCCAGATGTTTCCCTGCTAACAACCTCATCTTAAGAACACAGTTGTTTTGTAGAACGTAATGAAATTTTAAGAACTGAATGAGACTTGAGAAATTATCCTTCATTTTAAAAATGAGAAAATGTCAAAATTTATCAAAGATAAAGTTGCTTTATCTTTACCAAAGATAAAGTTACAACTACTGTTGTAGTGCATTGAAATATTTGGGTACTGAATTTTAAGAAAATATTTCTTTGATGCTAAAAAGCAAAGACTAGCAGAGTTCTTAATAGAACTGATGGTGAGAAAAGTCTGAGTATCTTGGAGTCTTATTATGAACAACCTATTCCTTATAGGACATACAGTGGCCAAACAAGTATATTATACCAGTAAAAAGAAGGATCCCTCAAAGTGGTTCCCTGCCCTTCATCTTTTTGAAATAGCACTGAAGCTCTGTCAGGTATCAGCAACAGAAGAACATGAGGTAGAAGCTGAAATTCTTTTTCAGAAAGGTAAGATGTACTTGGGGTCAGAACTATGATAACGTTTATGGAATTTTTTTTTCCTGTTAAGGATAGATTTCTTGAAAACCTGGTCAGTGACTATAAAAAAATACAGGTTTTACACAGGGCTTAGTGATGCAAAGACATTGATACCCCTGCCAGACTCAGTTTGGGATAAAGAGAACACTGCTTATTTTAAGTTTATATCAAGAAAGGGAAAAAGTACTGCCTCTTAGTTTTTTTTATAATTATAATTGACCCTCAGGCAAAATTTCATGTTTGACTCAAAAATGTCCTCGTCAGCCATTTAGCTACAAATAATGTTTCTTAAATAATTCTTAAATAATGGAAGACATCTTTTAAGCATAATTTCATTCCTTAGGTAGGCATTTTAGTTAATTTCTATAAAAGATACATACCCATTTAAATTAAATAGCTATATTTATAAGTTACATACAATACATGTTTGTATCATATGGTCATATAATTTTATTGTGGCCGTTTTGGCCATGAGAAGACTGATGATGATGATTGCTATCATTTGTTGATCATCAGTTAGATGAAAGGCTCTGTAGTTGTCAATGTTTAACATCTCATACTGCTAATTCTTACAATAGCTCTACAGGACAGGCATGGCTAATCCTAGTTGATAGCTGAGGAAAATGAGGTACAGTCTGGCTGAGTAACTTTCTCTAGGTCAGCAGCTTCTAAATGATAGTAGCCAGATGTGAACTTAACACCGGGAGGCTCTGTGCCCTATGTGCAGCCCTTCACATGCTGCAGGAAAACTGTGAATCCTTTTCATATTGATAAAAGATTTCCCTTTCTTGCCCTTCTGGCTGCAGAAGTGCCATTCCAGTGAAGGCTGTGGCTCACCATTAGGTCTGAGAGCTGTGTGAGCCCTAAAGCATTTGCATCATTTGCAATTGTTTTCAAGTGTTGTTGACTTTTTAGGCATTATTTTAACAGAGTTGTTTTCTGTGATATCTGCAATACTAGACAGAGGAAAGAGGACATGGATGTAGACAAACGGAATTAGCCCTATAGAGGAAAGGAAAGTACAAAGGAAGGAAGTAGAAGAATAAGATGGTAGGAACATTTGTGTCTGGAAAGCCAAAGGAGGCTTTGACTCTGTTTCTCACTAAACGCAGAGTGAGGCTGGAGGCTCCTGGGGAAGGAAGCAAAGGATCTTTCACTTTTAGCTGACCTTACTGCAAAAACAACAGACAGATGGGCAAAAAGAATAGCACATCCAATTTTCTGAAGTTCTGGCATGAAATATTTATTCTGAAGTTCTGAATGATAGAAAAAGGAAAAAACCATATATATATATATATATATATATTTTTTTTTATTATTCTTTCAGGCAAAATAGAACGTCAAATATTGATGGAAGAGAAATCTCCAAGTTCACAACTTGGGAGTTTATTTGAAGCTATACAGCTAAGCTTGAGAAATGATCAAAACTCAGGGTAAAAAGAAAATCTTTCCATTATTATAACTATATGTGTTTTGATTTAAGCCCTATGTTTTCGTAGTACATTGAACATTCAAGGCTGGGATGACTGGGAGACCCCCTTCCCACCACAGGGCTCATTCACTGGGGTTCATTGTCCAGCAGGTTTACTGACTTCCTTTTCAAGTTCGTTGACCTTGGCTCTGACCAAGGCTTGTTTTTACAGTGATGGTTGATGATGGCAGTTATCATGGTGGCATACTAGACTGTGAATTTACTTTTAGTCTTTACTCACACCGATCTCCTGTCTATCCCAGGATTCTAGCAGCCTCCCATGGATGTGAAATTGTATCTAGAAAGGATTTGTGTGGATGTTCACTCTGTCAGCAGGACCAAGGCTGGCCAACTTAATTCTATATAAAAATCATCTTAAGAATGGGTATACGCCAGTATTATTACAACTACGCTGATTTAAATGGCCCCAACTGACAGGTTGGATAGTGAATACACAGACCTAATCCATACCAAATCACTGCTTTCTGCATGACTCTGTGTGTCTCTTTCCACTTTAGTGTAGGAGGATAGAAAGAAAGGTCTGGTTTGCAAGGCAGGTTCCTTAAGACCCGATTTTCACTTCTTTAGTGCTTTGTGTGCTGGACTATTCTAGAATAGTCTTGATGCTGGGCTTCAGAGAGTGTTGCCAGCACAGGACAAAGTTGAATGTCTCTTCAATATCTTTCAGTTTCAGTAGGGAGGATGGTATTGGTGTCTATGCTAACAGTGCTATGAAAAGAAGGTGTGAGTCTGGGGGACAGGTACTAGTTTTGTCTATTTTTACCTTTTATTAGCTCAGAAATTGTGGGAAATGATGCAAAATGATTATGAATGGTGAAGCTACTTAATAAGTACAATGTTACATCATTTTAGGTTGATAAGAGACTCCTACTTAGAAATGGCCCTATTATTTTTACATATGAGGAAGCCAAAAGCCAAACTTTCAACATCACCATTAACACTTAAGGTAATAAACTATTTTATTATAAATCTTAATTGTCTTTGAACTTGCTATTTTGGTAACTCTGTGCTAGAACTAATGAGACTGATTTTCCTGTATGACTTGGAGAAATTAATTCGCTACTTTATAGTCACACTCATGTTTAAATACTTCTTTGGATACTTTATATAAGGCTCTGGAAATAGAGTCCATGTGGACATTTTTACCTGTTAAAATGTTATACATGAAATGTAGGTATGTGTAAATACTCTAAGTTATTCATATTAATCAGGAAATTACAAGAAATGATATATTGGTTAAGCAGATGGACAAAGAAGATTTTCATCAAGGATATGATGTACAAACAGATCACCTTTTGAAAGACTCATTCATTTATTCATCACATACCTACTGAATATCTACTGTGACCCAGACAATATTCCGGAAGGTTATGAAGCAGTGATTAAGACAAACTTAGTCCTTGTTCTCATGGGGCTTACCTTTTAGTAGAGGGAGACAGACAATAAACCAGTGAAGGAAGAAGCAAGAGGACGAAAGGTGGGAAGGAGGGAGGAAGGGAGGGGAGAGAAGGAAGGGGGGATGATTTAGGTGGTGAAATTGGGGATTAGGAAAGAACATGGGTCTGTGGGACTGTGAATGACTCTGTTGGGAAACATAAGGTTCAAGGTGGGATTTGTTGGATGAGGAGAGTCGCAGAGGCACGTCATTGGCATCATGCATCTGTTTAGAGCAGTCCTTCCAAACTGAGGGGCAGAAGCACCTCTGGGGATCCTGTGAAAATACAGAATCCAATTTGGTATGTTGAGGTTGAGGTCTTGAAGTTTGATATTTCTAAGGAACTCCAGGTTAATACTGCTACTGCTGGTCTGGGGGCCACACTTGAATTCCAGGGATCTAGACTGAGGGAGATCCTGTGGGCAGGATGTGGGTACATTGGAGATAGATGAGCCCAGTAAATCGTAGTTTTTACTTTTTAAATTTCAGTAGGCTTTTTATAAGTCATTGCAATTAAGTAATCCTTTGACCCAGCAAGAGATTTTTTTTAGAAAGTTTTGGTGTCAAATCTCTAATTTTTGAGACAGCACAGACGTGATTTAAACCTTTAGGCCAACAGGCTTTTAATTAGTTGAATTATTCACATGGTAGCCACTTAGGTAGATATAGCAGCTATTATTTTATTTTATTTTTTATCAAAATGATTACATAGAAAAGCTACTTTTTATGGTGTGATAAACATGTTTATTTCTAGTAAGAGAAAATGAAAATCTTTGTTTCTATGGCAAGTAGCAATGCAAATTGATAGGATGCTAGGATAATAATATATCAACTTTTTGGCCTTTACTAGAGAAGTATTCATACTTAAGAACTTGAATAAGGTAGAATTTGAATGAAAAAATAATTCCATATAATATCACATTAATTTTGTATAATGTAATATAAATATTTTAGCAAGTCATACAATTAATGGAAACACAGAAAACAGCCAACGACAAATAAGAATTTATCCAGACACATTCAGCCATTGAAATTATCACATTAGAAGTTTGTCCTAATAAAGGCATGCTTTATAAACCCTTAAAAAAAAACCCACTATTGCTTCACTTTTATGGAGAGTCCACAGAGCAAAGTGACCAGAGCACTGGTTTGGGTTTGAATCCTAGCTTCACGACATACCAGCAGGATAATTGGGGCCTTTCTAAGCCTAATTTCCTCATCTGTGAGGTGGAGATGAGAACATTGACCTCTTAGAGTAGGAGAATTAAACAAGATAATGGGCATGGCACATAATAAGTACTCAAAAAAGAGGTGTACCATTTTCTATCAATATGTGACTTTGGCTAAACATTCACATTTTATCTTTCTAGAGTCTTTTGTACATAGTAGGTGTTCAATAATTATTTTTTTTAGTTAAATGGAATTGACTATTTCATGAATATGTATTCATTCATTAACCAAATACTTATTGAGTGCCTAATGTATGCCAGGCATGTTACTCTCTTTCCCTAAGAAGCACAGACGAGCAAGGGAGAGAAATAATTATATCAAAATCCAATGAGGACGATAATCAAGATATGTCAATATTTTGGAAGTGGAATAAAGTGGGAACTAATTCTGCTTTGGGAGAATACTGGAGAAAGCTTCACAGATGAAATGAATTCTAAGGAATGACTAGATGTTTTCCAAGTAGTTAGGCAGGGGGAAAATAGTTCAAAGAAAGAGATTAGCAAGCACACATATTAAAAATAGATGTATTGAGGTGCAATTTACATGCATGAAATTAAACTATTTTAAGAGCGCAGTTCACAGATGTTTGGTAACTTACAGAGCTGTGGAGCTAGCATCACCATCCAATTTTAGAACACTCCCATATTCCAAGAAGATCCCTAGTGCCCATTCGCAATCATTTCCATTTCTACCCCTAGACCCAAGCAACCACTAATTTGTTTTTTTACCTCCATAGATTGGCCCTTTCTGGGTATTTCCTATAATGGAATTTCATATAAATGGAACCATACAATATATAGTCTTCTGTGCCTGGCTTTTTCACTTAGTGTTATGTTCTTGAGGTTCACTTATGTTGTAACATGTAACAGAAGTTTGTTCCTTTTTATTGCTGAATAAAAAAGTAGTCCTTTATGGGGAGATGGAGAGGAGAAGGGAGTTGAGGGAAATTGGAAGGGGAGAGGAACCACGAGAGACTATGGACTCAGAAAAACAATCTGAGGGTTTTGAAGGGGTGGGGTGGGAGGTTGGGGGAGCCAGGTGGTGGGTATTACAGAGGGCACATATTGCATGGAGCACTGGGTGTGGTGCATAAACAATGAATTCTGTTACACTGAAAAGAAAAAAAAAAGACAAATGGAAAAAAAAAAGTAGTCCTTTTTTCAGATATACAGTATTTTTTTTTACCCATTCAGCAGTTGATGGATGGATATATGAATTGCTTCCACTTTTTGGATATTTTGATTAATACTGCTTTGAACATTTATATACAAGTTCTTAAGTATATGTTTTCAGTTCTCTTGGGTGTATATCTAAGAATGGGATTGCTGGATCATATGCTAACTCTATGTTTAACCTTTTGATGATCTGTCAGATTGTTTTCCAAAGTGCCTGTGCCATTTTGTATTCCTTTGAGCCGTGAATAAGAGTTCCGTTTCTCCATAGCCTGGCCATCACTTGTTATTATCTCTATCATTGATTGTAGCCATCCAAGTTGTTATAAAGTGTATCTCATTGTAGCTATGGTGTGCACTTCCCAGCTGTCCAATGATACTGAGATCTTTTCATGTGCTTACTGATCATTTCTGTATCTTCTTTGGGGAAATGTTTATTCAGATCTTTTGCCCATAACCTAAACTAAAATGGCTTTTTTTTTATCACAAGGTTTTTAAAATGTATATTCAAGATTCAAGTCCTTTATCAGATATTTGATTTGCAAATATATCCTCCAGTTGATGGCTTGTCTTTTCATGTTGTTAATAGTGTCTTTGGAGACAAAGTTTTAAATTTTAATGAATTCCAGTTTATCATTTTTCTTTTTTTATATATCGTGCTTTTGTTGCATGTCTAAGAATTCTTTGCCTAACCCCAGGTGTTGAAGCTTTTCTTCTATGTTTTCCTTTAGAAGTTTTATAGTTGTAACTTTTATGTTTATGTATGATCCATGAATTAACATTTGTGTAAAGTGTGCAAAGATCTAAATTCTTTTTTTTGCACATAGCATCCAGTTTTCCCAATACCAGTTGTTCAAGAGACTGTCTTTTCTTCATTGAATTGCCTTGGTACACCATTGTCAAAAACTAATTGATCATAAATGTAAATGTTTATTCCTAGACTCCCAATCCTATTCCATTAATCTACAAGTCTGTCTTAATAGGAATATCTACCCTCTTGGTTATTGTAGCTTTCAGTTAGCTTTGAAATTGGAAAGTACATGTCTTCCAACTATGTTCTTTCTTTCCAAAATCATTTTAGCTACTCTGAGTCCTTTGCATTTTCATATACATTTTAGTAGCTGCTTGTCAATTTCTGCAAAAAACTAACAGAATTTTGATAGGGATTGTGTTAAATCTGTAAATCAATTTGGGGACAATAGCCATCTTAACAATATTGGATCTTCCAATTCATGAATATGAGCTGTCCCTTCATTTATTTAGAAATTAATGTCTCTCATTAATGCTCTTTACTTTTCATTGTATAAATTTTGTACATTTTTGTTAAGCCTATTTCTATTGTGAGTGGGATATTTTCTTCATTTTCAGATCACTTATTGATGATATGTGGAAATACAATTGATTTATGAATATTGAGTTTTATGTCCTACAGCCTTGTTATGTACATTTATTAATTCTAGAGTTGTGTGTATGTGTGTGTCTTGGGATTTCCTAAATATAGGATCATGTCTTCTGCAAACATACAATTTTACTTCCTCATTTAGGATCTAGATTCATTTTCCTCTTTTTCTTGTTTGTTTGCATGAGTTAGAATCTCATATGCAGTGTTAAACACCTTCTCCATCTAAAAAAAAAAATACCCTTTATGTTCTTCTGTCTACATTTTTCCATTCTGAATCAAGCCCAACCTTCTTAATAAGGCCCCCCTCTCAATTCAAAATGAGCTTTCTTTTTTAAATGTTTGTGTCACTAATTGTTCTTACATTATAAATATTTAATATTATTATGTATCCTTCATTTAATGTCTGCTGGTCTTGTTTCCAGAATTTAAGTAAATTTCCCAAACTTACATAGCCAGTAAGCTGGCAAGGGTTACCCAAGAACCTAAGTGGTTTCATTTTCGCTAATACCTAGGGTCTTCCTATCTTGGGACAGGCCTGTGTTGCATAGATTCTCCAGACTTCTCTGGTTTCATCCACCTCCAACCAATCTTAGCACTTGATCTAGGCCAGACCACATTTGCACATTGTATTCCCTGCTCTGGCATCAGCATTATTTATTGACTTTCTTTTTCTTGGGGAGTCTTGTAGCCAAAAGTAAAAGAAGTGTATCTTCTGTTATTGTTAGTTTTATTCTGTAGTCTTGTTGAAGATCAAAGAATTGGCCAAAATATGAGCATCAAAAAATTAGAACCAAGCAGTCTAATTGAGTAGTTTTGTCCAGATTAGTTAAATCTTAATAACTGACTGTAAATTCTTATTTTAGTTAACT
Organism: Enhydra lutris kenyoni; assembly: GCF_002288905.1. NCBI lineage: Eukaryota > Metazoa > Chordata > Mammalia > Carnivora > Mustelidae > Enhydra > Enhydra lutris. Next base: position 7,557,864 of record NW_019154091.1, on the reverse strand, counting down.
TTAAAAATGTAAAATAGGCAAGTACTATGTTACTAGTGGAGTTTCTTTCTGTTAACTTTTGTAGCATTAATTTTTTTATGTTTCCTGGTGGTGGGTATTGCATGGAGCCCTGGGTGTGGTGCATAAACAATGAATCTTGGAACACTGAAAAAATTAAAAAAAAATAATCCATGTAAAATGCTCAGTGAAGTGCATGATACAAAGTGCTAATTCAGTGCCACTGATTAGTCATTCATATTATCATTATTGATTTGTATTGATAATCAATAAATATATGTTAATTGAAAAAAAACTGGACATACACACACAAAACTGAACACACACACAGTAAAATTATCTCCATTCATTGTTGCTTTTGCTATTCTGTGGAACTTTAAAATTACATTGTCCCTTTAACAGTTTCCCAGTTAAAAAGATGACAGCAAGTACCTATCAAAAATCTTTTAAAAAAATTTTTTTTTAAAGATTTTATTTATTTATTAGACAGAGATCACAAATAGGCAGAGAGGCAGGCAGAGAGAGAGGAAGGGAAGCAGGCTCCCCACTGAGCAGAGAGCCCGACGCGGGGCTCGATCCCAGGACCCTGGGATCACAACCCGAGCCGAAGGCAGAGGCTCTAACCCACTGAGCCACCCAGGCGCCCCCCTATCAAAAATCTTTACATAATGTTCTTATTTCTGACATCCTTACACATGATATATTCAACTTATAAATCCTCTGTTGAAATGGCAAATATCATTTTAAGTAAATACTTTCCTTAAAATGCCATTTGTGTTTATTTTACTGTTACTCAAATAATGCAAGCTCATCATAAAAAATTAGAAAAGATCATAAAGATAATCACTTTTAAAACCCAGGGTAGGGCGCCTGGGTGGCTCAGTGGGTTAAGCCGCTGCCTTCGGCTCAGGTCATGATCTCAGGGTCCTGGGATCGAGTCCCACATTGGGCTCTCTGCTCAGCGGGGAGCCTGCTTCCCTCTCTCTCTCTCTCTCTCTCTCTGCCTGCCTCTCTGTCTACTTGTGATCTCTCTCTGTCAAATAAATAAATAAATAAATCTTTAAAAAAAAAAAAACCCAGGGTAACCACTGTTAATAATTTTCTCTGCTTGTTTGTACAGGGAGTATATGTGTGTACTTGTCTTTTTAAAAATGGGATCATACTTTGCATACTATTTTATAACCTCCACTTTCATTTCTCCCATACACTTTCAACATCTTTTCATGTAGATACATATACATTATTGTTTTTTAATATTATTATTCTTAATGGCTACATAGTGTTCCACTGAAATGTCGTCTTCAGAGGATGAGAAAATTTATCATGAAACTTCATGATATATTTATCTTTATCATAGTACATGCGCTATGTTTTTTAGGCTTCTGCCAGAAGGCATAGTTCTATTGAAGAACCAATGGTGAATAAATTTGAAATATACAGTTCACTGGCCTGGATTGTGATAAGAGCTGCTGCCCAGGTTGGTGTGATTTTTACTTGATCTTTCTCTTTACTGTTCACACTGTATCCTCTACCTGCCAGCTGTTAGGGCAGCACAATGTATCTCTATGAGAGAAAGGAAAATTCACATTCTTTTGGATTTATGCTGATGATGTTTCTTAGGAAGATTAGAAATGCTCCTTATATTATACATAATGTTTTCAATCTTTATTAGCCAGGCCTGGCTTTGTTTGTTTCAGCTTTCCTTTAATGAATGTATTGGCAAAAACATATGTGCACATTTTGATGTTTTGGCAAATATCTGTTGTAGCTAGAGCAGAGAGCCTATTTAAAGTGGCTCATACATTAATTAAATTGTCAACAGTAATGATATTTTTGACAATGATATATACTACATGTTGGGGATCATGTGTTGTTTTCCAGATTATTTTTTCTTCCAATGTATATTGAATATTGTTTTATGAATTTACTTTTTCAGATTATTTACCTAATGGATAATCTATGAATCAGAAAGCTTACATTTGTGGATTCTAATTATGCATTAATTTTAGGTCAGTGAAGCTGTGTTGGAAATGAATCTACTTATTGGAAAGAAGGATGCTAGAACTGATAAAGTTAGCCAAGGGGCATTACCAAACATCCCAGAATTTGCCACCGTGGATCTTCTGTCTTCATTCACAGATTATTTGCTTGGTATGTTTGAAATGTCTAGGCATTTTATAAAAACCTGGTATATTTAATGTTTAATCAAGTTGCAAAGTTTTAATTGTGGTGATTTGTTGGGTTTTAGCTTAGAGAGGATAATGGTGTGAAGAACCTCAGGGAGAGGTTAAGGTTCTTAGGGCCTAGCTTCCGGAACAAAGGAGTGTCATTTCATTGTATGTATGTACATGTTATTCAGTCAGCTCCTGCGTTTCAGATGCAGGGCTTGGTAACAAATGGTGTTCCCTTCTGTCTGCTTCTTTTTCAGTTCACACATGTCAAATGAGGCCTTTGGAAAATATTTACTTGTGGGTCCTTTCCTGATCCTTTAAACTGTGTCCTTGCTCTTGTACTCTCATGTAGTTCTCTGTGCTTTTTCTTATATTTTAAATGTGTGCATGTGTGTGTATGGCTGTGGACACAGGTGTACGTATTTGAGCTCCTTCTCTCATTAAACTATCATCAGCTTCATGAGGGAAGGGACTTTATTTTGTTTGCTGCCCTAACCACAGAAAATCATACATTATTTGCACATTACAAGCATTCTTATTTGTTAAGTGAATTAATGAATGAGAAGTTAGAATTTAAACTTGACCTCACTGCTATTTGCTTTTTCTCATTTAGAACTCCTTTGTTAATAAAATACAATCTAAACCTCTACATCAGATGAGCAGTAACATATTTAACATTCATTTATGTGTTTGTCCATTCATTTGAAAAATATTTATTGAGTACTCTTACATACTAAACACTTGGATAGATTCTAAGAAGTAAGGTGCTAGAGTCTTGCTTCCAGACTGACATTTCAGTAATAAGCATAATTAATTTTCCTTGGCACTAGGTGAAGCATTGAGCCAAAGGGAATAAAGAGTGGTCCTTGAACCTGGTGGGAGTGAGGGTGGTCTTTCTAAAGCCTCTGAGAACATATCTATAGGCAGCAGCTTTACTCTGTTGAAGTGTTAAGTCAACTTTAGCCAAAGGGTTAGTATCTGAAACCATCCCCTTCTTTGGCTTTCTTCCTTTCCAGCCTAAAAATGGATTGCCAGAGGTTAAACCATTAGATGGACTTTTTATGCCGAGCTGTCATTTTCTTATTTTATTGCTTTGATGCCTGGTGGGATTTTTGCTTCATCAATTACATCTAAAATTCTGTATTAATCAGTTATTACCAAAATTATGCCATATATCAAACAGCCCTAAAACTTAGTAGCTTACAACAAGAATTCGTTCTTTGACTTGTCTCATGTATTCGGCTTTAGTCTGTCACTTGAGTTCGGGTGTAGTCCATGTATGTTTATTATGAAGCCCCAGCTGAAGAGGCAGTGGCTGTTTGGGACATGCTCTTCTCACGCTGTACACCAGAGCAAAAGGGCCTAGCTAGATCATGGAAGCACATTCAAGGGCTCTCTCCACACCACATCCCATGGATCGTAACAAAACAGATGGCCAAGTCCAACATCAGTGAGGAACAGAAATCTACTCTATCCATAGAGAAGGAGAGGGGCAAGAATGTTTGCTGAACGATAATCTAGACTATCATACATGACAAGTTCAATCTGTGGCTGGTAGCAACCTAAGAGGAATTCTGAGTCACTACATGGAAAGACAGGAAAAGGTGTTCCAGTGATCGGGTAATGTTGTCACCCAGGGGCACATGCCGTGAGGAACAGCATCCCCTCTCCAAATGATCTGAGTTGATCCAGGTGAGCAAGTAGTCTTCATCTTAGCTATGCTTAATGCTACAGTGTCTGCTTTCTTTGCCTACTTCAGTGGTTTTCATAGCATATTCCGATTTTGTTTCTATTTTATACCATAAGCACTCCTTTACTGTTTTACCAAAATACTAAATTGAAATGACCAAATTTTGAAGTCCATGCTATTCTGCATTTTGCTTTGCCTTAAGGATAATAGTTTTGCCCTCCAGTATTTTCCTAGCAGACTGATAATTAATTCACGTTGATGGTTTCCCTTATTTCGGTATTTGGGTTGGAAGGAGGTACTGAATTCCCTCCTGATTGCTACAAATACCCAGACGGCAAGGAGGTTCGTATTATATGGAATTGCTAAAGGGCAACAGCAGCAAATAAAACTTGTTTGATTTTCCTTACATTAGCATAAATTAGCATGCAGGAGAAAACCCCAGTAATCTCACCCGTACTAGCATTGATCTATACATGAGGTGGTGATCGATAGTCATTGTTACTGTATGCAGAGCACTGTACCAGATGTTTATGTTCTGAGGGAAGGAGTAGTCATGGAACACATCAACAAAGTGAGTCCTACCTTCCATGAGCTTCTAGTCATTGACAATCAGAACAGGCATACACCTTGAAATTATATAAATGCATCTTTTAAGAGGACCATATTAATGGAGGCAGATTAAAGTGAAGCTAGACACAGGCAGGATGAGCATGTGAGTTAATTAGGAAGATTTTCTTCTGGAAGAAGTATACTGTAGTGCAGGTGTAAATAGATCAGAGACATGGGTTGCAGAGTGGAAAGAAAACACATTTTCCCAACAGAGTATTGATAATCAGAGGAGCATGATGTCAGAATAGACTAGTCATGTCTGTGTGCCAGAGAGCTACTGTATGATATCTGTGGGACAATACAGGAATTGAGTTATTCAGCTGGTCAGATTTATTGAGGTTTCCTCTCCATTGTCTTGTGGGTATAGAGACCCTGAAATGATGGTACTGTCAAATATAAGAACATATTTAGGTTCAGTGCAAAAGACATTTATTCACTGCCTACCTTGGCCATACTTGTATTAAAATATACTTATCTTTTTGTCTTGATTTTCTTGGGGCTTTGGTAAAAAATTCAGCTAGGATAAAAATTGTTAAATTCTACAAGACACTTTGAATTAAAAGTAACATTTAAGATTAATGGTTCTGGATGCAGCCTCTCACAACTACATACACTTGGTATATAGAAAAACATAAATATGTCATGCTAAAAGCTAATGTTGGTGAACTATTGTCAGAATATAAAGAGAGATCTGTAGAGCAGAACTAAGGATCACAACTGACCTTTAATATATGCTCTGCCACTTCAAAGAGAAAAACTTCCAGCCTAAAAAAAAATCTGATTTATTCTTTCTTTACTGCCTTGCCCCTGGTTCAGGTACATGGGGTCAATACCAACTAAAAACTGGGATGCTATTCCTCTACTACTATGTTGATTTCTTCTATTCCTTTGAGACACAACTGTCCATAGGGGGAGAACTAGGGGAATACATCCTCAACTCCCAAATTATTACACAACTTACAGATGATAATGGAGATAAATCATTTATGCTGATAGCAGTGATGTGTGTGTGTGTGTGCGTGTGTGTGCACATGCTCTCTATCAGTTTAGAGAATAAGCAGTTGAGACAATGGGGTATGATGACAACCATCCTCAGTGAAGCAGAGCTGTTCTGGTCCAACACCTGCAAGATTCTAGAAATTTCACTGAGAGTTCTGCACTTTGATCACTTAAATGTGAGAAGGAACAGTCCCATAACCAAGAGTGGAGCATACATTCTCCACCCTCTATTATCAGACACTAGGTGTGGAGATGTTCTTTATTCTAGACCGAGTCAACAATGAAAAATAAGAAGCAACAGATGCAATGGAATGCAGTCTTGCAGAGGAAGATTGACACTGCAGGGAAACAAAGGAAGTGTAACAAAATTGTTTGGAACTCTCAGCAGGGCCCAAATAATCAAAGACTGACACAACCATGGAAAGCCATAATGCAGCAAGTGCTAGATAATAGCGGGACCAGTGGCTTCTGGTGCTATGTGTTAGTGCTTTCTTATATGATTTCATTTAATCTTTAGGAAAATTCCATGAGAGTGTCATTATGCACATATAGTAAATGAAGAAAGGTCCTCAGAGAGGTTATGTAACTAGAATGATTTTCTACTGCTGATACAAACCCTGATCTATCCCATTCTAAAAGCTGTGCCCTTGATCACTGTGTTGGGTGTGATAGGAAAGTATTATCAGGAAATCAAAGTATTGGATTTGAGCTGACATGAAAGATGCTTTTGCCTTCCCAAATCCAAATGTGTAGCAAGGTTGGGTAAAACAGAACCAAAATTGTTTTAACTTATAGCTGAGCATGAAATCAGGAAAAGAAAATCTTAAGTTACCAAAATAAAATGAGGGATCATAAACAAGGGCTGAAGGTGAGGACCTCATTGGAGAGGGAAGAGCTGGGGCTGGGACTTTGAATGCCTGGTCAAAGAGGGCACCTGGAAGGAGGGCCGTGTAGGTAGGGCAGGTCAGAACCCAGCTAACTACATGGAGCTGAGGTGCAGAGTGGACTTGTCTACAAACTGAGGACTGGAAACACAATGCCTACTGGCTTGAGTGGATGCAGAGAAACATGTCAAGTGCCCAGTGAGGGCCAAAAATCAGCCACTTGGGAGAAGTCAGAACACCACCTAAGATGGTAAGGTTGGAATTCTCACCACCTTAAAAATGCAGGGAAATTTAAATACTGGCCCAGAACCATGAAACCCATGCAACCTTGGCTGTGGCTAGAGGGAAACCATTACAATGGATGTACCTCCCACAATAGTTCTGAAGATAAACGTATAGTGCAAATTATACCAGGACAAATTCTGGCATTCCCTTTTGGGTTATAAAGCCAAAATAATTGTAAATACCCAATCAGAAAAAGTAGCCTTTTTATAAACAAAGAAAATTTGAACTGGTATTAATTTTCTCCAGTGATGTTAAAGACCAGACAACATTGGTCAAATACAAAAGAGGCTCCTTGTTTTCTTTTAACTTAGTTCAATTTTTTACATAGGTAATTTATTGTCAAGAAGCAAAACTCCCAAGGGGCATCTGGGTGGCTCAGTCAATTAAATGTCCAACTCTTGATTTCGGCTTGGGCTACGATCTCAGTCTCCTGGGATTGAGCTCCATGTCAGGCTCTATGCTCAATGCGGAATCTGCTTCAGATTCTCTCTCCCTCTCCCTCCCCTGCTCTCTCTTTCCTTTCTTTCTCAAATAAATAAATAAAATCTTTTAAAAATAAAAATAAAAAAATAAATGATTTTAAAAATTTATTTATAATTTGAAAAAAATTTTATTTATAAAAGGGCATGGAGAGAAGTTCTTCCTTCTACCTTTTCTGCAAGTAACTGAGTTCTCTGTAGAGGCAGTTGGCATCATTGCATTCGTGTCCTATTCCTGCTATAAGAAACAACCACAATTTAGGGACTTAAAACCATACAAGGTCTATCTTCAGTTCAGGAGGTCAGAATTCTAAAATAGGTCTCACTGGGCTAAAATAAATGTGTAGGGAGGCTTTAGGGGAGAATCTGTTTTGGCTGGAATGCTGGCTTATATGATAGTAGATTCACAAATACTGCTTTTTGTTTGTTTGTTTACATTGTCCTAGTACACATTTGCCCATTCTTTTGTTTTCAACCTTTCTAATCATCTTATTTTAAATATGCCCCTTATAAGCCGCTGCCTTTGGCTCAGGTCATGATCTCAGAGTCCTGGGATCGAGCCCCGCATCGGGCTCTCTGCTCAGCAGGGAGCCTGCTTCCTCCTCTCTCTCTGCCTGCCTCTCTGCCTGCTTGTGATCTCTCTGTCAAATAAAAAAAAATAAAAAAAATAAATCTTTAAATATGCCCCTTAAATAGAACACAGAGGTGGGCTTTCTTTGTTTTAGAACTTGATAGTATTTTTCTTTTTGGTAATAGGCAACTTTAGCTAATTTAAATTAATTGACATGAAAGGTATGTTTGGCATTATTTTGTATCATTTTATAATATGTATATAATAAACTAGGAGACAAAAACAATAAAATGAGATAATTTCAAGGGAAAAAGAAACAATTACCCAACTTACGTAGGAAAATTAATTACAGTAAAAAAGGATAAATGATGAGAGGAAGGTAGTCACTGATATTGAGAAATTGAGGTTTTTTTCTGTTTAACTTGAAGCAAATTTTAAAAACTTTGTGAAATGTATAATTTTGGAGAAAAATATAATTTACCCAAATTTACTTCAAAATACATTATATAAAAAATTAGGCAAATCTATTATTATAGAAGAAATAAAGTTATATGAGGAATTAAAATTAAAGTTTATTAACTAATTTTGAAAGAACAGTAATAAATCCATTAGAAGTTAGCATGAGTGACATTAAAAATCTCTTTAATGTCTGGCTTAATAACAGAGCTGGACTCTCACACCCACTTCTGCAGTCAGCCTGCGACATGTTTTAGTCGATATATGTGAAGAAAATCCAGCTTCACACAGATAGGTAGATAGAAAGTGGAGGACTATCTTAAGAGCCTTTTCAGATAATTGTGAGTATTCTTCTTTGATACCAAACCAACACCAGGTATATGGTAGTTCCTTAGTTCCAATGTAGACTATGAAACAATATCATTGAACTTTTTGTACTGTTACATTAAATACATTCGTCTTTCAGTCTGAGTGGGTCTTTTACTCATACATGATTTTGTAATATCATGCATCAGATATTTGGAAAATCGTGACTCTCTGGGTTATGCAGGACTTCCAGATGTTTGTATAATTCACTGGACAATTTTTTAAAAATAAAATTTTTAAAATACCACCACCATTCTTCTTATCAGAAAGTATTGGGAAGCCCATGGTGGCATATGCAAATTTTCCAAAGTTCTAAATTTTTTCTTAAAAATTTGAATTTTATCATTGGTAGTAAATATTGTCAGTTATTTTCCTTGAAGGCCCACTACTTTATGGAAGGTGTCTGCTGCACAACTAAGTATGGACAGCACTTAGTTTGTCTTCTCAGTTGTTCTTTTATGTAAAAATGGTGTTCCATGGTGGGGGGGGCCCCAGGGGTGTGGGGATCAGTGCATTCCATTTACAGTTCAATTACAGAAGTGCTTTTCCTTAAGACAGCCATTGTGTATTTCAGTATGCAGCAGAAATATTTTTTTAATTTAAATTCAAGTCAGTTAACCTGTAGTAGTATTTGTTTCATGAGTAGAATGTAGTGATTCGTCAGTTACATAAACACCCAGTGCTCATCACCACAAGTGACCTTCTTAATGCCTATCACCCATTTAACCCATCCCTCCTCCTCCTTCCTCTACCTCCCCTCCAGCAACCCTCAGTTTGTTCTCTATAGTTAAGAGTTTCTTTTGGTTTGCCTCCCTCTCCGTTTTTATCTTATTTTATTTTTCCTTCTTTCTTGAATTCTACATATGAATGAAATCATATGATATTTTACTTTCTCTGACTGACTTATTCCACTTAACATAATACACTCTAGTTCCACCCACATTGCTGCAAATGGCAAGATTATATTCTTTTTGATGGCTGAGTGGAAACATTTTATGTGTTCTTCCCATTTCATCACACAAATTATGAAAAAAGATGTGTACTTGAGGGTCAGTAGTTAATAACTTTAATTTTTCTGCTTATCAGGGACATTCTTAAGTGAAACTGTCATTTTTATTTATTTATATTTATTTTTAATTTATTCATTTTACTATGAGTGCATGGCAATGAAGAATGCAAGAACTACTAGTACAGTTTGATGTCACTGCCTTCCTAGGGGAAGGCACCACAGTTTTACTTATCATTCCCTCTGCACCATCAATGCACATGTCAACACACTTATTCCAGGATAAACCACTGAATTCAGAAAGTTATTCAACATTTTGCATATTTCACTTGTATTCTTGCTCATCATTCACAAACAAGGAGATCTTTCAGTAGTTGGTGCTGATATTATTAGACAAATCCAAGCAAAACTGCATGACCAACAATGTCCACAGATGTGAGCATTTGTAAGGCAAAAGTGCAACTCTGTGGATGTGTTACTGAGGCTTCATGTTTGCAGCTACATCTCGAATTCAACAAGTTATTTTATTATTGGAAAATGCTACAATTTTGTTTACTGATTTTTCAACCAGTGCAAGTTATTGCAAACAGGACACTGAGGTCTTAGTCTTCAGGATATGTATTCAGCAATGTTAACTTATTAGTTTCTAGGCTTTTGTGTGCATTTCTCTAGCCAACACAATATGATAACCTACTCTATAAGATGCTTCACTGACTTTTTCATTTGTAGTTTGAAAAACTGTAACAAAGAATTTTTTTTTCTTTTAAGAGCTCATCACATACACGTTCAAAATGTGTATGTATTTCTTTTTCTTTAAACTCTGAGCAATTGGTCTTAAGATACCTCAACTTAACTGCCACCATAACTGTTTTAAAAATGTGCAACTCACCATTGCCCTTTCTTTCTGAGATTTACATCTGAATATTATCCTCTGCCTCCTTTATGTCCTCTACCTGGGGACAACCACTTTGGACACAATGCCATGCATCTTGTGGTTTGGGATTTTAGCTCATTCCTGGTTTATTGAAAATAGAATTTGCATTTTGTTATTTGTTTTTTGTGTTGTTTTGGGATGATTTCCAGGAGAAGACAACATGCCAATTCTATATGGACAACTTTGCTGGAAGTCACCACAAAAATATTTTATCGTGTTGTAACATAAATATGGAAAAATCACATAAATCGTGAAAATACAGTTTCATTCAATATCATAAAGGAAATGCTCATATAACCATCATGGGTAAAAAATAAAATAAATCCAGTACCCTACAAGTCTATATCATGCCCCCTTTCACTGCCAACCAACCCCCTTTTTTCCCCAGCCTTATTGAAATATAATTGATGTATAACATTTTGTAAGTTTAAGGTGTAAAATGTAATGATTTATACATGTATACATTGCAGAATAATTACCACAATCAAGTTAGTCAATGCATCCTAACAATCCTGCTTTCTGATTTCTAACACATGTATTAGTTTTGCCAGCTTTTGATTTTTGTGTAAGTGAAATTATAGTCTATATTCTTTTATATCTGTCTTCTTTTGTTTAACACTATGTTTGTGTAGTTCATTCTTTGATGGACGTAATAACAATTTATTAGCCATTCTACTGTTGATAAATATTTGGGGGTTATCAGGAATGATGCTTCTATGAATATACTTGAGTATTAGTTTTTGTGCACAAACATACACATTTTTTTAAAGATTTTATTTATTTATTTGACAGAGATCACAAGTAGGCAGAGGCAGGCAGAGGGGGGTGGGGGAAGCAGGCTCCCTGCTGAGCAAAGAGCCCGATTGCGGGGCTCGATCCCAGGACCCTGGGGTCATGACCTGAGCCGAAGGCGGATGCTTTAACCCACTGAGCCACCCAGGAGCCCCTTAAACATAAACAGTTTTATGTATATACCAAGGAGTAGAATTGCTGGGTCATAGGTATATATATTTTCAACTTAGTACTATCAAGAAGTTCTCCAAAGAGGTTTGAATTTAAATTTTACCTTGATGACTAAAAAGGTAGGACACTATTATATATAGTAATGGCTTTTTTTTTAATTTAAAGATTTTTACTTATTTATTTGACAAAGAGCTACAGAGAGAGCACAAGTAGATAGAGCAGCAGGCATAAGGAGAGGGAGAAGCAGGCTCTGTACTGAGCAGGGAGCCTGTTGTGGGGCTCGATCCCAGGACCCTGGGATCATGACCTGTGGTGAAGGTGGCCGCTTAACCGACTGAGCCACCTAGGGTCTCCAGTATTGGCTTTTTAAAATCTTTTTAAGGAACTCCTTATTGAAGGATCATGACCAGTTTTCTTGGGAGTTTTCTGTCTTTTTCTTAGAAATAGGGAGAGATTTTTTCAGTATTCTGGATATAACCATTTTGTAGAGTATAAGTATTGCAAATATCTTTTATCCCCTGTGTGCTTTGCCTTTACATTTTGCTAGTTGTACCTTTTGACTATACAAAGTTCATAATTTTAGAAATTCTTTTTCTATGAGATTTTCAAAACTGAAAACAGAAGGCATAAGCCACAAAAGAAAAGATTTATAAATTGGACAACATTAAAGAAGATGTGCTCCATATACACAATGGAATATTATGCAGCCATCAGAAAGGATGAATACCCAACTTTTGTATCAACATGGATGGGACTGGAGGAGATTATGCTAAGTGAAATTAGTCAAGCAGAGAAAGTCAATCATCATATGGTTTCACTTATTTGTGGAACATAAGGAATAGCACAGAGGATATTGGGAAAAGGAAGGGGAAAATGAAAGGGGAGAATCAGAGGAGGGAGACAAACCATGAGAGACTATGGACTCTGGGAAACAAACTGAGAGTGTTAGAAAAGGAGGGGAAGTGAGGGGGTGGGTGAGCCTGGTGATGGGTATTAAGGAGGGCATGGATTGCATGGAGCACTGGGTGTTATATGCAAACAATGAATCATGGAACACTACATCAAAAACTAATGATGTACTGTATGGTGACTAACATAAAAAAAAAAGAAATATTTTTCTATGCAAAAGTCATAAAGATACTCTCCTATGTTTACCATCTTTTTTCCCCCCCACAATTAGACCTACAAGTCACCAAGTCACCTAGAATCTATTCTTGTATATGGTGTGAATACCAGTTGCCTTACATTATTATCACTATTTGTTATTTTCAGAGTTTAGTATCTATCAATTACTGAGAGGTGGAAGTGCATTTCATTTTAATTTGCATTTTTCTCATTTTTAACAATGCTAAAACTTTAGCTATTTGGGTCTCCTTTTCTGTGAGTTGACTGTTGAAATTTTATGTCCACTTTTCTGTTGGACTCTGACTTTTCTTTATCGATTAGTGCAAGGAATTACACATACTCGAGAAAAACAATTCATATGTATTCTAAATATTCTAAATATTTTTTCTCCGTCAGTCATTTGTTTTTAACTTTATTTTTTTTAAGGATTTTATTTATCCATTAGTTGGAGAGAAAGATCACAAGCAGGCAGAAAGGCAGGCAGAGAGAGAGGGAGAAGCAGGCTCCCCACCAAGCAGAGAGCCCGACGTGGGGCTGGATCCCAGGACCCCGAGACCATGACCTGAACCGAAGGCAGAGGCCAAACCCACTGTGCCACCCAGGAGTCCCTGTCTTTTAACTTTATGTTCGGTGTCTTTTGTGATATAAAAATGTTTTTTTTTTAAGGTTTTATTTATTTATTTGACAGACAGAGATCACAAGTAGGCAGAGAGGCAGACAGAGAGAGAGGAGGAAGCAGGCTCTCTGCTGAGCAGGGAGCCCGATGCGGGACTCGATCCCAGGACCCTGAGATCATGACCTGAGCTGAAGGCAGAGGCTTAACCCACTGAGCCACCCAGGCGCCCCTAAAAATGTTTTTTTTTTAATCAAATGTGGCCCTATATGTCAGTCTTCCCTTTATGGGTTATGCTTTTTTTTTCCATATGGTTATTTTTCAAGGAAAGCATAATATTTGCCTTACAAACTTTCTTCATTTACTGTTATTATTTTTTACTTTTAGATAACTACCAAGTGGTCTTCCCGACTGCCTATACATGCTCTTATCAAAGTGATGGCGTGTGTGATAATACAGATGCTAGAAAAAATCCTCAGAATAAAGTGGATATTACATGGATTCTTCTACTGCGCTATTATATTCATCTGCAAAGGATTAATAATATGAGCAAACTGCTAGGTAGGTTTTGATGGGTTAAGAAAAACACATTTTCCAGTTCTTGTTAAGTCATCTTTCTTTTTTAGAATTTTAAAATGCTATTGACCTCTTTTTGGAGTGAACTCTCATCAGAATATGAAAATTTCAGAGGCTCATAACCTGAGATACACAGATCTTTAGGTAGAATAGTATTTCAACATAGCTAACTTCCTCTGACATTCTATATATTTTATTTCACATATTTAAAAATGTTATTGTAAGGATGTATCCAGAGGCTTCCCAAGACTGCCAAAGTGGCCCATGGCTCAAAACAGTTAAGAATCAGAGTGATCACAATTGATAGCTTATGAAATGAACAGTATGGAATTTTGACTTTAAGGAGAGAATGTTCCAGTATCCAGTATGTAAAAGAGAAAAAATACATGACTTCAGATAATTTATGTAACTTTATTATTTTTGTTTTGTTTAGTTTTTGTTGTTGTTGTATCATCAATGCTGTCTGAAGAACATCCAGAAAAACTGGGATAATCTGCTTCATGTCAGTCCCTCTTGTGTTTCTCACTGTGCTCATGAAATTGGTGATTTTGTGTTGTTCATCAGTGCAGATAGTTGGAAAAGACAGTTTGACCCGTGTCAGGGCCCAGTGATGGAGAAGCTGGCAGGGCAAATAGGCTGAGTCACAGAGTTACTACGCATGGTTATCAGGAATTAGCAGTGGGATAGAAAACACACAGAGAGGTGTCAGGTGTAAAAGGTACATCACGAGAAGGGCAAGAATATAAGAAGTTCGAGAGCAGAGGATGTGGACATGAGCCAGTAGAGCACAGTCTGGCAATGTCTGCCCCATATCAACTCAGCTCACCTTTGAATTCACCTGCTGGCACCTGTCACGTGCCCACATTTTACTGCTTTTCTGCCCTGGGCTCTTCCTAAGACTACGGAGACTTGCTCAGCCCACTGTCAGGACAGTCCAAAATGCCAGGGATTCCACACATACTAATGAGGTAGGAAACTGGTAGAAAACATTCCAGTTTCCCAATCCAGACAGTTCTACATGTTACTTTTCAGAAGGTCTTCAGCAGGACTGAGCCCTTATTGTCCAAAGCTACAGCCCATCCATTAACTCTCTGTTGGCTCTTCTCTACATCACACTTCATTTGTTCTCTCACTTATGCTCCTGAGATCACTTTTCAAATAAATTACCTGCACCTAAGTTTTTGCTTTAAGATCTTTGTTGGGGTAAGTCCCAAATAAGATGACTATGTAGAATATTTTGTATTGTCAAGACTTAGAACCTAAAGCAATGTCCTCAAACCCTTCTGAAATTTTCTTCATTTCCTTGTGGCAAGAAGCAATGCCATTAGTGTATAAGCTTAAAAACGGAGGAATTACACTGGCAACCAGTTGCTGAGGTGGTGTGATTTATAGGGAGAGCAGTTAATGAGCAAATACCAACAATACTGAGACTGTTCTCTTGTCTAACGTGACTCTAAATTAACATATTTTTCTTCCCTAAGCGTCTCCAAAACCAGGATCTGGAATTTCATTGCCAGATGATACACTTCTCACGTCCCTTTTCAACTCTGGGCTGATTTTACGCCAAAAAGAAATGCATTTTTTCCTTAAAAGATTTTTACAGCTGTATTCTTCCTCTTGTATTGATGAATTTCCAAGAGAACTATGTCAAGGATTGGAAAATACGCTTTTTTGGGAAAAAGCCTTATGTGACCCAGTCAAGGTACTGTTCTCAAACATATATGTTTGTAAAACTTCTGAAGGAAGCACATTTGAGATAACTCAAGTGGATATCGTGTATTGTAAATTTCTAATTTGTATTTATAAAATGAATAAATCAAGTCATTTGCATTGAATTCTTTCCAAACAAACAAAAAAATACATCAGTCATTAATTTTGAATTCTCTTGACTTTGGACTTCACCATATAGTACTTTCATTTTTATGATTATAAACTTACCCATATCACACATGTCCATGTTTCTAAGCCCAGAGAAGTACCTGGAAATGTGACTTCTTCCAAATTGAGAACCTTTGTATCTTATTCTGCTAGATTTTTGGATAGATAATAATATATTTTTTTAAAAACCATTCTTGAACAAAAGAGTGAGGTTACTATTAATAAACTGTGATTTTAAAAAGTAGTGGGAAGACCTACTAAGAGATAATTTAAGTATTCATTTAAAGAAGTGATTCTCAGTGAGAGTTATGGAGTGGCTGTCCAGGCAGTGCATTAGGATCCACATGGGAGGATTGGCATGCCCAATGCTCGACACCCCTATTTCTTGCCCAGATTATAGATCATTTAAGAAATAAAAAAGTTTAAGAGTATGGGATTAAAAAAATACACCCTGATGAGTCAGTGTTGACATTGCAGGGTATGGTTTATATTTACTGGAAATGGTCTTCCTAAAAGCAAATAGCACAGTAGACAGATTTTGCCAATCCAGCTGTGTTTGTTTGTTTTGTTGGTTTGGTCATTATAGGCCCCCTTAAAATATGTGTGGACACAGACCTTTTTAAAATCTGTCTCTTGGGGACACCTGTGTGGCTCAGTCAGTTAAGCGTTCTTCTTCGCCTCAGGTCATGATCCCAGGGTCCTGGGATCAAGTCCCAACATCAGGCTCCTTGTTCAGGGAGCCTGCTTCTCCCTCTGCCTACTGTTCCTCCAGCTTGTGCTCTCTCAATCTCTCTCTCTGACAAATAAATAAAATCTTTTAAAGAATTAAAAAAAAAATTTGTCTCATGAAGGAACAGAGAATAGTCACTCCCTACAAACCATTCTCTCCCAAGAAGAAAGAGCATAATTATGCATATCCAACATTTCTTCTTTCCCAAATTTACCAGTCAAATAGTTCTCCAGGGGAGATGAGCGAGAGGAGTTCAAAGGCCAGCAATGTACTGTAAGTGTCTGACGCTCGGCTGGGAAGGAAGCAGCAGGAGTGGGATGAAATCATTTCCATCTAACACCAGATCCCCAATTCACCCTTCTAGAAACTGTGACTCCCTTTGAGGATTACTGTCATGTGTCCCAGATGCCTCTGGTATTCATTCTGGCATAAGGGGCAGAGAATGAGAAGGTGGAGAACTATAGTTTTGTGAATGGATTCTTGTGACTATTTTGTATGAGTCTGGAAACTAATCGGTGTGATTTCTTAATATTTCGAAAGGAGCTCTGCTTGAGGATTTTAGTATTAAGGGCAGCCTACCATCGCCCATTTCCTAAGCATGAAGCTCCGAACGGAGAACCTTGAATACACTGTAAATATATGTGACATTTCTAATGGCAGCAGCGTTACCAAAGATTGTTGTACCCTGTTTGCTCTTTTTTTTTTTTTTTTAATATAATTAGTGTAACACTCTCCCAGAATAATCAGCTCTGGAGATCACTGTCGCTCGCCTGACAGGTGCAAGCCACCTAATCATGTGTTCATTTCACTGGGGTAGACAGCTAACGAGCATAGAGCCTTTTGGATTTAAAAAAAAAAATAAACTGCAAGCTTGGCTGATTTTTATAATAACGTTTTTGAGCTTTTAATCACTCAGGAGGCTATTTCAATCAAACTCTTTCCATAATTTGATACTTAATCCTGCCTTTCCTCCACAAAGAAATAGATGTCTTTCCAGAGAGATCATTGCTAGGTGCCAGGCTCATCAACGGGTGCGTCTGCATATTGTTAGGTCTATTGAAGCTCTGTGGTGGAAAAACAAAGATGCCAAACAAATTACATTAGAAATTCCTAGAAAAAAATGATTAAAATTATGCACAGTGCTGGGTGATTCATGTTTAGACTTGTTGTAAGGTCAAATATTTGACTAGTGTAAAGTGATTTGTTGTTTTTAGGGCTGTGGCAAACAAGCTTCTCCTGGTAGGTCTGTTGTTTCATTCCTTTCAAAGAATAAATAAAACATATAAAAAATATTCAGTGTATGGCCCATCAATGAGCATATATACTTAATTCCATTAGCAAATAGATTTTATGTTTTTGTAAAGATAATGGAAAATTAAATGCCTCTTTTGATATTAACTTTTGTTACAATTTACCATTATTAGACCATCATGTTAGTAAATGCTGTATATACTGAAATAGTAAATATTTGCTTATTATTTTTCTCTCCTTAGTTTTTTTTCTGCAGTCATTAAATATGAATTCTTGCTAAAATAGTTGTCAGAACCTCTGAAAGGCACTTAGATATGAAAAAAATATAAGAAATTAGTTTTGGAATCAGTTATTTACCTGAATTTTTGGTGAACCGCATGACATAGAATTAATCTTAATTTAGCATTTTTAAATGATTATTTAAACATAATAGTCTTGTTTATTATTTATTTTGGTTATGCTTTTAGTATCATAGTACTAATAAATGAGGATTCTGGCTTATAATATCCTTTTATGATGATAGTCTCTAGACATTTTTGTAAAGTTTTCATCTTTAATGTTACCCTTCAGTTATGACATATTTTTTCTTTTATCAGTAGACAACTTGAAAGGTCTGTGCTTTATTTCTCTTTTTATTTTATTTTGAAGACTCTCACTGACAGTCTTATATCTTGAATAAGCTCAGAAATAGTGGGAGGCACAAAGCCTTACAGAAACAACAGGCATTTCTTACTGACCACTTACATGTTCCCCTTCATCATCAAGCCTTAAGATACCTTGGATGTCAAAAGTTCAACAAGAGAATTGCTTCCCAGCTACCATGCTATAATCTTGGATTGAATAAGAGCAAGTAAATTTTGAAAATAGTTTACATTCCATTAAAGAAGGTCCTTTTCAGATTTGAGGTATTATTATCACTATTATTATCTCTCTGGATAGACTGTTATTTTTTTTAATTGTTATTTTTTTTATTTTTATTTTTTTATTTTTTATTTTTTTTAATCATTTTTTAAAATTTATTTTCAGCATAACAGTATTCATTGTTTTTGTACCACACCCAGTGCTCCATGCAATCCTTGCCCTCTCTAATACCCACCACCTGGTTACCCCAACCTCCAACTCTCCCACCTCTTCAAACCCTTCAGATTGTTTTTCAGAGTCCATAGTCTCTCATTGTTCACCTCCCCTTCCAATTTCCCCCAACTCCCTTGGGAGACTTATTTTTTTGATAGCAACCGTGCTTTGTTTTCTGAGCTAGTTTTTAAAAACTGAATAATTTATGAAATTGCCAATTGCATCCTGTACATTTATGTTTCCTGAAAACTCCTGATTCAGGGACCTGGTTGCATCAAAGTAGGCTCAGATACTCCAAGACTGAATTTACAAATCAACCACGTTCATGTAAAGAGGGAATGAGATCAGTAGATTTTAATATTTTATAGCAAACACTGTGTCTTATTTTGCATATGACATTGCAAAAAATGCTGTTGGAAAGTAGATATTATTTATTATAATCATACCTTCAGTTTATTCGCCACTGAATAAACAAGAAAAAAAGGAGATGTTCTTAGAATCTGTGATGATCTTGAGACTGAAATGATAGCAGTGACATTTTCCTCTCTACGTCTTTAGTCTGGGAGAGTCACCAAAGTGGAAGACATTGGTTGAGTTCTATGGGTTTTTCTTTTTTTTTTTTTTTCTCCAAAGATTATTTATTTGAGAGAGAGAGAGAACATGAGCAGGAGGGGCCGAGGGGAAGAAAAACGGAGAGAGAGAATCTCAGATTTTGCACTGAGCAAGAAGCCTGAGGCAGGACTCGATTTCACGACCCAAAGAACATGACCTGAGCTAAACCAAGAGTTGGACACCTAACCAACTGCACCGCCCAGGCACTCTTGAGTCCCATGTGTTTTGAAGCATATTTTTCTGTAGTAGAATCTTCTCTGGTAATCGGGAACAGTTTTAAAAGCTACACCTATAAGACAAACTAAAACAATTCCCAGAATTTTATAATGTAGAAAATATTGAATGGATATTGAGTGAATGTTTTAAATATTGAATGAATTTATTACCAGCAATTAAACTGCTTTTGATTTTCCCCTAGTTATGTCATGACACTTCTCTACACTCCAATTTATCATTAAATAAACTCTCTGCCAGCCCATCTTCTGGAGATGTGTCATCAGATATGAAGATACAAGATTTAAACAAAGAACTTTGCTTTCAGTGGTACATTCCTCCTCTAGAAAGACCTCCAAAGGACACAGAACCTATGGTATGTAATATAATCACAAAGCTAAATCTTATATATAGATATAAAGTTTAACTTGACCATTATAACTTGAAAATAGGGTCCAGCTCCTTGTCATATAGATGAAAATATCCAGCAATATAGAATGTATGTTGTCTAGTAGAATGAATCTGAAAATAACTAAGAAATCAGGAAAAGTCTGACTTGAGTTGATCATTTTTTCTTTTTTCTGATCGTCAAGGGATACTTTCCAGTGTGTCACCATAATATAGGATGTTTAACTTTTTTTTGAAGCCACCTCATCAATTTAAGGATTTTTTTCCTACTGTCTACTTTGCTAAGATTTTTTAATCAAATCCAAATCTTCTGCTGTGTCTATTAATATTATTTTATGATTTTAATATGTTAATCGATTTTTAAAAATATTAAATCAATCTTATGTTCCTGAGATAAACTCAAATTGGTCATGTATTAATTTTACTGGGTTCAGTTTATTAAAGTTTTGTGTTGGATTTTTGCCACTGTTTAAGAGGAATATTGGGTTAAAATTTTCATTTTCATACTATCTTTGTCAGATATATTTTGTATCAAGATTTTGTTAGATGTATAAAGTGAGTTGATAAATATCCATATTTTTCTATTCTCTGGTGACATCTCTGTAAGTTTAGAGTAAACTTTTCTCCTCAAATATTTGATAAGAACTCATAAGTAAAGCCATCTGATCCTAGTGGGGTTTTTTGGTGAGAAGATAGAAAATTAGTAATTTAGGGGCACCTGGGTGGCTCAGTGGGTTAAAGCCTCTGCTTTCGGCTCAGGTCATGATCCCAGGGTCCTGGGATCGAGCCCCGCATCGGGCTCTCTGCTTGGCAGTTAGCCTGCTTCCCCCTCTCTCTCTGCCTGCCTTTCTGCCTGACTTGTGATCTCTGCCTGGCTTGTGATCTCTGTCTGTGAATAAATAAATAAAATCTTTTAAAAAAATAAAGAAAATTAGTAATTTAATTCTTAATAGTTAGAGGCAGCCATTAAGCACTAGTGCTCATTTACTAGATACCAGAATTGGTATCAGTTCTGATTGGGTCAATATCTGTTCTAATGGTTAGTACCCATGTCAAACCAAGTTTTAAATATTTTGACTATCACCCCTGTTTATAGAACATTGGAATTTTCTGTTTCTTCTTGAGTCAGGTTTGTTTAAGTTGCTTTATCTAGGAATTTTTTCATTTTATTTAAAACTTCTCTCATACTTTTGATCTCCTCATTGTATTTGTATTGAAGTGTCCCTTTTCATTTCTTACATTGGTGGTTTGTGTATTTTTTCTTGATCATTGTCACCAGAGGTTTCTCATCAGTTAATTTTATTTCACTAATCCATATATCTTTCTTCTACTTTGTTTTTGTTTTGTTTTGTATTCTTTTCCGATGTGCTGACTTCTTAAGATAGATGTTTGTTTTAATAGTCAATCTTTCCTAATGTATACATTTGAAGACTATGGGTTTCTTTAAACAATGCTTTGGTTTCATCAAGCAAGTTTTTATTACAGTATTATCATTATCATTCAGTTAAAATAGTTTTGAAATTTTTGTTATATATTATATATAATATTAGGGGAGTATCTTTTGTTATTTATTCTTAGATTATGTTGTTCTGTGATAATAAAAAATGCTCTCTATGATTGATGTTGTTGAAACCTGCATATTTTCTCCAGGAAAGGATTTATTGTGTAAATATTCCACTGCTCTTAAAATGAATGTGTGGTCCTCTGTTGCTAAGGCAGTGTTCTTCTATGTACCCAATAGGTCAGTGTGGTTAGTCTTGTTCAAACCCCTATTCTTGTTTGTTTGCTTTTAATTTTTAGAGATCATAAGTTATTAAAAGAAGTATATTTAAATCTCTCATTTTGATTTTCATTGTTTAGTCTGTCAAATTTTGCTTTACATAATTTGAGACTATGTTCTTAGGTGCAATAAAATTAACTGTTGTATCTTCTTGGTGAACTGAACATTTTATCATTTTGAAATGACTTATGACCTTTTTGTAATTATGGTTTTTCCTCATAAAGTCTGCTTTGTTTGATATTACTAAAGTAAAATGATTTTCTTGTGATTATTTTCACAGCATGTCTTTTTCCAACCTTTTATTTTCAACACTTTTGTATATTTGTGTTTTGTGTTTTTATCAAAGGCATGCATTTGGATATTTTCAAATGTAGTCTGACAACTTTGTATTTGACTGGAGAATTTAATACATTTACATTTAATGTAAATGCTAATATATTTGGTTTTAAATCTATCATGTTATTTTGTGTTTGTACTTGTCTTAACTCTTCTGTTTTTCTCTTTTCCCTTCTTTTGGATTATTTTTATCATTCATTTTTCCTCTATGAGTTTTGAAATTATACACTTTTTTCAGTTCTTTTAGTGGTTACCTGTAGGACAACATATATACTTATCAAAGTCTAAAGTTAATAAATATCTTTTTTCCTCTAATGACTTTTATATTACTGTGGAGCCTCTGGAGCCAGATCATCTGGGTTGGAATCCCAGCTCCATCACTTAATAATTTTGTGATCTTCAGTGGATTGGTTAACTTTTCTGTATCATAGTTATCCTTATCTGTAACTAGATATGACTAGGTAAATGCATAACCTCAATACATAGTAATTTTTATTTATTATTATCTGAAATTATTTTAAAATTATTATGTTGTCTTAAAGTTTGATAACTTCAAATATACATGTAATACACTTGTTAAACATTATTTGGAAGCTTTTTAAAAAATTTGGCAACAATATCTTCTTATAGATACTTTAGCTGCCAACATCATATAGAAAAGAGAGTAAACTGTGCCTTACCAGCAAAATTAAAGTTTGTAGCCTATAGGGGGGAAAAAAACCTTAGTTTGCTTTTAAGTGCGCTTCATAAATTTATATCACACATATCACTCCTTGTTTTAATGTTCGTTATTTTTATTTTTATCTACCTCTGAATCTTTATCTTTATCCACACCTATGTCCAAATGCATGGAAAGACATTTGCACTAGGGCTAATTGGGGAGCAGGAGGAGATGGGAGCAAGTATTTAGAATTAGTTTAATATCAGTCCCTGAACAATTGGAGAAGGAAAAGTGATTCACATTCTAGGAGAATCTTGATGAGAGGTCAAGTTTTAAAAATGGAATAGGTGGTCACTATAGTCATTTGCAGAGGGACCTTCCACCATAGCATTCCTTTGATTGCTGCTCTCTCTAAGAAGAGCCTCAGGCTTTTCCCCATAAAACGGTTGACATATAGTTTTGCCCTGTTCAGCATTTTCATTTGCTTTTTGCCTCCTGCATTGGTCTACTCTTGCATTTTCCAGCTCTTGAGTGCTGTCCCCTCTAGCTGTGCCTCTGGTATCTTCTGCCACTTCTTGACCCATGTGACCCTGTCAGATAGTGAAATCTCCGGGGCCTACCTCTCTTTGCTTGAACGTACTTCTCCCATTGTCCTCTTCATTCTGCCTCCTTAGGCTGGCAACCTGCTGCTAACTCTTGGTCAGTTATATCTCTTTCTACTCTTACCAAAAAAAGGAACTTTAACATATCACTCCCCAGGAACATTTAAAGCTATTTGTCACGTTTTGAAAGTACTCTCTTTCCCACACTTTCCATATCAAATCTGTGCCAGATATTCCATATGCTTTTAAAAATAATAAATCTGCATAGTCTCTTTTGGGGAATTCAGTAATGTAGTTTTCAAATTTCTGGATTCAAGAATACTAATGGACCATGGAATCAATATTGTGTGGGTCTTAAGTAGTATTTTTTTTTAAAGAAATTAAAGTGGGAAAAAAGTTTTCTGAATTTTTTGTTTCATGATATTGTTAAGAAGAAAATTTCTCAGATTGATTGATCTTCAGCATATGTCAGAATTTGTTTACTTGTTAGCAAGAGGAACAACCAAGTAATAAAAGAGTATATCCATTCAGGGAGGATATGGATACAGAAAGATTACATATTTGGGAAATAGAATGTTTACCTAAGGAGCTAATGTTTAAAAATGAGTGAGAAAGTATAAACAATAAAGTTCATTTTGCAAGCTCATAGAAATAGAAATATCACATTCGTATCAGTCTGAGACAGAGTGATCTGAGAAGTTAATGCTATGACTCTATTTGTAGCTGATAATTAGAGTAACAGAGTTTTATCCATCAACAGTTGTGTCTGACAATGAATATGGAGGCATGAACTGGTGTGAGACAGAGATTAGAAGGAGAGCACCAGCTAACAAATTCTGATTTAAACAGAAGGCTAGAGTGGTTTTCTTATGCCATAAGCAAAGTAGTTTTCCCATTTCTTAGTTTGGAGACATTTTTCTCCTCTTTGGTAATAAATATGTATGTATTGGGTCATGATAAAAGATGTAGTTGCTGACATAAATTTTAATCAAAAAACTGGGAAACACTGACTTGGATGGACTGGATCTTCTCAGACCTAAGATTCTATCTTTTCAGAAGATAACAGTGAAATTTGTTTGACAATTTAAATATTGGTGTATTTGAACATTTATCTACTCATAATAAGTTTCAAGTTGAGTAACTGGCTAAAGCTCATGAAACTATAAGATAATAGCAATAGTGAATGTAGAGCTTAGCATATTCTAGATGCTTCACTTATATTAACTTCACAACTCTGTGAGCTGGGTACTATCCTCACCCCCATTTCACAGAAGAGGAAACTGAGGCACAGGATAGAGGAATTCTAGTCGGCAAGGAATCAGGATTAGATCAATCTGATTCCAAGTGTGAACTCCTCCAAGTCTGCACTCCTCAGCATGGTACTTTGTTGAGTCCTCAGACAGTGGTCCTGGCCTCTGGGTGGGATGGTGATGAAAATTAATATCTGATGTAGGTTGTTGGAGTTTCCAGGGACTTAGAGGATTAGCAATACAAGTTAACATCACTTGATTCACCCTACTCAGTCCTCTTCAGTTAATCTAGTATCTGATGCAGAAATACTGGTAAGAACTAAGGATGCTGGTGGCAGCAAAATAGAAATCCTGGAACTAGGGATTTTGACATAAAATTTTTAGATAATTCAGAGGACTAAACATTTCCATGCCACTGTACCTTTTAGAGTTAAGTTTATAACTTGGAAAAGTTTAACTTCTTAAGTCTGGGGGTAGAAATTGTATTATCCTATTTAACAAAATTATCTTTAGAGGAATATAGTAGAATATAGTAGAACCACATTATAAGCTCTTCCCTAGAATTTTGTTACAAACTAAACATCTTTTGAACAATTTCAGTGTCTTCTAGAAGCAGACACTGAAGAGGCTTTGAGGGGCAATCATTTTAATGAAACTCCTGGACAAAGGCTTTAAAAATAGTTGTGAAGAATGGCACAAAGACGCATAACTACAACTTAGCTTAAAAGGGTGTAACTACAGCCAGAGGTTTGATGGCTCAGATTTGTCTTGTGAATACATCTTAGGACCTCTAGCTTTATTCTTCCTCATCTTTGTGCTATTTTTAGCACCCAGAGTTCCCAGTAGGATGCTCTGGATCGCAAGCCCAGCTTTAGAGTGAGACTTGAATTATGTTTATTACTTGATCAGACTCAAAGGAATGCAACTTAGAGCTAGCAGGAGGAAGGGCAATAAAGAAGCAGTAGTGGGACCTTCCGTTTGGTCTATGAGACCTAATTTGGAGGGAATCAAACTGCTACAAAGGCTCTTGCTCTAAGTGCAGCTAGACGTCCAAGGCATGGTATTCAGAGGCCACTGAAGATATAGGCAAACAAGCATAATCAAATGCAAGAAGTCTGATCAAGCAA
Source organism: Enhydra lutris kenyoni (assembly GCF_002288905.1). Taxonomy (NCBI): domain Eukaryota; kingdom Metazoa; phylum Chordata; class Mammalia; order Carnivora; family Mustelidae; genus Enhydra; species Enhydra lutris. The sequence continues at coordinate 7,532,218 of NW_019154091.1, read as the reverse complement.
AGCACTGAAAATTGGGACTCCATGTGTCAAGTGAAAACAGAGTTGGGAAGAACTGGAAAAGTTCTTGGAGATAAGTCCGTTCAATGTAGAATTCAATCCTAGACAGTCTGGAAACAAGAGATATGGAGCTGGTGATCCTTTCTGGAGATTTTTATAGCCCTGGCTAGAGCCAAACTGTATTTCATGGTCCCAAATAAGCAGACTGTGCTTCAAGATAAGCTCAGTCCTATATCCTGAAGGAAGAGTTAGGGTTCCTGGGAAAACTACCAAGTCGTAGTAAATGCAGAAGCTCAATGTTGTCAGTGCAGATGTTAGGAGTGCTCTAATTCAGAGATCATACAGATGCCTGGGGCTTCCCTCTGAGATGCCCTGGATTCTGGGTCTTGTTGGCCAAGTGACTAGTGGGAACCTGGTGCTGCAGATGAGACCCAAAATTACACCCTCTTTCTGGAAGCTGGGGAAGACAAAGGCAGCATAAAGGAAGCAGAGACTGGTATCAAAGAGTGAAGAACCAGCAGCATTGCCATTCTTTGGAAACTCACTAAAAATGCAGAATCTCAGGTCTTACTCCAGACCCACTGAATCAGAATATCTCCCAAGTAATGTATACATGTTTAACTCTGAGAAGCACTGGGTTAGGCCAGTGCTTCCAAACCACCCCATAGCTCTAATGATGATTCTCCAAGAAGCTACGCATTGCAGCTTAAACAGTAGGCTCCACTGGAAAGCTTCTCTGGCTTCTCTTAGTACCACCCAAATGAAATTTCAGAACTGAAAAGAAACTAAGAGAATGTTTATCTGATGCTCTCATTCTACAGGTGAGGAAGCCAAGTCCCATATGGGTAAAGTGACTTGAATAATGCCACAACTTATTAGTGACAAAAATGAAAATGGGGACCAGAGTTCCCATTTGGGGGTTTCTTCATATGGATTTCTTTATAATGTGCATATCGCTTAGCTGCTTACTAACTAATTAATAAAGTTGATTGAGTGCTACTATATGCCAGGCATTTTGTTAGGTGATTAAGATACAAAGGTGAGGAAGTAATGAATCAAGTCCATCTAGCAGAGGAGGGGCTCTTTTTTCACCCTGCTGGGGTGTAAGAGATTCCCCAGTCAAGCCAGTTTAAATACAGTATTCCTAAATGTTTGTCAAAGACACATCACTTCTTTGCCTTTGAAAAACAAGTCTTTGCAGAAGTGAGTAAGGGAGCATTGGAAATTTCAACATGGGTGTATTATCTCCTACAGAATCCAGTCCTGAGTATGCAAGGTGTTATAGGGTAACGCTTATCCCTGAGAAGTTGGGACAGTTGGGAATAGAACTAAGCACATGGATTCAATAAAGATAGCCTGAGTGGTCAGATGGGAAGTTGGCTTGGGTCCAAAAGAATATGGAGAGTGAGGTACCAAGCAAGGTAGGCCGAGGAGCCAGGAATGGTCATGAGGCTCACAACCACAGCAGTGATGTTCTGAGCACTTCACACTGACTCACTGCATCCTCACATGACCCATGGGATGGGGATTACCATATCTCCATTTTATAAATGAGGTAAGTAAAGGCATAGTGTTTCCATAATTTGCCCAAATCACACAGCCAGTAAGTGGTAGAAGCAAACCCAGGCACTCTGACTCCAAAGCCCAGGCTCACAACAAATATGCAAGTGAGTTTAGTGTTGATTGTTTAACTACTGCCCTATTTTATCCAAGCCTGCTTGATTTCTGACTGTTACACCTTGAATTCAGTTGTGCCATGCTCAGTTAGAAAAGGTTTTAAAATTGTATTGCAAAAGCATTGACAAGTGTCAGCCTGAGGAGGAAGAAAGTCATTATCAGGGGTTAACTATAAAGTATATTATCTATTTAAATTTTTCCATTAAAACGCTTTGGGGAACTTTATTAGCTCTTACGAGATGTAATGAAAATTTCAGAAATATGAAGATATTAATTAACATGAGGCAGGTGCTGCGAGCACTACTAAAAAAGTACAAGATGTCACTCCTGTCCACAGGGATTTTGTATGCTAGCCTGGGAGTCAAGGTTAACAAACACAAAGCAAGAGCAAACACCATAAGACAGACTAATCTCTCTGGGACTCATTTCATTTTCTTTTCAGAAATGTTTCATCAAAAATTTACTGTAGTTTGAAAAACTAAATTTAAAAGACTTTGAACGAATAAAAAGAACATTTCTCTGTCTAGCTGTCCACATCCCAGAATTCCAGCATTAGATACAATTACTTTTAACTCTCAGCTGTCTCTGTTTGGTTGGGTTCCCCTCCCCCCCATATATCTAAATTATATTCTCACATGATAATTCTTTGAGTGATGAACCTCACCTCACACACTGCTGTGGAAGAAGAAGGCAAATATCAACCTGTTTTTTTTCCCCTCACGTACATTCTTCCTTTCCACACATTCTCTTAAAGGAGTTCTATCATAATTCTTAAACCCATAGCTGGTATTCACAACTGTGTAAATATCACTCACAGCTGAACCAAATAAGGTCCTATTTCCTTACTTCCTGACTTCTAAAGAAAAAAAACACCTGCTTTATTTTTGTTTGACTTCATGTTTCTCTGTATTCTAGAATATCTCATTTTCCCTAAACTTTAAAAAAGCTGTACAGTTCTTCTCCATATGGTCAAACCCATCAGTTTATTTCTCATTCTTTTATTGTCTTCTTCAGAGACATGATCCAAACCAGACGGATTGCTCTCCCGAATCAGATAGCATCATAAGAGCCCATTCACCATCCTCCTGAGCATTCCTTTATCTCTTTCTGAGATGGAATCCCTGGGTCCCATGTTTCTCTCTATCTTGACTTGCTCTCTCATGTTGAATAAACACATCTTCCAGCTTCCCAACAAAGAGTGTGTTGGAGGTTCTGATTATTCAAAGAACACACCATATCCACAAAGTAGTTCAAGGAAGATTTTGGTAAAGGATAAGGAATGGCAGGATAAAGTAAATACAGATAACCATTAGAGAGAGCCAAGATGCTCAGGAACAGTTGCCAGGGTCATTGCTCAGTTGCACAGAACACACTTCATCTACAGATCATGAGCCACCAAAATATAAGATATCTTGGTCTCAAGAAAGCAGATGTCTCATCTGAAGAGGAGTCTTTCATACCTCTCTGTTCATATAGTCCATACCACATGTGGGGCCAGATTCAATGATAGAAAAGAAGAGAACAGTAGAATCCAGATGCAATTCATCAATATGTATATTTTCTACAAAAAAAAAAAAAATGCTGACAAGACGGCACAGCCTGCCATCTAGTGTGTTTCAGAACCAAGGACAGGGCTGCATTAGTCAGTAGGTAGTACATTTCATTCAGGTTTGGCCAAGGGCCAATACCATGACTACAGTCCCCTGAGATGCTAACAGGTTGCAACAGATTGACTGAGATTGACCCTGTGCTTACACAGAATATAAAGAGACCTTGACTGTCTGACAAAAAGTCATCATTTTAAGGCTTACTTCATTGTTCTCTAGGCATACAATTCTAGTTTGAAAATTATTTTCCCTCAAAACATGGGAAACATTGCTCCATTGTCTCTAGCAATCCTTCATTGCTATTAAGTGTGGTCCTATTCTGATTCCTAGTTCTTTCTTTTGATTTTTTTTTTTTCCCTCTGGAAGCTCTGGGGATTTTCCTTCAGTCCCCTGTGTTCTCAAATTCCATGATGATCCTTGGTTTAACTCTTTCATCCACACAGCCCCTTTCAATCTGGAAATTGAAATTTCAATCTAGCCTTTAGTTCAAGAAGAATTTTTTTCTTTGATAATTTCCTCCCTTTGGTTATCTCTATACCTTCTAGAATTATTATTCAGATTTTGAATTTATTAGATTGAGTATTTTTCTCATCTTTTTTCCCCTGTTACCTATGTTTTAAAATTAAGATGTACTTTTGGGGAGATATATATTCAACTTTATATTTCAACTCTTTTGTTGATTGTTTAGTTGTGATCATATTTTTTTAGTTTTTAAGAGCTCTTTGTTTTTTCTGTTCATTTTGACAGCACTGTGCTCTTGATTCACAGATGAAATATAGTCTTATTCTGTTTGAAGATCTCAATTATGGTTTCATTGAAGTTCTCTTCTGCTCTCTGTACCTGACTCTTCAAAATCCTTTCTTATATTAGTTTTGGCCTCTACCTTTCATTTCATGTCTGGTGACCCTTGGCTATTCATTCATGTTTGAAGGTGCTAAAAAGTGTATCAGGTCAGACCTATTGATTTGTAGACCTCATTGTAGGGTAACTGCAGGAGCCAGAGGTTTCATTGCAGGATTCTGAAATGTCAGTACCCATGGGTCTTTTCTCTTTGTCTGGTCAGTTTCCTCAAAAAGGATCCTTTTCAACCACTGTCTGGTTTCCTACATCTGGGGCAGGGCCTGTAGTGGGGTAGGGGATATTTCTTGTTTAGAATACAGTCTTTCACTTAATTCCTATGTTTCCTTTTTTTCCCTTTAAGATATATTTATTTATTTTAGAGACTGCTCATGTGAGTGGGGGGAGGGACAAAGGGAGAGAATCCTGAAGCAGACTCCCTGCTGAGTGTGGAGCCTGATGCAGGGCTCCATCCCACAACCATAAGATCATGACCTGAGCTGAAAGCAAGAATTGGATGCTTAACTGACTGAGCCACCCAGACACCTCCTCCAGTGTTTTCAGTTCAGCATCTCACCCCTGTTCCTAATGACCCTGAGAATAGATCTCTGATTTGGTCTCAGCAGAGAGGAAAATGGAAGAAGTTTGGCCACAGACAAGGCAAAGAAAGTGGGGAAATCTGGTTGCATGGGCTCATTGAAGGGATGAGAGGGAGGTTGTCTAAGATACCTGGCATCTCCAGTTCCCAAGCCTTTCCAGGGCACTCATCACACTTGGCAACCCCTCCAAAGGCAGGACATAGCCTTTCCTTTTCAGGGTCACCCAGTGCTCTTCTGAGTACCTTCTGTCTTTCAATGTGTTGCTAACATTTCTTGTCTGCTTTACCTCCTCTCTTCTTATCTGTCTTTGTAGATTTATGCCTTTTTAAAGACGCACTTTACTCTTATTTTAGTTAGTTTGATTATCAAAGAAGCAGGGATAAATGCCTACACTTAGTCAGTTTTGACTGCCAGCTCTGGGCTTTAGCTTTCTTATATTTAAAATGAGGGATTTAAGATTTTATTTATTTATTTATTTATTTGACAGAGAGATCACAAGTAGATAGAGAGGCAGGCAGAGACGGGGGGATGGGGAGGAGCAGGCTCCCTGCTGAGCAGAGAGCCCAACGTGGGGCTCGATCCCAGGACCCTGAGATCATGACCCGAGCCGAAGGCAGAGGCTTAACCCACTGAGCCACCCAGGCGCCCCTAAAATGAGGGATTTAGACCAGATCCTCTCTAAGGTTCTATGAATCTCGAATTCTGTGACTATGACCATAAACAGATGCTATTAATTATGGAATTGACTTTAAGGATTGTCAAGGTGGAAACAACAGGGAAATTACCAGAGCATGAGCCATTAGGATAAATTCTACATTAGAGGTGGGGACCAGAAAGTTGTATGTAGGTTGAAGAAATGGAAAGAGGAAGAAAGAAGCATAAGTGAGGCATGGAGCAGCTGTGACCACAGGTAGAAAAGGGGCATGTTGAGAAGTAACTAGAAACAAGGTTGGATATGCACTAAGTACATATTTCAAACTTATAGAGGGCCTTCAAAGGCTGAGATTTAAACTTAATTGTAGTAAAAAAAAATGTGACTCTTTAAAAATGATGTTTAACATCAGATGATGTTTATTTTCACCTCAAACTTTGTATAATTCTCACTTGCATCAATCCTCTTTAAAAAAAATTAAATTAAATTAAAAAAAAAAGAAACAAGGGGCACCTGGCTGGCTCAGTCCAAGCCCCACATTGGGTATGGACCTGGCTTAAAAAAATTATTTAAGGTGAATTGAGAAAAAAAGTTGAAAAACAATCTGAGGGTTTTGAAGGGGCGGGGAACCAGGTGGTGGGTATTAGAGAGGGCATGGATTGCAGGGAACACTGGGTGTGATGCAAAAACAATGAATACTGTTATGCTGAAAATAAAAAATAAAATAATAAAAAAAATTTAAAAAAGTTGTTTTCACTTTCAGAGGAAAACTTCTAAAAATTTAATGATATTATTTTGAGGCAGATGTAGTTTTGATGTCACATTTTATGTCTTTTAATTTTTTATAGGTTTTATTGTTGTATGCCTATAACATGAAGCCCCGGAATATTTCAGATGCTGTACCTAATAGCTCTTATTGCAATGTCTCTATTGGCTCTTTCTGGGTTCCACTGAACAGGCAAGTAATGAATAATTTTCCACAACTCTGCTGATATTTTCTTTGGAACAGGTTGTTTTAGTAATGTGCAAGGTAAATCACAGGAGAAGTTTTAGAAGAGTTCTTTAGCAGAATCTTCCTTTTATTTAGAGGGGTATGATACTGCAGTGGTTAAGAGCATGAACTCTGAAGCTAGCCCGCTTTGGTTCAAATGCCATTCATGCCCTTTACTAACTTTGTACAGGTTACTTAACCTCTCTGCGCCTCAGTCTCCCTATCGATGAAGTGGCTGTAAGAATAATAATAGTACTTAGAATTGTTGGATAAACAGTTCCTGATATTTCCTAAAGATTATAAAGAGTATGAGGATATTGTCTATACTGTATTTTGCCTGTAATTTGGGGTGTATTTAACAAATAACATGTGGCTCTGTATTGGGTTGCAATTTAAGCACAGGCTCTATCACCTCCCTGTCTCACCTGTCCCCTGTGTCCGATCCTATTTTATATTGTTCCCCATGTCAACAGTCTCTGCCTCAGCTGGGTTGTCTTCCTTCCTTTCCATCGAACGGGGCATATTTCTAATTTTTTTTTGCTCATGCCTGGTTTCTGTCTTTTCCTGCTTCACTTTACCAAGTTCATAGTTCATTTTTAAAATTTTTTCATTGTGTAGTTCATTTAGTTTTGATTTCCATTGTTCATTGCTCTTTGAACTCAGCCCCCATATCCTCAGTTGTAAAATGGAAATAATATCTACTCCGCCTGCCTCTCAGGGCTGTTGTTAAGATCAAGCCGGACAATGTACGCACATACTCTAAAAGGCCAAAAGCACCGGGCAGATGTCAAGTCTCATGACTAACCACTGTGTCTGTCAGTGTCGGTGCCCTGCTAGGTGCCTCGTAAGTGCTTAGTGAACAGACACTTGGTGCTTCTCTGCTCTTCCCTGACGAGGCTTGTTCATGCTCCATGATTTTCATTTTGAAGGACTTCTTGGCCTCACCATAAAAGAGAATAAAACAAGAGATGTTTCAAGAACTGGCATATTTTCAATTATTCAGTCAATTTTCTGTTTTCTTTTTTCCTTTTTTTCCCCAGTGAAATGGCAGAAAATCTAGACATAGGACCTACACCAGCCCAGCTAAGTAACAAAGTGGGGAAATTATACACTTGCTTTGTATCCAGAAACATGGCAGGATTTTTTATTTTTTAGAATCACGTAATGAAAATGATTATAATTTCTGCAGAGTAGAATGTAATCAAACTGACAGAATTCTTTTTTATGCCAAAAAGTTCCTAATTTGGATGTGTTTACGAGCAGTGGTAGGTTTACTAAAATTAGGGATGTGCACCAGTCACTGAGGCCAGAACAGAGGGAGATTCCTGACAATCTCTCATCTAACCTGTCCCTCAGTGGTGCAGGGAAAGCTGCCTGTTTCTCTCACCTAGGCTGGCATTCCTTGTGTTCTTAGGAGGGTCAAGGTGAGATCAGTATGTGAGGATTGCCCTTGTTGACCATCTTTCAGAAGGCAAAGTAAGAGTACAACAGGTCAGAAAAAATAGGCTAGAGAAGGAACCTGAAGAGCTTTTCAAATTGGGCATTCTTCCTTTAGTTGTTCATTTCACTTCCTCATCTCCAAATTAAATACTCACGAAGAAAACACATTTTAATTCTTTGCATTTTTCTTATGGCAGCAAAGGAAAAGAAAGTGTTCTCATTAAACACGCATAAAGGTTTCTGTGTAGTTCTAGCTAATTACGCTCTTCTAACCAAGATCCAGTTGCCTCCCTACCGTCTCTGCCATCAAGTCTCCTGCCGTCCACATTTCTACTTCTGGCTGGGTCCTGTCTCCGGGCCCCACCAGCCCAGGAGAGTGAGTGCGCATGAATCGGTAAATGAGAGCACAGGCTGTGGGGAGCTGGTCTAGCCCAAATGGGATGATGGATATTTGTTTGTGGGCCATCATAGAAGTTCAAAACCTGGACCCAGCATTGATGTGGACAAAGAGGTGAAGATGTATAATGGGCAAAATGTTGGGGCAAATGGCGTTATGAGGCTCAGGGCCTGAAGCAGAGATGCTAGATCTTCTGATGTTGCTTCTTGCACAGGCGCCCAGCCTGCTCAGCTTGGTGTCAGCCTGCCTTTTTTTTTTTTTTTTTTTTTAATATTTATTTATTTATTTGACAGACAGAGATCACAAGGAGGCAGAGAGGCAGAGAGAGAGAGAGGAGGAAGCAGAATCCCTGCTGAGCAGAGAGCCCGATGCGGGGCTTGATCCCAGGACCCTGGGATCATGACCCGACCCGGGCGCCCCTCAGCCTGCTTTTTACAGAGTTGGACCAGGCCATTTATTTTTGAAGCAGAGAGTACAGCTCTGGACATTATTGACAACCTGAACATCAAAGAATACTTTATCCTTCCTGCAATTCCATGTATTAGAAAGGAAGGCTCTGTTATTTTTGAAAGAGAAATAAGAATTCTAAGAATTCTTTCTCTGGGTATTAGAGTGAAGAATGGTATGTTAGAATGTCATCTGTCCTTCACCTGGTTTCTTGTGGTTAAGAATGTATGTAGTTACATCATTTCATCCTTACACAATGCTGTGAAGTAGATGACCTGGGTTTTATCATTCAGTCTTGCAGTAAGAGGCATATCAGGGCCAGAGAGGTTAGGTGACTTGTCGAGGGTTCCATGCTGGTGTGTGATGGAACTACCCATGATTCACCCAGGTCCTTTGAGTCCTATCCTCTCTCCAATGCATCAAGTAGCTTTTCTAGCACTATTGGAGAATACCGTTTTTTAAAATGGATGTATTCCAAGTAAACTTTCAATAATAGACCTTTACATATTAATCATTGCCTTTTTAATAGAAGAGTTTCTTTTTTAAATTTTTAAATAATTTTGCATATATATATATATTTTATTTGACAGACAGAGATCACAAGTAGGCAGAGAGGCAGGCAGAGAGGGGGGTGGGGTTTGATCCCAGGATCCCTGCCAAGCAGAGAGCCTGATGCGGGGCTTGATTCCAGGACCCTGAGATCATGACCTGAGCCAAAGGCAGAGGCTTAATCCACAGAGTCACCCAGGTGCCCCATGTAGAAGAGTTGCTTAAACATACAATTTCAGGTCTTCTTATTTAATTAAAGATAATATTTAACCTTCTTTTGCTGAGAACCATCATTATGATATCAAGTATTATACCATAGTGTGGATGAGGACTTTGTGGAATATCAGAAAATTTACATTCCTGCATACATTCCTGATGTCGGTTTGCTTTTATGGATCATTTATGTGTTTCTCATAAAAGTTACCCTCCTTCCCTGGATGGAGACACCAACATGACTGCACGCGTGCGCACACACACACACACACACGCACACATGTGCTAGGCCTGTAGCCTCGAATCACCAAGGCCATCCAGGTAGCTCTTTGCCTCCTTCAACTGCTTCAAATGCTTTTGCATCTCCTGACTCCACTCATCTGTCAGTTTACCTCTGCCTTCAGAGTACCCCCTGTTCGCTGGTCTGTGGCTCCAGAAGCTTCCCATCTTTAATATAATAGCCACTGTGTCCTCTACCTTCCTTCTTGGTTTTTGATTTTCCTTCTTTCTTGATTCTTCTCCCTACCCTTCCACTCTCCCACCTACAATACATTTCATTGTTGTAGGCTCATTGACTGGCCTTAATTCTTACCTTCAAGTCAGCAAGGCAGTCATAGCATGGCATCAAGATTTACACAGGAGCAAACCTTTTATCATTGCCTGGACTTTCCTTGCCTACGTAGATGTTTTATTTTCTTTGTTTTCATCTTAATCAATATTTTGGATGTGTGCCTTTTTCGGTTTTGTGCCTTTGCCAGTCATTTTATATCTGTTTGAATACATAACTAGATCATAAACCTTATACAGGTTAGAATTGTGTCTCTTTGCTCATGTTTCCTAAATGAACAAATGATTGAATGAATGATGTTTGGGGATGCCAGAAATCCAGGTGTTAAATAACTTTGGATTTACTTTATATAAATTATTGATTCTGGAAATAAACGAATGCCTTTCTTACATTTTCAAGTAAAATACATATCTATCTGTTATTTTTAGAGTTATTTCAATTCATGGGAAACTATCCAATCTTAAGCAAATAGCTGAAATATCATTGCCAGCAACTCCTGAAATTGCTTCAGATGACAATGTGTCTGAAATGCAAGAAATGGAAGAGAAATCAATTGATAAGGAAATGGAAGTAAGTTATTTTGGGAAATTGTACTGCCGTTGCAGCATGGGTGTCATTTTACCTAATTATTTACATGATTTAACTAAACTTGAACTTTGTGGTTCTTCTGTTCTCTATTTTCTCTCTTTAGAGTATCAGAAATGATCCAACTTTTTTGGATACATAGGTAGTGTTTCCTTCAAAGCTCTTCTAAACTTACCAATTATAAGAATCTGATAGTGAGAAGGAGGGTGGGAGAGGGGGGTGGGGTTATGGACATTGGGGAGGGTATGTGCTATGGTGAGTGCTGTGAAATGTGTAAGCCTGATGATTCACAGACCTGTACCCCTGGGGCAAATAATACATTATATGTTAATAAAAAAAAAAGAATCTGATGTGAATGAATACAAAGGCAATCTAGAGAAATCATCCACATATCACTGTGAATATCAAGAAACAATGCTCTGTAACTTTATATTATTCTTTTATTCTTCATTCTTAAGTCTATTGTTTGAACATTTTTATCACTCAAGAAATGTGTGAAGAAAAACTAGGAAATACAGATAAGCATATATTTTTCCAAACTTTTCTGTGCATATGTATTTTTTGAACAACAACAAAAGAGGTTGCACAACTTAATGGTGTATTATTAATTTGATCACATAGTTGAGTGGTTTCTGTGGTGGATTGATAGACTATGTTTGGAGAAGAGGGTAGTTTCTTCTTTTTTTTAAGATCTTATTTATTTATTTGACAAAGATCACAAGTAGGCAGAGAGAGAGAGGAAGGGAAGCAGGCTGCCCGCTGAGCAGAGAGCCTGATGTGAGACTCGATCCCAGGACTCTGGCATCATGACCTGAGCCGAAGGCAGAGGCCTTAACCCACTGAGCCACCCAGGTGCCCCAGAGGGTAATTTCTCTTTTACCCTTCCTAAGTTCTGAACCCGGCTGAGGAATGAAATGTAGGAGTTGGATAGTGGAGATCAAAATATCAGCAGAATTAACTGATAAAACTGACTGATTAGCAAACATGGCTTTAGGTCTTTTACCAAACGAGCTTAGTAGTATCTCATCCCTGAATGAGCCAGACTTGCCCACCTAGTCACACAGGTACAACCATAGGATTCCCCACTACCGTTCCATCCCCACCAAACTCACTGCACATAGAAGCTGAGACCAACAGTTCTACATGCTGGCTGCCTCCAAAAATAGAAGCAAAGATTGCCCAGAAGGGGCTGAACCTACCATGATCTTTTGCTTTTTCCAAACTTACCAGTCAGATAAGTCCGTCTACTTTTCTGGCAGTTAATTAGCTACAAGTCTGAAAGAAGCTAGAAGTCTCCTTCTGGAGTGGAGTGGCAATTCTTACCCTATTTGGAAATGAGAGGAACAGAAAAATATTTGTTCTCCCCTAATCACTTGCTCTTTGAATTCCCATTCACACATTAATCCGATTTCTTGAGTTATAGATTCTGTAATTATTGTGGCCATTTTTAAAATCAGGCAGCTCTGCAAGACTTACTGAAAAGGGACAATCTCCTACCCAACCTCTCCTTACTCCACAGTCCTGCTCTGCAGAGGCAACCCTTTTCAGCTCTTTCAGCTGTTTCTAGTTATCTACTTCCATGTATTTAGTAATATGTAGGATCACTCATGAAAAATGAGGCAACAAACAGCCTTCAGATCCAAGTGGGCCAATTGAGGCCCTGCTCCATGTCTCCTCAGGCCAACATCCAGGCTCGTAATACATTAATCTGTGAAATATCACTGGTCACAGTAGCAGGAGGGAAGAAAGGGGGAAAATCACACACTGGCTCTGAAGGCTTCTGTCATATCACTTCCATTATATTTCGTTGGCCAAATAAGTCACATGCTATGGCTTGGAAGGAGGAAAGCCAGAAATATTGATGAACGATGCTAAAAGCTAAAATAATTATTCTTTTTTCTTTGATGTATCAATTTCAGATATATCTGTTGATTTTATTATGGTATACAAGGATTTAATTCACTTATTCTTCTCCCCAACTTCTCCTTTCCCCATTCCTGAGTATTGTTATATTTACAGATTTTGGTTAAATCAATATTCAAGTATTTACATTACTTACAGCCAAGTCAAATAGCCTACTAAGGTCATTTTCTTCTTGTGTAAGCTTTGATTCTTCTTGACTTGTTTTTTTTTCCTTAACTTTCTTCTGATCATTTCATCAGAATTTTCATATGTTCACCCACAGATTTCTTTTTTTTTTTTTTTTTTTTTTAAGATTTCACCCATCCATTTGACAGAGATCACAAGCAGGCAGAGGGAGGCAGAGAGAGAGGAGGAAGCAGGCTCCCCGCTCAGCAGAGAGCCCGACGCGGGGCTCGATCCCAGGACCCTGGGACCATGACCCGAGCCGAAAGCAGAGGCTTTAACCCACTGAGCCACCCAGGCGCCCCCACCCACAGATTTCTTATCCAAGTGTTCATGCTCATCAAATAATGTCTCAGTTCCTTTATTTCTTCTGCTTAACTGAGGACTGCCTGGCCCCAGTGCCTGCCACACAGCTCTAATTCTGGGACCTCCCTTTGTTGCTTTCCTGGTTGAAATCCCAGCCAGTTGGGGCCTGGCTCTGTTTTTCCTCTCTGTAAGCTTTTAGGATCTTCCCTTCATATTTGGTTTGCTGTATCTTTTTCCTTAAACCACTTTTTGCTAGGTTAATAGTCTATTACCAATAATAAAACATTTTTACTTCTTAAAGAGTAGTATTGATATAGTTCTTTTTTTGTCTTTTTTCTAATTTTTTTTTTTTTTACCATTTTAACCTTTTCTTTTTATTGAATTATAGTTGTTATGTTAGTTTCGGGTGTAGCTTTAGCCCTTTTTTATTGTTTTCCTCATCTATGCACTCATGTGAAGGCATAAAAGTTGGCAACTCTCCTCATTTTCAGAGTATACTTATTTGCATTTTGAGTCTGAATTTACCAGTAGAGTGAGTGAATGCATTTTTCCTTATTGTGAAAGCAACAAGCCCAGCTTTACGAGGATTCATCAGGCAAGAACAGTTAGCCTTTGCAGAATGCCACTTTCCCATACTTATATCTCCTCTGTTGTGTGCTTGGATTGATGATAGAACTGATATCTTAGGTTTTGGGTTGTACATCCCCAAATTGTTTCAGTATCTTTGTATGTTATAATATGAATTACCAGATGTTTCATGATATTACTGATATACTGAATACTAAATACTGAGCATGAAATTTCCTAGTAGATCAAATATCTCAAACCCATGAGGTTATATATATTAGAAAATAATAATATAACATACATATTTTTATAAAGTGTATGGTTGCCCTTTTATATCTGTTTTTAAAAGATTTTTTTTTTTGACAGACAGATCACAAGTAGGCAGAGAGGCAGGCAGAGAGAGAGGGGGAAGCAGGCTCCCCACTGAGCAGAGAGCCCGATGCGGGGCTTGATCCCAGGACCCTGAGACCATGACCTGAGCCGAAGGCAGAGGCTTTAACCACTAAGCCACCCAGGCGCCCCTATATCTGTTTTTAAAAAGAACTCAGCTCTGGCATCATTTTTGTACTTCTTTTGTAGATCACTTAATAATCACAGTTTTTCAGTTGTAGACCAAACATATCAGAGCCATAGTCTAGAATATTCTTTGCTGAAATTGTCCCTGAATCCACTTCTATATAGTTCATATATGGAAAATGATTATTTTCTCCTGAAACCATTTGTTTTCTCAGCTTAGATTGTCTGAGGCAGGAGAGTGAGCGTCCGTGAAAGCAGGGAGTCTAGGTTTTGCTCTACCACTCAGTTTTCTACCTAGGGTCAGTCACTTTTCAGGGACTTATTTTCATCTCATCTCTAAAATATGATCATTTCACTAAAATAGTGCTCTGAGATGGAGAGTTGTGTCCCTTGGTTGGAATGTGAGTCATCAGAAATTCCCTGTGGGCCCCTTGTGTCTATCAAATTTATCACAATCAGCCCAATGTCTCAGTCAAGGGGTTGACTATGAACATAAACAATATGAAATAAATGGGGGTGTGGGGCAGCATTTGAATGTAAGCAGAGGGAGGAATCCAGAGACCCTACCTTGCCTTAACCAAGGTTTGTGGCTTGCTTTCATGTCCTAATTGGAATGGTATATGTGAGTGAATCAGTCCTTGAGTAAAACAGAATGGCTTTCAGTCCTGATGTTCTCTGCTCAATCTTTGAATTTGTCTTATTCTTCGACTTAGAAAATGTTTCTTCAGCTTTAAGTAGGGCATTTTTAGGTATGTTTTAGTTCTGTTGGTTCTATGTATAAGAGAATGTCATCAAATGGAAGACAAACCAATATTTGTTTAGGTGAATTGGCAAACAGAGTAGTTCAGAACATTTGAAAAGCTGAGAAGTAGAAGGAACATATAAAGTTTTCTCTTTTTCCAGTATGTCAGCTGGAACTTAAAAAAAAAAAAAAAAGGCAGCTATATTCCGTGTTATAACAAATCCCATTCACTAAATCTGCCAGTTCGTTGTCATGACAACCTTCACTTGGTGCTAATTGGAAGTTAACTAGGACACTTGAAGAGATTGATTCTGGTCTGGAACTGGATAGGATTTCATAACCTCTATAATCTATTATATTTATTTCTATCACAGTATAGATTTTTGGTGAGTTATTAAATAGAAGGGCCCAGAAAATGTGCCTTTGGTTGATATGGGGGATAATGAATCTTACTCTCTTTCTTATTCCTTTCCCTTTTTTACCACCCCCAACCTCCCACCAAAGCCTATAGTCTGGAATAAGCTAAGAAATTCAGAACACAGATATTAGTATGAGATGTATTGAGAGGGCTACACAACGGGTGTTCTAATCAGTTCTGGCTTGAAAACTGTGTATGTCCTTCTAAAATGAACAACACTGGCTCAGAATGACTGAGTTATTTTAATCTGTCAGTTGTAGCTTTAGGGTTATCTTCAGAGCTTACCAGGGATTTGAAAGCATACGAAAGATGTAAACCATCCTGACTTTAAGAGACAAACACCTTATTTGGAATGATAGCATACTGATATGAAAAGCCTAACATATGTTTACCAATTCACCTCAGGTTAGTTCAGCAAACATTTATGGGATGCCTGGACTGTACAAGGCAATTAAAATTTGTATATAGTCAGGGTGCCTGTGTGGCTCTGTCATTTAAGCGTCAGACTGTTGATTTCAGCTCAGGTGTTGATCTCAGGGTTGTGAGATCAAGCCCCATGTTGTGCTCTGCACTGGGCATGGAGCCTGCGTAAGATTTTCTGTCTCTCTCTACCTCTGCCCCAGCACCCAAAATAAAATTTAAAAAAAAATTATAGTCAACATATCTCAAATATCAAAGGACTATGAAAACAGAAAAAAAATACATTGCACATTAGCATCAATTAACAAATTCTTTTTGAGGAACTATTATGTGCAAAAATTTTTCCAGGCTTGGGGAGGAAATAAGAGCATACAGAAATCCGTACAAGTAGGTCTTTGTCATGGAGGAGCTTAATCATTGTATGGGTCTGGCTGTAAGTACCTAGATGTCATTCATAATGCGCCCAGCCACCTGGTGGTCCTCTTTTAGCAAAATGTGGCATTCAAAGAAACATCAATCTGATGTTCAAAACCATTGAAAATAATCTAAATCTTTGTGGAGTCTCTCATAAGAACATTTGAGAGGGAATCCTTTCATAATGCATAGCAAAATTTCTCTTAAATCTTTTCCCCCAACTGTGGTGTTCTTTAGTATCTCTCTGACATCCACATGTGGCCCTCTGACGAAATAACCCAAAATACCCTGTACCGGTACTGTATTGTTTTGGCTTTTACATGTTTATATGTCTCTTCCTCTGTCTTTACTGCAAATTCCTTTGCTGGGGGTCTTATTCATCATCTTATATCCAATATCTACCCCAGTAACACACAGCCCTGACACACAGTGCTTCTCTATTACTTCCTTCCGGCTGAAGGGCACTCAGAGCCGACTGAGGATAGAACAAGAGAAGGAATATAAAGTCAGGGACCGAATGTTCTACTCAGGACAATGTTGTGTCTGTTGTGGTGGGAGAACAGGGTGAATCCAGTGGGAGATGGGAAGACATGGGTGGAATGAAGTGCTTCCTCCTCTCTGATTCACCACATGGTACTGTTAAGAGTCCCTCTCTACTTTTCTCCCCACTAGACCATAAATCAACTGCTTAAGGACTCTCTTTCTGTCTTTTCATTACTAGCTTATGGCACCTAGGATGCATACAGTAGGTGTTGAATGAAAAAATGGTGAGTGAACTTGGTTCTGTAAGCAAGGGCTAGGAAAAGGGAAGGGTGGGGAAGGGTGGTAGGAGAGGGAGGGGGCAGCACCTGGAAGGACTTCTCATAACCCACCCTATGATTTGCTGAGATTACCTTGGTGGCATGTGGAGGAGGAATGAGGAAAGCAAGAGTTTAGAGGATGGAAAACAATTTAGGAATTTTTCTTCCCATAAGTGAAAGAAGATGAGGATTTCAACTAAGTCAAAGAATCAGCATGGTTATTTTTGAAGTAACTCGGAAAACCATCATAGAATCATCAGATGCTCCTTTTTAAGGGAAAAATGGCAAAGATTGAACAAGGGTCATTCTTTGCTCTCTCAGTGCCTTGCCAGCCACGCACAGTATACCTCTGGCAGTTCTCTGCCTGGTGTGACAAGTTCAAGGCTACATTTCTGTGGTAGCCCAGCATCCAATCAGCCAACTTCTGATGTTTGTAATGGTTTACTACAAATAATGCCAAAGAAATAGGATGTTGTTGAGGTGAAATTTCTGCTCGATAAATGTTGAGACAGGGAGCAGAAGGCAATTATTTATCAGGTAACATTGCTGTCTTCATCTGTTATGTGAAATGATTAATGATATAGACAGCCTCATTTTGTTTGATAGCTCTTGATGAAATCACGACAGTAACACGTCATGGCTGTTACTGAAACCTTCCCTATAGGGAGGAAACCTACTTTGACCAGTCCTGAGAACTCAGTTAGAAATATGGAAATATAGATAAATAAGAGGAGTATCAGAGTACAATCAGGCCTGAGAACTCAATTAGAAGTATAGAAATATAGATAAAGAAGAGGAGTATCAGTGTTCAGAGGAGTATCCTCTCTGTCTTAATAGACCAAGAGCCTGGAAGGTTCATCACTGCCAAGTAGTATACCCTGCTCAGTTCTGGATATCCTGCTTGCCCAGCACCTTTTTTGGTCCCACTGAAGCTGGCCCACTTCTCGCCATGGTCGTTTTCTGCCCAAACAGTTTGAGTAGCCTCGTAGCTAATTTCTCTTTCTCTTGTTTCTTTCTGAGTCCAGTTCACCTTTAAACTGTGGCCAGAAGTATCTTTTTTAAAGTGATCAGATCATGATTTCCTCAGGCCAGTGCCTCTAAAATTCCTTACTTTTACATGTTCTAAGTTCACCTCTCCAGCCTTATTTCTCATCACTCTCACTGCCATGCTTCCTATACATGCCCACAGTGAAGACCATAGCAGATGCTTTGTGTTCTTGAATATCCACTGTTCTGTTGCTCACATGGCTCCCTCCATCTGGAATGTTCTTGTCCCCATTCTCCGCCAGTGAAATCCTACTATTCATTCAAGGCTCAGTTCACATGACCCTTCCTCCAAGAAGTCTTTCCTGTTCCTTACAATTCCTCTCCCACATTCAGTTTCCTCTAACCTATTCCTACCCATGTTCTGACTATGTTCTACTTGGTATTTTACTTAGGAGTATACGAATCTATTCTTCTCAGCTATTGAACACTTTGTGAGGATAGGGTCTGTTTCTTCATCTTTGTGTTCCACAGCATCTTGAATTTATTTGTTAAATTGAATTGAATTTGCAATAGCTTTAGAACTCTAAAATGTGATCTTTTCTATGGTCAAGTATTTATTAAAACTTAAATATAATATGGTTTGGGGCTGTGAATTTAGTTGTTTGCTTCTGTATTTTAAGGTTTTAATCAGCATTGGTCAATCATAATTTAAAAATTAGTGTAACTTTATATCGTTTTCATATTTCTGAATGCTGGTACACATGTATATTAAACAACAAGTATACACATGTATATTAATCAAAAGTGAATTGTTGCTGGACACTGGCAACTTTACAAAGTAGGCAGAGTTTATCTCTGACAGTCTTGTAGTCATGACTCCTTTAGCTATAAGTAAAGGAAGGCTACTTACACTAGTTCAAGTAAAGTAGGTGTGGTGGAAGGCAGTATGTGGCAGGGTACAATAAGTAAGCTCATACATAGGGACTGGAAACCAAACACAATGTGCCTCACAGAAAATGGAACTGGTGAGTCTGGAGCCAAGACTATGCTTAATTATGGGTGTGTGTGTGTGTGTGTGTGTGTGTGTGTGTGTAAGTTCTCACACATCTGTTTCCTTCTCTTACTCATCTTACATCTAGCCCAATGGCTGCCTTTTCCATGTTTGTGTCAGGACCTTCAGCTACTATAGTTAGTACTCACTATAGCTCTCTTCTCTTGCCCTTCCTTCTATGAAATTATGATAATAGAGAACCTGATTGACTCATCCCTGCCCATGAGTAGGTCCATCTGGGGTCAGAGGTCTACACATAAACATGGCTGTGTCCACACAGTAGGGTGTGTGGCAGTGTCACCAGCAACGGACAATGTATGATACAGACCCTTGGTTCCTTTTCATTTACTCTCTCTGTTTCTTTCTCAATTCTTAACCATTCTTCTCTGCTAAAATCCCTTTCTGGGGTTTGAATCTCTTTATCCCCAGGTTCTCTTCTCAGAAGAAAAGTGATTTTCTAAAACTTTATTCTGGTGTGAATTCTGTAACATATGAATTTTAACAATGAAATAATGTATCATTCTTAAGTAAATCTTATCTATTGTGGCCATCCTGTGTCTTTTCAAATAATTTTAATTATATAAGGGATTGTGACCTATGAGTCTTAGTTTTCTCCTGGGAATTAGGGTTAGGTGGTGATGCAAGAAAAGGCAAATGAAATAGTTCATAACTAAAATATCTAGTAGTTTACCAGTAATTTCAACCTCACTTTATTGTCTTCTTATTTCTAGAACATGATTATTGAATGTTGCTCTGAAATAATAAATCTGTTTTTGACTGATGGAGATATAAGACCATTGTCTGAGGTATGTATCTTTTTGAAAATGTATCTCATTCTCTCACAAGTATTATTGTTGCTATGGAAACAGAAATACAGAAAACATGTATTATGAAAGTATCAAGGGCCTAACCCTCCTTAATTAATGTGAAAAAGTGATAAACAGGAGTTTATAATAGCATGTTGTTTTGGTTAAAAATATTCTTTGTTAAAAAATCAAGTACAGAGAATTATAAAGAGGATAATTTTGAGATCATCTCAACTCTGCTATTCAGAGAATAACCAACTATGGGCATTTTAGAGAATATCTCAAATTTTTTCCACATATAAATAAACATTAGAATTTTTACATCAATGGAATTATTACTGTACATGCATTCTATAGCTTGATTTTTTTTATTTAACAGTAGTGTTATGGAGATATTTTTATGTGAAAAGTCTACCTTGTCATGTTTAATGCCTATATGATAGCATAATGGTCCCTTTTGTATATTTGTTGTCAGGCTCTATTTATACAACTAGATTTTTATTCAAGGATCTTGAGGTTGATGGATTCTAGCATATACATATTTCACCCTTCTGTATCATCTCCTCATAGTTATTTCTTATGAGTATGTTTTTGGAGTAAAAAAGTATATATACGTGTTTATTATGGTAGGATATACATAATATAAACTTTATGTTTTTAACCATCTCTAAGTATACAGTTTAGTGGCATTAAGTACATTCACAATGCTGTGCAACCATCTCCACCATCCATCTCCAGAATTTCTCACCATTCTAAACAGAAATTTTGTATCCATTAAATAATAACTACCCATTTCCTCTTCCCCCAGCTCCTGGTAACCTCCATTCTACTTTTGGTTTCTACTGTACTATTTGCCCATCCTAGACACCTGAACGTAAGTGGAGTCATGCATACTCATCTTGTATGGCTGGCTTATTCCACTTAGTTCAGTGTTTTCAAAGCTCATCCTTATAGCACATGTCACTCCTTCATCCTTTCTTAAGGCTTGATAATACCCCATTCTGCAGATGTACCACGTATATTTATCCGTTCTTTTGTAGGTAGTCATTTGAGTTGTTTCTCCCTTCTGGCTGTTGTAAATAATGCTGCTATGAACGTGAGTGTAGAGGCATCTGCTTTCAGTTCTCCCAGGATCTACACTCTCTCACTGACAGTAGATGAGAGGGCCAGTTTACCCACGTATTCCTCTAGACGGGCTCTCCTTCCCAACCTCTCCTTTCTCTTCCCCTTCCTCTTCTTTTCCCTCACTTCCTTGTCTTCCTCCTTCCTTTTTGCTAACCATTCTAGGTATGGTAAGTGAAAAAAATGACATTTTCAGTTATTTCGTATTTACTAATCATCTGGCCAAATATAAGTTTATATGTTTGTTGGCAATCAGTGTTTCTCCTTTTGTGAAATAGTACTCACTCATTCAGTCAGTCCACAAATCTTTAGGGTGAGCTGTGCACGTGTCAGGAAGCCCTTTCTAAGACCCTGGAGAGCCAGATGTGAACAAGCAGCAAAGACCTTGCTCTTTTGGAGCTGCCATTTTTGTGGAGGGAAATAGCAAATAATAATAATAAGTCACTAAGCAGGATAATTTCAGATTCTGTTAAATGATATGAAAGAGAAAACGGAGTTATATGTTAGAGTAGAGTCAGGTCAGCAAACCACAGCCTATGAACTCCATCAGGCCCACTGCCCATTTTGTAAATGAAGATTTATTGGAACACAGCATGCTTGTTTATTTGTGATCTCTAGCTGCTATGAGCTATAGCCGCAGAGTTGGGTAGTTTTGACAGAGACCATATAGCCCAGAAAGGCTAAGTTATTTATTTTCTGGCCCTTTATAGGAAAAAAGTTTTCTAGCCCCTATGATAGAAGGTAACAGGAAATGGGGCAAGAGATTAGATAGAGTAGTCCAGGAAGACCTCTCTTAGGAGATAATATTTGAAGTAAGAACTGAAATATTACACTGTGTTTCTCCCACTGGATCATTAGTTTCTTGGATAAGGAGCAGTACTTATCTTAATTTTTTGAATACTTTAAAGTGCCTAGCACCATGTATCACTTGGTTACTCTTTCTTGAATTGAATCAAAGTCTCTTTAGTTTTGTTTTTCTTTTTTTAAGATTTTATTTATTTATTTGACAGAGATCACAAGTAGGCAGAGAGGCAGGCAGAGAGAGGGGGGGGGGAACTAGGCTCCCAGCACAAGGAGGCAGAGAGGCAGAGAGAGAGAGAGAGGAGGAAGCAGAATCTCTGCTGAGCAGAGAGCCCAATGCGGGGCTTGATCCCAGGACCCTGGGATCATGACCTGAGCCGAAGACAGAGGCTTTAACCCACTGAGCCACCCAGGCGCCTCACTTTTAAATATCTGAAATTTAATATTTGACTTTTTAAAAAAAATTTGGCCATTCATGTCCTTTTCCTGTTTTTTAAAAGGGGAACCTAATTTCGTATCATAGAAATAACATAGATTTACCATGGGAGACATTATAATAAAGATCAAGTTTAATCTAATTTCATACAAACTATGGTTAAAAATAGGTCACCGAAGGAGGAGTTGCTATTTTAAGACACATGATATATAGCACTAATGGTCTCGGGCATCTGACAGAACTGGGTTGGAATCGTCGCCTTGAATCTTACTAGTTGTACAACCACAGGCAAGTTATTTAATTTTCCTGAGCTTCAGCTTTCTCAAATGTAAAGTGGGGGTAATAATGCCAACACTTCACAGCTGTGAGGACTAAAGGAAGTAATACATGTTAAGTATTTGGAATAGCGCCTCGCACAAATAAATGTTTGGTAATTATTAGCTGTTTTAGGCATCATCACCACCCCTACTGGTGGTCCTGCCTTCCGCATGTGAATTCTTCATCCCCTAGTCATCTAATTTCAAAGAGATTTTTAGAATCAAAATTTGTTTTGAAATATTGACAGAAAAGGAGAGGAATGGTGTTAAAGACAAAGATAGGGCACCTGGCTGGCTCAGTCGGTGGGAGTATGCAACTCTTGATCTCAGGGTTGTGAGTTCTAGACCCATATTGGGTATAAAGATTACATTTAAAAAAAAAAAAATCTAAAAAAAAAAAAAAAAAAAGAGAGAGAGAGAGAGAGAAAGAACCAGGAAGCATTTTCTTTGTGATGCACATCACTGTTGAATCCTAGAAGCACTGGGTCAGCGTGCTGGATCCTGACTTGTGATCCCTGCAGTGAAAGGCTCCACCAGTCCAAGAGAAGGAGCCCCCCAGTTGAACCCTATACCGATACCTCCCCTGAAAGCAACCCTTACCTAGTTGTGCTGGGGTGGGGAATGGGAATTTCCAAGCCTGTTCCAAAAAGCAAATTGTTAGACAAACAAAATGACATGCCTTAGTGAAGCCGTATTTGTCACGGAGATGAGATCTCACTGCGCAATTTGGTTCCTAACTGAACACACCTGTTGCAATCGCCTTCGCCTATGCTGCGTCTTCCTAATTAAAACAAATATCGCCATCCACAGCCTGTGATCAAAAAAACTGAGAATAGCAAGAAGATGGAGGAAGGAAATGAGCACTCTGTGCTAAACTTCTTAGTGAGTAATCACAAGGGATTAAATGACCCTTAGAATTCATTTCTGGTGTACTAACAACAAAATAATCCTTTCCTTGCCTACATAGATTCAAATTATTGCAGTTTCCAGGTTTTCAGGTAGGATTCAGTCCTGATGCTAAAAATATGCCTTCTGTTCTTGTGGTGACTGACCACGAGGAGGACTGAGTCATTATATACAACCGTCTGCTCATCAGTAATTATTGACTTCCAGCTGCACAAGGACATTGGTGTGTAGCTACTTTTGTCACTGCAAAAGCAGCAGAGGTTAAAGGCCCTGTGTTCAGCTAAATTAAGTATTTTCCTATTGGTTCACATTATACAAATAAATTTACTGTGTCTGTGTCTGTGTGTGTGTGTGTGTGTGCACGCGCACACACACACACACACACACATCGAACTGACCAGAGTCATACAGAATCAGTATGGAAGGAAATTCCTAGGAGCAGAGCCTGATTCAAAGGTGGAGAAGGTGATTCTAAGCCAAGAGATAAGCCTCACTGTATAAGAAGATTGAAACTAGTTTTTCTTGGCTGCATGAATTTGGTAGGATTTCTTTTAGTTCAGGATTTCTAGCTAGACCTAGCATAGTGCCAAATAATAATGATAATAATCATTAATGCAAATGCTACTGCTAGTAATAATTTTTATTGAGCACATGCATGTGCAGACACTACTCAGTGTTTTAAATAAAGTATTTCATTGAATATTGCAAGAGTTCTGTGAAGATCGTTATTATTATTATCCCCACATTAGAAATGAAGAAACTAAGCAGCATGTTCAGGATCTCACACCTTGTAAGTGGTGGAGGCAGGAGTCAAAGACAGTCCTGCTTCAGTCTGAGGTCTGCATCTCTAAGTTATACCCAGCGAATGTTTCATTAGAATAGGGAGCCGATGCTACAGAGAATTGAGGAATGAGAGTGTGAAAGTTGCATTCGTCTATATGAATCTTCAGGAAGGTTTGGTGAGACGTCTGCAGGGGTGGAGGAACAGCGGGAGGGAGCCAGTCAGGAGGGGACTAGGAACGGAGCTGTGATGAGGGGAAAGGGCTAAGAGGGGAGGAGGACGCCTCTTAGAAGAGATAAGGACAGACTGTGGAGGAGGGCCTTCGGAGAGGCTGGGAACACAAAGACATTGACAGCGTGAGCAACAGAGCGGACTGGGAACAGAGGAAAGACACCTCTTTCTCTGTGTCTTGGGGTAGCACAGGAAGGTGGGAGGGAGTGTGACTGAGTGTGGAAGAAAAGGGTGGGAGAAGCTGAGGCAGTTCACACTCAGAGGTTTTCACTTTCTTCACAAAGTGAAGGCAAGTTTACCTGCTGTGGAGCAAGGTCGGGGGTGGAGAGCATGGTCTTCCAAGAGAAAGAGGAAGGTCTTGAGTATTCACAGTCAGTCGTTGGGTGTGTTGAGCGAGGAAGCTGAGCAAGGACAGATAAGAGAATCAAAGGCCACATGGAGATTTACAGATCATACATTTGTGGGGGGCACCAGGTGGCTTGGCTTGTGGATTTTCTCTAGCCCCCTTGCCTTCCTGGACACAGGAGAGGAAAATGCCAATAGAGGCCAATGCTAGAGGAGAGTACTAGCAAGGCAGCTGAGAGCATGGAAGAGGCTTCACAGCCATGAATTTACCTCATAATAGATCCCCAAACTCCTCCCTTCCACTCTGAAAGGGCACCAAGATGGCCTGACTCTGCCATTGTTTCTCAAGCCCCAGCTGCGCATAAAATAGTTTAATTATGCAATATATTTCCTTAAAAATAACCTGAATTTAAGATAAAAAAAATCCTTAGTGACAGATAAGTTCTAAGGACTTCCATGACATTTTTACGTACATTATCCATGTGCATTCCTTTTCACGTGGCTGAATTTAGTGCGCACACGTTCCCTTATTTCTGATTCCTAAAATGATCATTTTTTGATGTATTTTGGATCAGATATTGACACCAACCACAGGCTGGTCACTAAAATAATTATTATCTTTAAGCAGGTTTGGGTAAGAAGTATGGAGAGGGCAGAAGAACAGGTAGAGGGAGACACAGAGTCACAGATATATTAACCTATCTTAGTTTAGTCATTAGCATCTTTAATTTTATGTCTGACGTATTGATTCTACCATGTGACCACCTTTATGGTTATGACCCCTTTTGACCTTATGACCCTGGCTGTGAGCTGGGGAATCATTCCACAATGCTAGCATCTTATCTTTTGCTCTGTTATCATGTAAAAATGGGAAATAACCCACCCTAATGTGTTAACCTAACACAGACTGCCTTCTTGTTATCACTGCCTCTCAGGCCCAGGGTTTAGATCCCCATACTTAGCTCTTATCAAAATGTGTTCTAATGATGTGCTTCCATATTGGTCTCCTCTACGAGAGCAGATTGGGTTTTATATAATAAGACTGGATCTTATTACATTTTTATGCTCATTGCCCTGCCCACTGCTGGCTCCCACAGAGGTTTTTAATAAATGTTTGTGAAATGAACGAATGCTTTTGATCCATATTCCAGAGATCCCCCTGGGTTGCAGTTCTAGTCCAGACATTACCAGTGACTTTGGGCTCATCATCTCCATGCATTTGAATAGTAAACATCTGGCAACTGCATCCTCTTTGCCAGCCATTGGACTGGACATTGGGATACAGAAGAAACAGCTGGAGCCCCCGCCTTTGGTTTGGTGGGGGAGACAGACAAATATGAAGTAATTACAGTACAGGATAGCACAGAGGCCTGGGGGCCAGACACCCATCCTCAGTAATAATCTCAGTTAATATTCTTCTATTATCTTGACATAATTCTGAAGGTGAGAAATTCCCTGTGATATCCTTTAAGAAGGGTTCAATAATTCCCTACAAGAAATCAAGTTAGTAGAAGCTCCTGTGGCCGATGGTTCGGAGTTTTAATTACTTTGGAAAATGATTGGAAGGCAGTAGAGAATACTTAGGTAGATAGAAACATGATCAAGGGTGCCCATGAAAGCCTTTTCCTCTGACTAGGAAGACCTTTGAAAGACAAGGCAGAAAACTCAAGCCCTAGGTTCAGTGGTAAAGGCATGATTTATGGCTTTATTCATGAGGATGGAAAGAATGGAACAAATCCCCAAAGCCCTGGAGACAGAAATGAAGATAGAAGTTAAAAAAAAAAAAAAAAAAAAAAAAACAAAAACAAGCCAACGTGAGCTCAGTGGCAAGCTGCACTGGGTACATGGCACTGTGCCGGCCCCAAAGGAGGAATCCCAGGTGAGAAAGACAGAGTCCTTGCCCTGAAGACCGTCTAGAGAGAAGGAATGGGGCTAATGCTTAACGAAGATGATGGTCGTGGTTTTAAAGTGGGTGATTGTTTCGCATAAAAGTGGGAAGAAAGAGACTAACAGAGGTTAAAAGACCTGCCCCAAGTCACACAGCTAGTAACTGTCCCAGTAAAGACTGGCAGACTCCAGAGCCTGATCATCACACTGAAGCCAGCAGTGTCCCCCTTTTCAGTCTGGGCCCTCTTGGCCATCAGGGAGAGGGGCTGGACTGAGCCATAGGTGGCTGAGGGAGAATGAGTGAGTGGTCGTGAGTGGACAAACTTGGGATCCAACTGCCTGGCTCCCAATCCCAACCCAGCCCTGATGTCGTTAGTTGTGTGACCTTAGCAGGTGGTTTATCCTCCATGCTTCTGTTTCCCTATTGTAGGGTGGGAATAAAAATTACACTTAGCTCCAGGCACCTGGGTGGCTCAGTTGGTTGAGCTTTCGACTCTTGGCCTCAGCTCAGGTCTTGATCTCAGGGTTGTGAGTTCAGGCCTGGAGCTGATCTCTGCGCTGGGCGTGGAGTCTACTTTAAATTAAAAAAAAAAAAAAAAAAAAAAAAGTACTTAGCTCATGGGATTGTTGTGTGGATTAAGTGAGTTAATCCACATAACCTCTTAGATAGTGCCTGGCACCATCCTAAGCAAAACGTTATGATCATCTCAGAGCCATGTGAATTCCCTTGGAGTTAGGCCCTTGTAAGCAGAGTAGTGGCTGTAGTAGAAAACATGCGTAGTATAAAGCGTCTGAGTACTTCCCGAAGGAGAGGCTGCAGGAATTCCAGTGCTAGGAACGACTGCTCGCATCGCTTTTAGCCACATGCATGTCCCATTTTCCTCTGTTCCAATTACTATTATTATTTAACAAACCACCCCAAACTCAATGGCATAAAATGACCCATATTTTACTAAATATTTAGAAAGGATCTGTCTTCATTCTATGGTATCTAGAGCATCAGCTGGGAAGACTCATACTTTGGGAATGATTCAGATTCTGAGGGCTGGAGTCCCTGAAGGCTCAAAGGCTAGTTTGCTTTGGTGCTTGGTGCTGGCAGTTGGCTTGGGGCTGAGGGCTGGGGACACCGAGTAGGCTGTGGGCCAGAACGTGACATGTGGCCTCTGTGTGGCCAGTTGGGCTTCAGCACAGTATAGCGTCCGGGTTTCAAGAATGAGCCTCCCAAGAGAACCAGGCAGAAGCTCTATCACTGTTTCTGCCCCAGCTTCTTAAGCCACATAATGCCTTCTCCCTGTTAGTCCCAAATCCACCCAGGTTCAAGGCTGAACGTAGATTCTACCTCTTGATGGGCAGAGTGTCAAGGTCAAACTGTAAGAAGGGCATGGGGCTGGGAGTTATTGTTGCAGCCATTTTGGGAAAATGCAATCTGCCCCAACATCCAGCGGAGCGCTCCCAATTTGTTGGCTTCTTCCTACTCTGACCGGAGGCCGCTCCTGGCAACCGGCTTAGGCAGCTTTTAAAATTAATTGGCAACTCTCCCCAGATATGCTGTGTAGCGGCCCAGAAACTGCTGTGCATTTCTACAGAGAGGGTAGAAGATAAACCAGGTGGGTTGTCAAAGCACCCTTGGAAATGACCGAATGCAGCTTTTCTGGGTGGTGAATGGGGTTTCAGGTGTCCCTCTTTATGTGGGACAGCTCCCACTTCACTTGTTTTTTAGGCTGTTAAATCTTAGACGCTGATGCCGAGCTATTTAATTTCTTTGGCTAATTTCATTACATTACCCTATGCCTCTTGTTTTTTTTTTAACAAAACTTTCCAAATGGTGACAATAACCATGTGGTCTTTTAAACTGTCATTTACAGCACTGGGCTTAAGGTTTTACATATTCTACAGTAGCTGTTTATTAAGTCTTTAAAAATTAATTTTACTAATAACTATAACTTCTTTTGGTAGAGTTGAGAGTTGCAGATTTTCTTTTCTTTTTCTTCTTCTTCTTCTGCTTTTTTTTTTTTTTTTTTTTTTTTTTTGGTACCAGCCAAGAGCTGTCTGAATAGATTTTATGGGCATCTGAATTACATCTTTCTTCTCTGAGACATTATCATTCTGTCCTCAAGTGAAGAGTATCCTTTGTGTGTAAGTTCATGAGACATCCACTTAATATTCTTATATTCTTTTGAAGACAATACCGAATGACATCAGTTCCACACTGCTTTTAAAACATAGCCCTGACTTTGATTCCATTCTCTCACTGTTCACTTCTAGCTGTCAAATTTGGCTAAGGGAAAAAGAAAGCCCTTAAGAAAAGGCCAGGCTATTAATGTGCTCTTCAAAATGCTAAGAAAAGGCTAAGCTGTTTATAGCGTTTTCAAAATGCTCATCTCTCAGAGATTTGCCAGCAATAGTGTCAAGGTGAAATACGTTCCCGCTCATCATGGAACCAGAGTCTTTGTGTTCTCTGTGCTCAAAGGACTGGTCCTACTTTTGTGAGACATGCAATTTGCTGGTATAATGATACTTGGATGTAATTTAAACCAAAATATAATCATGAACCTGATATTGTGTATTTACTTTCTAAGTGGCAAGCAGTGTGTATACTGCTGGATCAAGCAAGCCTGGCCTCATTCAGGATAAAACTGCATTTCCGAGCCAAAGGGATGACTTCCTGAAGTTTAGTTACTTTGGGTGTCTTCAAAGGAGGTGAAAGGCAGGGGTATAATTAGCGGATCTGTTTACTGCTTTCCATTTTGCTAAAAACGGAGGTAAACAGTTTCATTTACCTCATTCATTTTGCAGAACCTTTTGCCTTGATTAAAAAACTGTACCCTTAGCAATGAGATTATATTTCCATTTTCAGAGATACTGACTTTGCCTCATATAGCTGAGTCAACTAGTAAGCTTTGGAATTTCTCTGCACAATTGTTTTCATATTAAAATAAACCCACCAAGAAGGAGCAGGTGTAAATTTACCCATTTTCCTCCTTAATACTTAGGACACTAGCCATTCGAGATTTTTGCTCTTATTTTGCTTGTATCTCAGGCAGCTAATGCCGTTATGTTTTTTTCTCAGTCACCTGCGAGAGCCCAGTAGGTTAGGAAGACCGCTTGGTACAAACTCTTGTCCAGTTTTGCCCCCTGCAGACAAGTCATTAATCCTTAACGACCCCAGGGCTCTTAGATTCTGCTACGGCAGATACATTTGGAAGGAATGTATCTTGGATAAAAACATGAGTTAATTCTTGGTTCCACCATCTATTGATTGCATGACTGTGAGCAGGTTACTTTACTTCGCAGCACTTCAGTTTCTTGTCTGTAGGTTCTCCTCACGGAGAATTACGTTCGAAAAAGCATTCAATGCATTTCATACCCGGACAGTGTAACGCCAGTGGTAAGCATTCGATATGTTGTGGTCATCTTTCTTTTTTCCTGCCTTAATGTGAAATGAGTCTTTGTTCATCTGACCATTGGAAACTTCCTTCATTAGTGGCTTTCAGCCTATCTAAATATTTGCTAATTTTCAGAAGAGTAAATGGGCACTTAATAGATGTATTATTATTTTTCAGCCATCCTTTTCTTTAATTAAACTTTTTGTTTTGAGATCATTATAGATTTATTTGCAATTATAAGAAATAGTATAGAGAGATTCTGTGTACCCTTCACCCAGTTGTCCCCAGTGGTAACATCTTACAGAATGATAGGATATCATAACCAAGACGCTGACATTTATAGTCAGGTTACAGAACAATTTTGTCACTACAAGGTCCCCCCACCGCTATACCTGATTTCTGACAATTACTACTCTATTCTCCATGTCTATAATTTTGTCTTTTTAAGAATGTTATATAAAAGGAACCATTCACTATATAACTTTTGGGGGGTTTTCATTTTTTTCACTCAGTGTTAATTCCCCAGAGAGCTATTAGACTACACTTCTGGATGAACCAAAAAATTCTTACGAACATTGGCACATTTTATTGTGGCCACAGAATTATCCAGAGCCCGAAGTTCCTGATGCAGTACCTGGGACATAATGCCTACAGATGTTCAGGGAAGCTCAGTGGTGAATTTCCACTCTACCTCCTTCCAACCTTCCTCCTTCTCCTGCCTGTTGTTTTCCTCTTGCCCCCTTCTTCTGCGTACTGTTTTATTAATATTGACACACGAGGTTGATTGCTTAAATTAGAAATTCTAAAAAGAGTTCTGGGAAAGGATTTATGTGAAATTCCTTTGTAAATTGCAAGCTTTGTTAGACTTTCTATCAGACGTTGCCGGGCAGTGTCGGCCATATTGTAAGAGTGGTTTGCAGGGAGCTTGCCGTGTTTGCCAAGCTGAATCAAGAAGTCAGTGTGAGCAGCTTTTCTTTCCAGGCCCCGCACGGGACCTGCTGCTGCAAGTGGAAGCTATGAACAAAGCCTGTCAGGCTTTGGTGCTAAACAACAAAGTCCCATGAACAAAATACGAGCTTCAGTTCATGTTCTTTGTCGAGACCTTGTTCTAAAAAAAGTCTCCTCCTGGGGCGCCTGGGTGGCTCAGTTGGTTAAGCTGTTAAGTGTCTGCCTTTGGCTCAGGTCATGATTCCGGGGTCCTGGGATGGAGCCCGGGGTCAGGTTCCTCGCTGAGTGGGGATCCCGCTTCTCCTTCTCCTTCTGACCCTTTTCTCTCTCTCAAGAAAAAAAAAAAAAAAAAAAGTTATGTTATTCACCATACAGTACATCATTAGTTTCTGATGTAGTGTTCCATGATTCGTTGTAACATAATAAAAAAATTAATTAAAAAAATCTTAAAAATGAAAACAATTAAGAATAAAAAGAGCCTTTTGTATCTATTTGCCGGACTATAAGCCCTGTGATTCCTGTCATAAAAAAAATCAGGAAATGCCAAGTATTGTTTGAACTCTGGGGTTTTCGCTTCTACATCCCTGGTCAAAAGCCCATAGGCAGACTGGATAGAGCCCTTCAGGAGGGAGCGCAGCTTCGGTGTACCCACTTACAGCATTTCTTCCTCTAAGTTTGCTGCTGAGATTCAAAGTCCTGACCTTTAAGAGGAGTTAAACCCTTACTCTGATGGCAGCTGCTTCCCTCCCTCCACCCCATATGATAAGGAGAGGACAAACTTGCCAGACTTGCCAAAGCATACGTGTTCTAGACAGGATGGGCTGGGTTATGCTGTGCCCACAATCCCCAAATCTCCATGGCAATAAAGGTTCTTTTCTTTCTTATGCAAAGTTCTGTGAGGGTGGAACAACTCTCCTTCTACTTATTAGCCATGCTGTCTGGACCTCGTGGCCTCCAAGGTCACCACTACAGGAGAGGAGAGCTAGGGGACTTCACTGGATGCTTTTAAGTAGGGCCACCATGCACCTCAGTTTGCCTGCAGCACTCATAACGTATACCTGTTAATGTGGAAAGATGCTTAATATACTTTCCTTTTATTCTCAGAAAGTGTCCCAGTTTAGGCAATAAATTAGGATAACCATTTCCAAGAGCCAGCATGGAATGACTATCATAATTTCTGTTCATATCATATTGGCCTCAACCTGCTATGCAGGCACATAGAGAATTTTAGAGGGACAAATATGTATTTTAGTGAACACTAATAACTTCTGGCACAATAGGCATTTTGCAGGAATGCCATGAATTTTATATATATATATATATATATATATATATATATATATATATATATATAATTTTAATTCCAGTATAGATAACGTTCAGTGTTATATTAGTTCCCGATGTACAATATGGTAATTCAGAAACTCTATACATTATGCCATGCTCATCATGATAAATGTACCCTTCTTCTCCATCACCTATTTCACCCACCACCACCCCCTGCATCCCCTCTGATAACCCTCAGTTCTCTATAGTTAAGAGTCTGTTTCTTGGTTTCTCTCTCTCTCTCATTCATTCGTTTTGTTTCTTAAATTTCACATATGAGTGAAATCATATGGCATCTGTCTTTCTCTGACTGACTTACCTCACTTGGCATTATACTTTCCAGCTCCATCCATGTTGTTGCAAATAATGCCATGAATTTTTAAAGAGAAACAATGCAATAACTCCAGCTACCAAGACTCTGTTGAGCAGATAGGATATAAATATGATATTCTTATGAACTAAACCATATCATTTAATCGCCCATATAGTAGGCTGAATCATGGCCCTCCCCACAAAGATACCTACATCCTAATCCCTAGAACCTCACCTGGTATGACAAAAAGGGCTTTGCATATGTGATTAGGTTAACAGTATCGAGATGAGGAGATTATTTTGGTTTATGCAGGTGGACCCTAAATGTAGTCACAGTATCCTTATAAAAGGGGGGCAGAGGGAGATTTGACAACAACAGGAGAAGGTTGTGATGAAGGAAGGAGACCTGGCGTGAATGCTGTAGGGGCTACAAATCGAAGGGAACAGGTGGCCTCTAGAAGCTACAAAGGGCAAAGACACAGATTCTCCATTTACAACCCCCAGAAAGAACCAGCCCTGCTGACACCTTGATTTTCGTACAGGGAAACTAAATTCAGATTTTTTTTCCTCCAGAACTGTAAGAGAGCAGGTTGTGTTGTTGTAAGCCACTAGGTTTGTCATGTTTGTCACGACATCCGTCAGACATGAGTATGTACAAACTTTGTAAAGGTCAGCGTGTGGCCTTGGATTTCTGTTTCTAGTTATGGTAGATACTATTATTCTTATTTAAGATTTTATTTATTTATGTGACAGACAGCGAGAGAGGGAACACAAGCAGGGGGAGTGGGAGAGGGAGAAGAAGGCTTCTTGCTGAGCAGGGAGCCCGATGAAGGGCTCAATCCCAGGACCCTGGGACCACGACCTGAGCCTAAGGCAGTCACTTAACTGACTGAGCCACCCAGGCATCCCAAGGTAGATACTCTTACTATCCGTATATAACATGTGAAAATTTTAAGTGACTTGCCCAGGTTCCCTCAGCTAGTTAGTGTTAGAAGATCTACACCCGGGCAGACTGGCTCCTCAAAACACATTCCTAACCACTCTGCTATACGGCCTCTCCCCTGCTGCCCAACTGTCTTCTGAGCTCCGTCCCCCAACCAGGGGTGGCCACCCTGGAAAGCCCCTGCTCCCTGCAGCCTCTTCTCCCTCTCCCACCTGACTGCAGTCTCCTATTCTCTCTGTGGCACTCTGGACCATTTTCCAGCTTTGGAACTTTTATGGAAAGTTCTAGGGCTTCTATATGGAATTTCTCAAGTAAAGTTAAGCTTAGGTGAAATTATTGAATGTCTTTATATTTAAGATTATGGGAAGGTATTATTTGAGGGAAGAAGTTGTTTCTGAATCTTCTTCCTACTCTTGATTTCCTGATTCTTCTCCTCATATTTCAAAAGGGGGGCTGTTCCTCAGGGTAATCAAATAAAGTGATTAATAGGAGTTATACTGGAAATGTATTAAGCTTGTTTTACCATGACCCAGAAAAGCAGCATCTGGAAATCTGATATATGAATTCTTACATAGCTATTACTTCAAATCTCCCTTTGGGTTGTATCAGTTATATACTATCATGATTTTTGCCATATTGCTAGTTGTTTAATGGTTCTGTAGTTAATCACTGAATTAAATATTTGTGCCTGTCTTGGCCCTTCCCTGAACCGCCCAGATCTCCCTCTCAGGACTGAAGAGCTCATTTTCCCAGCTCTGGGAAATATGCTAACAGCCCTCAGTTCTCAACCCTGTCCAGGAATTGTGCATGGTGAAAGGAACTGGCCTCTTCCTTGGGGGAGGTCAGCATCTGATTACTGGTGATATGGGGTGCAAAGACCCAACCCACCTCCCACAGCTCTGAAGGGGCATCCCAGCTTCAGAACCCCCATGGTGTTGGCTGAGCCCTTCCCTGTGACTGCATTGCAGCCCATCTTCTTTCTCTGCTCAACCTGCTGTCTTTCCCTTCCCCGTGGATATTGATCCCAAGAGTATTTCCTAATGACCTTCCTGGAAGCTGAGTTACATCTCAGAGTCTGTCTCTCAGGAGTGTGAACCTCAGCACTGAGTTAAAAAAATAAAAATAAAATCCCTGACTAGTGATGAATACATGAGTCCTCAATTATCCTTATTTTTGGTATTAGAAGAGTTCCAAAGGAACTAGGAAGAATACTCTGGCTTGAAGTTTATTTTCCAATAGAGAAGTAAGGGGAAAACATCATACACATGTCACCCAATCGTGATTAAACCTGCATTCTACAATGTGACCGCATAGCTCAATCCCATTTTCTCTTGACCTCCATTTAACAGTTAATTTACAGATGAAATAAACTGTAAAACAAAGACTCTAGCTTATTTGCAAACCTCAACAAATGCAGACTTCTTTTCTTAGAAGATGTCTATTTTCAGAGTAGGAAAAGCAAGGACTCAGTAAAGCTTTAAAACGATCTTCCAAAAATAAAGGCAATGATGTAAAGTGATGTAATCACCCATAAGTACCATATCAGAATTTATACTCTTACATTTCCACCGAGAATGAGAAACAGGCATTAGTTTTGTAACACACTGGATACAGGCATTTCCATTAAATCCTCTCTCCAAGAAACTTTCACTCTTCCCCCAAAGCCCTGATTATAAGCACTGAACCACTGGCCATGAACTTGCATCTAGCCTTTATGCCCCAAGCATTTCATTGTTGGTTGCATAACTCATCCTTCCTGTTCTGATTAGAGCTTTTGGTATTTTAAAGGGGATTTGCCCTGTTTGAGACCCTATATTAGTTCTTTATATGGTGAAAAATAACTTCCTGGAGAGAGAGGGAGAGAGCAGCTCTCTTCCTGCACAATAGGGTGTCACATTTCAAAGACTCTTTTCTCTGGGCCTTAGACTCTTGAGCAGTTAGAACAAGCCTGATGTGTACAGCCTAAACTTTTGCTTTTTTCTTAAGAATCTCTTTTGACCTTCCAGGATTGTTTTCTTAAATAGTTCCCTATAAAAAGCATATACCTGTAATGGAGATATCACCGCCAGCTCCATCACTTTTCACCGAGGAGCGGCTCGGCTTGGCCTGGGAAGGGGCATGAAGGGAGCTGGAATAGCTGTAAAGAGGAAGGGGAGTGTAGAAAGCCCCAAAGGCCCAAAGACACTCACTAGCTGAGCACCTCCCTAATTTACATACCAGATAGGACTGTTAGGTGTTTTTTCCCCGATACCAACAGATTCTGCAATTTGCTGACACCAGCTGGGCGTCTAAGCATTCAATTCAGTTCTAACACTACTACCCAGAGTTAGCCTAGACTCCACAGATGAAAGGCTTAATCCAAGGCTGCCCCCACTTCCAATGCCAGCTACCTATGAAGTGCCTAGGCTATCCACACTTGTGCTCTGCAGACTACAAATTTGAGAGTTCCCTTGACATCCCCTCCCATTTGATAATTCACTAGAATGAGTCACGGAAATCAGGAAAGCACTTTGCTTGCAATTATTAGTTTATTATAAAGGATACAATTGAGGAACAAATAGAAGAGATGGATAAGGACAAGATATGGGAAGTGGAAAGGGGCAGAGCTTCCATGCCCTCTCGGGGTTCCCCACCCTCCCAGCACATCAGTGTGTTCACCAACCAAGGAGTTCCTTGAAACCTGTGGTTATGGGGTTTCTGTGAAGATTTTATTACATGGCCCCGATTGATTAAATGGTTGGCTACTGTGATCAAATTCAATCTCCAGTCCTGCTCCTTTTCCCAGAGATCAGGGCCTGGGGCTGAAAATTCCAACCCTCCAATCACATGGTTGGTTTTCCTGGTGACCAGCTCCATCCTAAAGTTACCAGACCCCTTCCCTTCCATAGTTATCTTATTACCACACAAAGGAAAATTTCCAGCGGTTTTATGAGCTTTATGCCAGAATCTGGGACAAAGACCAATTACTTATTTTTTATTATACCACAAGTGTAAACTATGAGCATATCCTAAAATTGATTTTTCAACATACACCCGGTGGATGTAGTCCCCCTCAATATATCTTTCCTTAGAGAGGCATTCTCTATGTAGTCCAACAAAGAGGCCATTATTCAAAACATTTTTGGCATCTACTTAGATATAAGAAGGGAGACAGGGCCCCTAAATGTTGCTTAACTGTTTCTGGCCTGACTGAAACACTCAGTTTCCTGCGCATGTGGGACAATGTGCCTGCGCAAGAATTGTCCTTTATTAAAAGGAACTCTGTTCCAGAGCTCAAGTAAATGCCATATACAGCCAAGGCTCAGTGGTCACACAGTGACCATAGCAGTGGTGATGATGATGATGATGTAGGAAGAATCAATCCTATTTTTAGATTGTATAATATTTGAACCAATTCTCAGTACAAATGCTTTCTCTCCCATATCCCATCTTTAATTTCTAATTTTCTTGTTCTCTGCAAGATGTCTTTATAATAATGTTATTTCTTTAAAATTTAATTTTAAAAGATTTCTACCATCTTACCAGGATGACCTTTTGATCTCGTATTATGTTAAAAAAAGAACCCTTTTTCTGTCATATTTAAAGTTTTATTAACACAAGATTAAAGTGCTGGAAAAGATAATTGTGTTCTCAGCAAAGTGTGAAATTTCCTGTGGTCTGGCAGAGTTGTATACCAGCCCTTCTCACCTTCTTAAGAGTTGGGTGCTGTATCTGTTAGATTGGGGAGATAATATCTATTACAGTTGGTGGTGGGATTCTCTTGATTATATGAAGTACAGTGAAGCCAAATCTCTCTAGTTCCCTCTCATCTAGAACTCCCAACTGCGGGGTCGCCAGTCATTCATAATATTGATTCTTAAGTAAACTAGTATCATATTATCCTTCCTACTTTGGAATGCATGTTTTTCCCGTCTGGAAAAAAAAAAAAAACACAATAAATTATTAACTTCAAAGACTCAGGGGATGTGTTGAGATAGAACTATAACAGGATACAGAAACTTACATGTGAGAATGCTGGATGAAAACAGCATTTGTTTTCCCACTTTGAGGCTTTTAAACCTTTTTCCCCCCATGGATCTGGTTCTGTGTTTGAAAGTTCTTGAAAGGAGGCAAAGTTAAATCCATCCATATCACAAAGGCCATAGTTTTTGAAAACCCACTTACCAATTACAAGAGGAGGCAGACGTGATGGAGTAGTGGGAATTCAGCGTTCTCCCTCCCTTTCTTCTGGGTCATTAACACGTGGAATCAACAAAAAGGCAACTGACATTGTGCTGAGAGAGAAGCAAGAAAATTCCTCAATGTAGGTGCTCAATAAAAACTCACTGGATTGAGAAAAACCATAGATACTTTGAAGTCTATATAATTTCTCTTTCAGTCAAGGAAAGTTATTGGAGCAAAAGAACAGAAGTAATAAAATCTTTCATTATGATAGAATCTAGTTTTCATGCAGAAACTCATATAAAATATAGCATTGGCAAATAACCTTTAACTCTCCAGTGACGTTCAGAACTCCCCCAGACAAACTCAAGTCCTGGCAGTGAATCCCTTCGATGCACCCCAACTTGATTATCTTTTTTCCTTTCCTCTTATTTCCAACTTCTATCCTTTCCAAGCAGAACTATCTCTGCTTCTCTAATATTGCCCCTTAAAGCATAACCTACTTGAATTAATTCAGTCTGCTTACCTGCCAGGCTGTTTTCTTCCTTTCTCTCCACAGAGCCTTTCTGGAGCCATGAAAAGGAGCCAGGACTCCTTGGTAACTTATCCAGGACAATTCAGACTCAAAGCTAGTAACTTATCCAGGACAATTCAGACTCAAAGCTACTTACAAAAGACATAAAAGACTCACCCATGATTATAGGATTGCCAATCCTTTCTCTGTTGAATGACAAAAAAGAAAAAAGAAAAAGAAAAGAAAAGAAAAGAAAACAAGAAATTCAGTAATTTCACCTAAGTTTAACTTCACTTGAGAAATTCCATATGGAAGCCCTAGAACCTTCCATAAAATTTCCAAATATCAAAACGGGAAGAGGATCCAGAGTGCCATAGAGCCTGTGTGAGGGAGCAAGAGACAGTAGTCAGGTGGGAGTGGGAGGAGAGGCTGCAGAGAGCAGGGGCTTTCCAGGGTGGCTGTACATGGTTGCGGGGGAGCTCAGAGGACTGCTGGGCAGCAGGGGTGAGGCCATACACAGAGTGGTTAGGAACGTGTTCTGAGGAGCCAGGAGTATAGGTCCTGGCTCTGATATGTACTAGCTGAGGGAGTTTGGGTAAGTCACTGAAAGTCTCTGAGCCTCTTGGGTGCCTGGGTGGCCCAGTGGATTAAGCAACTAACTCTTGACTTTGGCTCAGGTCATGATCTCAGGGTCCAGAGATTGAGCCCCAGGTCAGTCTCCTCTCAACGGGGAGTCTGCTTGAGATTCTCTCCTCCCTCTGCTCCTCCTCATCTTCAAATAAATAAATCAATCTTTAAGCAAAATTCTCTGAGGTTCATGGGTGTGTTCACATTATAAAACATTATGCGGGATTACTTTAAAGATTTTTATTTATTTATTTGTCAGAGAGAGAAAAAGAAAGAGAGCGAGCGAGCACAGGCAGATAGAGTGGCAGGCAGAGGCAGAAGCAGGCTCCCCGCCGAGCAAGGAGCCCCACGAGGGACTCGATCCAAGGCCGCTGGGATCATGACCTGAGCCGAAGGCAGTCGCTCAACCAACTGAATACCCAGGTGTCCCAATGTGGGCTTACTTTAAATGTCTAGGTATCAAGATTGAGCAGATACAAATCAAGAAACAAGTCTAAAGAAATACTTTACCTTTTAACTCTATCATTTTATTTGAAATCTTATAAATTCTAATTTGTAAATCTTGAACTCTCTGGGAAAAAGATATAGCTCTGACTTCCTGAAGCTCATTCAGATTCCCATAATGTTTATAGCATTGATGTACTTTGGGTGTGAAATAAATTTCACATTTTCACCTAACTCAACATTTTAAAAAACTGGACTCCATGTTTTTGATGACAGTGGCTTTTTAACTTTATTGTTTAATAAAATAAAATTTCATAAATTACTTGGAACATGTTTAGGTGGTTACCTTCTATTCCTAATTTAAGTAGAAGTTTTAGCAGTAACAGGGCTCTGTAACACTTCTAGGAATCAATATTACTTTGAAATTTTTAGCTATTGCAGTGAGACAAAAGAATAAAATCAGTAACATAAATACTAAGAAATAACAAAATTATATTTTTTGGTAAATGATACAACTGCAAAACCAAAGTGTAAGCATTTTTAAAATGACTAGATTAAGAGACTCTGATAAAGTGGCTGATATAAAAATTAATAACTTTCTTTCTACTAAGAAAAACCATTTTTAAAGAAAGATTTTATTTTTAAGTAATCCCTGTATCCAGCATGGGGCTCAAACTCACAATCATGAGATCAAGACTCAATATGCTTTACTAAGTGAGCCAGCCAGGTGTCCCAAGGATAATCATTTTAAATAGAAATTTTAAAACTTTAAAACATTCAAAATAACAAAACTATAAAATGCTTAGGAATAAATTTAACAAAAATAGTAGAGGATGTAAGTAAAAAAAAAATGAATTTTAGTAGTAGACACTTTTTTTTTCTTAAAGATTTTATTTATTTATTTGACAGAGATTATAAGTAGGCAGAGAGAGAGAGAGGGAGAAGCAGGCTCTCCACTGAGCAGAGAGCCCGATGCAGGGCTTGATCCCAGGACCTTGGGATCATGACCCGAGCTGAAGGCAGAGGCTTTAACCTACTGAGCCACCCAGGCTCCCAGTAGTAGACACTTTTACAAAGCCATTTTTTAAATAAACCTTTCCCTTTTCCATGAGTTGAAAAGTCAATTAATCATATGTTTATGACATCCTGTCATCATTTCTAATTAATACTGCATGGGGATTTTCAGCCAGTGAAGTAAAGGAAGAAAACAGAAAGGTGTAAGTGTGAGAAAGGAATGAATAAAATTCTTTTTATAGACATAGAAAATCCAAAATAGTCTTCAGATACACTCTTAGAATGAGTAAGTGAATTTAGCAAAGTTGCTATATGCATATGAATGTAAAAGTAAACTTTATTTCTATACAGCAGGAAAAAATTATAAATGACAGATTTGAAAAACTATCATTTATAGTCATATCAGAAAATTTACACAGAAATGCAAAGGAGCTGGAATAGCCAAAACCATCCAAAAAAAGAACAAAGCTAATGGAATTACACTTCTAGTTATCTAGTCTTATGAAAAAGCTGTAATAACAGTGTGGGATTGGAGTAAGTATAGACATAGACCGATGGAACAAAATACAGTCCAGAAAGAGATCCATGCATATTCAGTCCCGTGGCTTATGTCAGAGGTGACTTTGCAGTGCAGTGAGGAAAGAAAGTCTTTTCAACAAATAGATCTGGGTCAACTGGTTATCCATACATGCATGTATTTCCGGTTGAAGTGTTAATTCCTATAACTCATTTGGGAAGTAATCTGGCAAGAAACATTGAAATGTAAAATGTAAACACCCTTTGACTAAACCAAACCATCTTGAGGTATCAGCAGTGCGGAAATAGAAGCATCTACACCCAAGGATGTATATGAATAAACAAACATGTACAAAAACTAGAAAGAACCTTTATGAGGAGTGATTGAACAATAGGACACGGCCATCTAATGCATTGTTACGGAGCCACGGAGAAAAATGCGGTCGGCAATGACAGTAATGTGTGCCCTTTGCTATGTGTTCATTGTGTGCGAGGCACCATTCTGAGTATTTTGTATGTATAAACTCATTCCATCTTGTAACAACAATATGTTGTAATAACAATCACAATATGATTTCTATTTTATGGATGATGAGGTTAAAATTCAAACAGATCAAATACTTTACTCAAGCTCACCTAGCTGGTATGTGGTGAGGACTGAATTTGAACCAAAACAGTCTCACTCTGGAAAACACACTCTTAAACTCCATGTAGTTATTCTGCCTCCCTGAATTGATTAAAGAGGGATTTCCCTTACATATTGGTAATTGAAAAAGCAAATAATGGAAACCTAGTTATCCTATTTCAAAAAAAAAAAAAAGAAAAGAAAAGAAAGAAAAAAGGGAAAAGAAAAAACCCACATGAATATACATTCGTAAGAGAATTTTAAAAGTCTTGGAAAGATGCCCCTCAAACTGGTAATACTACTTCAGGATTGAGTGAGAAAGGAGGACATTATAAATATGTACATGTTTTTTCCACTTATTTATTATGTTAAGTTATAGAAAGCACTGGGATGCTTTGTCCTATTTTAATCCAGTGAAATGAAGAAAAAGAAATAAAAACCAGCCTCCATGCTTAGGTTCCCTGTGTTTTCTTAAGAATAAAAGCTTCATTTAATAATTTGACAAGAAATTAATAAAACTTGTCTTCTAATTTCTTACCAGAATTTAGGCCCACAAGCATCTCTAATCTGTTGTGGTCATTCTACGTGACATTTGCTCATTCATCTTCCAAAGTATCTAGATCTGCATAAAGTAGGTCCCCAGGAAACGTGAAAGTTCCTTCCTGTTTAATACCTCTCCTTCCTGCTTCTCTTTCAGTGAAATAATCATTGCTCTGATCATAAAGGCAGTCTTATTTTCCATCTTTCCTTCTGTTCAGGTGACTTTGACTGCACTAGTTCTCAGCATGGTAACCCGGTGCCTCTTTCAGAGAGAGTGAGCGAGCACCAAACATAACTTGCTTCACTGTGGCAAGACTGAAGCTCAGAGACAGGGACGTCTGTCAACTGGGCAGCCTGTTACGGAAGAAAGCATTTTGTTAGGAATAGGGCCAAAGTCCTGCCATCAGAATCATATACAGTGATTATAGAGATGCAGATAGTCCGTATTTCTAAAATATCTGCTGTTTTATAGGCTAATCTATGAATCTTAATAGGATCTAGAATGACAAGTGTGACATTTCAGCCTTGCAGAGATATGAAACTTTCTATTTTGCCTGAAGCAAGAGTTAAATATCTTTCATTTGTATGGAATTGGTATTTATATGTTTGAGAACTTTACTTCAGCCAGTTTGAAACGAGGCATTTCATGAACACTTTCTGCTTTTTCTCAGGTCCCATTCGATATCTCGCTGCCATCTATATTCAATCTTGAGAGACTTTTTGACCTCGCGAATGGTTGTATTATATCAGGAGGAAGGCTTTTCAACTGGATGGTGTCCATCATTCCCTAATGTTCTTTACATAACTAACCTTATAAAGGATTTAACTGATGCTGTTTTTCTTGGTTTGAATACTTTTTGGTCTTCTTATAACAAGCAAAATAAAATGGTTTCTCACATAAGCTAAATTTCCTCAAAAATTGTAGTTTTGAGTGATGTCTTAAATTGTATCTGAATTAAATGACAATGCTGCAGCTTATTAAAACCGTCCTACAGAACTATTCATAGAAATACGTGTGTGTCCCGTGCAACTATTCCCATGTTTATATAGCTCACATGTAGGTTGTCTTTAGATGTGTCCATGGAACGAGATTGGATTAAAACCATGGGTCTCAGTTGGGCCCAATTTTGCCCCCAGGGAATATGAAACAACTGAAGAACTTTTGATAGCTATAACTGGGAGGACAGTACTACTGGCCTCCAGTAGGAAACTATGCTGCAATGAAAGAGAAAGAGAAAAGAACAAAATATTTTCCATTGAATTCAGAAAAAGAAATTGCCTGATGAATATAGCTTCATCTGAAATGAAGTTTGGGTCTTGCAGAGAAGCCATTAGGATAATGACGGCTCTTATGCAGTGAGGGCTTCCAGATCCTTTGGCCAGAGAATGGAGTTTATAAATTTGTGGGAGAGAGAATGCTTTCAAGGGTTTTACGTTTCTCATGGGGAATGTTTAACTTATGGAAAGTTTAGCCACCAGGGGCAAAAAAGTACAGCAAATTACCTAAACATTTAATACTGGTGTGGAAACATAGCGTCGCTGGTAACAAAGGCCTTTCACGTCAACTTGATATTAATTTCCAAGGAGTGTATATGCATGCCTTCCATTAGTAAGTTTTTACTAACAGGGTGCTTTTCATTTTTCTTTATTTTAAATATTAGTGGATACAAAGGCATGTACTGTTTTATGGAACCCTAGAATAATGCCTGGCACATAGTGGAGGTCTATAACACTTCTTAGATGGATGGATGGATGGATGGATGTGACCAGGCAAGATGGCACTATGGGGGTATAAAAGGAGGGGAAGGGAAGGTATCACCACCACATCCACCATCACTACCAATACCATTACTGCCTTACCCTTCTGGAGCATTTACCATGCTAGATACTATATTATTATATACCTCACATGATTCGTCTCCTTCTGTCCTCACAAGAATTAAGATCATGATCCACATAGAATGACTGACCCCATGTTACTGATATGGAAACAAAAGCATAAGGCAATTAAATAATTTGCCTAATAATCGCAGTTAGAGGTAGAACCAAGATTTAAATCTAGTTCTGTCTGAATGGAGAATTTGAATTCTTCATTGCTACCTTGGTTTCCCCAGCTGTTGTACCCACCCCACTGCTCTGGGAAATTTGAAAGTCAAGGAAAAGGAAGACATAGCTGAGCCTCAAGCTAAAATTGGGACACCTAGTGTCTGCTGTAGGAGCAGATTTTTTTAAATGACTTGCAGACCTGAGTGGATGCCCCCAAGAAAACAGGGCAGCAATACTGGGGGTGCAGTGTCCACTGTTATCCATGCCAGTGTACTTCTTCCCCTGGGGATGGGAGATCCCTTCCAACTATCGCAGACAATATTACAGCATAGTTTTACTTCTTCTCCACTTTTCGTCACTTACAGGTGCTGTTATTCTTAGGCATTGTTTTGACTGAGAGAAACACTGCCTAGAACTCACCACACCCTGCAGACACATTTGCCCCATTTTAAGCCATGATTCCAGAAATTTCCCCATCTCTTCTAAAATAAGAACACTCATTAGTTAACGCTGAAACTTTCTGTCCAAGGCAGTGAGGGAACGGTGAGCAAAGGGGCTGAAGTACAAACAAAAAGAAAATTCAAACCTACCAGGATGAAAGATGTGTTTATTTCCAGAAATGTCTTTCAGGTTTTTTTTTTTTTTTTTAAACCAAATTACACAATTTGCAGCTGCTTATTTTTTCATGTA
Source organism: Enhydra lutris kenyoni (assembly GCF_002288905.1). NCBI lineage: Eukaryota > Metazoa > Chordata > Mammalia > Carnivora > Mustelidae > Enhydra > Enhydra lutris. The sequence continues at coordinate 7,487,629 of NW_019154091.1, read as the reverse complement.
ATATACAGTATCTGCAAATGCTTTATAGCAGACACCTGCAATGTTTTCTATTTTAATTATAACAGAGAATGACAGGACGCAATCCGAAAGGGGAAGAAGAAGGGAAGCGAAAAGAGAGGGGAGGGAAGCAGGCAGCAAGAGAATAGGAGCCAGTGGCAGCAGCTAAGTGATGGGTAATAAAACCCCCGAGCTTCCCATATCTTTCTCCATATCAATCTCCAAGAAATTGCTTTAGAAATTGACCACCTGCCGGCTATCCAGAGGCTTACACGCCGTAGTCTCGGTTCACTTCACGTGCGGGCGGTTTACACATTCCCCACCCCAGCTGACTTGTTCTCCGTCATTGAAATGCAGGGGGGAAATGGCATATTTCTGGAGAGGACTAGAAAGTTGGTTTCTGTCTCTAGCCTGCATTGTGCTTCCGTCTCCTTCTGCGCATCCTAGGGATCTCTCCATCCTAATTCAAATGGCAGAGCGTTGAGCTCCCAGAACTCCCTGGGCACTGGCTGGCGCGCGGCTCATTTGGCTCTTAATACCGCCCTTCAGCGCAGAGGCTTGCGTTGTTGTATTTTCACAGTGCAGGCTTGAAACTGTAACTCCAGGATGTTACAAGTGTGTGAGTCCGCCCCACAGTCCTTCCGCTTTGGTTTAGCTTGAGACCGGATACTTCATTGTTTGCTAAGGGATCTTGGAATGCACAAGGTGTCCATAAAGCCAGGAAACCTAGGAGAAATATATATAATGTCATCAAGGCTAACTTCAATCTATGGAAATATAAATTTTAATAATTTAATATTATCTGTGTGCACAGGATTGGACAAGCCCGTAGCTGTGGATTGGGGGAGAAAGCAGTGGACCAGGAAGCCTGCTGTTGAAGCACAGCACCTTTTCTCATTCTCCCATTCTTGAAATGCTTGTGGTATATCCCCCGCAGAAGCTTGCCCACGTGCTCAAGGAAACTTGTGCAAAAATCTTCACTGATGCATTTGATTACAATAGCAAAAAACAAACCCCCCAAAACACAAACAAACCTATCTAATATCCCTCAGATGGAGACTAGATAAAATAAATGATTGTGGGGCACCTGGGTGGCTCAGTGGGTTAGGCCTCTGCCTTTGGCTCGGGTCATGGTCTCAGGGTCCTGGGATCGAGCCCCACATCAGGCTCTCTGCTCAGCAGAGAGCCTGCTTCCCCTCTCTCTCTGCCTGCCTCTCTGCCTACTTGTGATCTCTGTCTGTCAAATAAATAAATAAAATATTTTTAAAAAAATGATCATGTCGTCATGCAGTAGAAAAGTACACAGAAATTAGAAATGAATGTGTAACAGACTACAGCAGGATAATTGTAAATGAATTTAAGAGACATATTTATCTGGATACACTTCAAAGGTAAGCTGAGTAAAAGAAAAGTGAAGTGTTGCAGAAACATATACGAAGACACCATTTATATAAGTTACTAGAACAGGGGAAAAGACCTAATATAGAGTACTTATGGGAGTGTAAGTATATACTAAAAACATTTTTCAATGCAGGTTCATGGGCAAGCCCAAGTTCAGGTTTGGAGTCATCTCTTGGATAAAGGAGAGGGAATGAGATCTAACAAGAAGGCCCAAGAAGTTTCATTTTACTTGTAAAATTATCTTTTTTAAGCTGAGGGGTTTGTTTTATTGGTCTCCACTTTTTGCATATGCGAGATAGTTCGTAAGTTAAAAGCAAGTTCATCATATGCCGTCTTCATCGTGTTGGCTGCCTGCTTCCTGTGGTTATTGGCTCACCTACCGGTACTTACCAGTAACTATTCATGTGAAGTGTGACTCTGGTTTCATTATACAGCTGTAGTTCACATCTGGTTCCATTATTTGGGGTTTTAATAACCAAAAATCATTTTGAAACTAATGTCAAATTATATATGTGCTCGATTTTGGAAAACTCAATCTATGAGAATACTCATTTTTAATGGAAGATAGTAGAGCCTCAATATATGTTTAATTAAATTGAGGCACATCCCCTGTGCAATGCCTGCCAGTGTAAGTTCTCTAGTTATACTTTAAATTGTTTGATTTTCTAAAATTAGATATATGCAGAACTTTTTACATGACGGCTTGTTACGCAAAGTGAGGTTCATTTGTAAAATCCATCTACAATCCACAATTTCAATGTTTTTAAAAATACATTGAGGAAGAAGTTTCTCTTTACCGAAGACTTGTTTCCTATTTTTGCTTTACACTTCAGTAGAGCTTAAAGAGATGTGACTCTGACACTGGAATTTCCATAGCAACAGACTTTTTTTTTTTTTTTTTAAATCAATACAGGCATGATTAAGAGGAAGGCTTTAGCGACAGCAGTTTTTTTCATAATTAAATTCATTAGTTAAAACTCTGGGTTAAAAGGTGTAGGAATTTTATAACAACAAGGACATTTTCGGGTGCCTGGGTGGCTCAGTTGGTTAAGCAACGGCCTTCGGCTCAGGTCATGATCTCAGAGTCCTGGGATGAATCCCACATCAGGCTCCCAGCTCCTGGGGGAGTCTGCTTCTCCCTCTGATCTTCTCCTGTTGTCTCATGTTCTCTCTCACTCTCTCTCAAATAAATAAATAAAACCTTAAATTAAGAAAAGACATTTTCAACTGGAGCTTTGGAAACAATACAAAATTAATTGCTATTAAATTGCTTTTGCTCCTGTTTCATATTTACAAAACATTTATATGTTTTTGTATTTTGTAAGTTAGAATGAAACAGGTCTAAAAACCACATTCTGCCCAAGTGCAAATCAACTTGAGCCCTCCCTTAAAACTGTACATGATGTGAAAGAAAACCCAGTAGATTTTTAAATAATTTGAAGATTTTCTAAGAGTTTCACAGCTGTCCTAATTTAATTCTCCCCCACAAGATTCACAAGAATAACTTGAACTGATTTCTTTTCTCGTCATTGCAAAACCAATTCAGAACTAATATAGAGAATTTGTGAAATATTGAAAAGTACAAAGTAGAAAATAAAAAAGTTACCAGAAATCCACTGCTGCGAAACAATCAACCTTAACATTTAAACATATGTCCTACAGCATATCTAATTGTCTTCCCTCATAGCCAGTGTTTTCACAATCTTAGATGGAAAAGTATTGAGATTTGAGGCAGTTATCCGTATTTCCTGAGGTGCAGCACAGATGCCTTTTCAGAGCATACTGGTTGGGAAAATGCTCGAATTGAGAGTGTTGAGACCTGGTCATCTGGATGAGATACAGTTAGAAAAGTCAGGATGTAATTAGAGCCAAAGGTATTGTCCAGAGTTCTATTTTCTTTTTTTTTTTTAAGATTTTATTTATTTATTTGACAGATAGAGATCACAAGCAGGCAGAGAGCCAGCAGAGAGAGAGAGAGGAGGAAGCAGGCTCCCTGCTGAGCAGAGAGCCTGATGTGGGGCTCGATCCTAGGACCCTGGGATCATGACCTGAGCTGAAGGCAGAGGCTTTAACCCACTGAACCACCTAGGCACCCCCAGAGTTCTATTTTCTAATAATGAAGTATATGGTAATGATCTATAGGAAGGAAAAAAAATATATCAAATCTTTGTTTTGCCCTTTGGAGGCCGGTCATTTAAATTTCCTTCTTATGGGGAGCCTGGGTGGCTCAGTCAGTTAAGTGTCTGCCTTGGGTCCGGGTTGTGATCCTGGGGTTCTGGGATTGAACCCTGCACCAGGTTCCCTGCTCAGCGGGAAGCCTGCTTCTTTCTCCCTCTTCCTCTGCTGCTCCCCCTGCTTTTGCTCTCTCTCTTTCTGCCAAATAAATAAATCTTTAAGAAAAATAAAAAAAAATCTCCTTCATAAATAACTAGCATTTCCCTTGAAAACTTAGCTCATTTGTTCATGCACATATTGGTTCGTTTGATGGATTTCATTCATTATTTTGTGCCTTTGCTTTTTGGCAAGAATGTCCTTTCTCACTCTTTTCATTTAGAAAATATCTATTGCCCACTATGTGCCAGAGACTGTACGTGAAGAATACCACTTACTGCCTTTCTTCAAATAGAGTCACACCTAACGATAGTAGCTTTTTATCCTAGATTCAGCCTAGGCACCTCCGCTACCTCAGACCTGTCTTTCTTGCTGCCCCCTAACGCCTCCACATACCACACACATTCTCACGTGGGACCCACTCTATTTCACCCATGCGTATTTGCACATCTGTCCTGCCCTGTCCTTGAGGTCAGAGAGCAAGGTAGGTGGATTGCAAGGAAGCCAATGAATTTATTTCCCTATTTTTTAATGGAAGTTCCTCATTAAATTTTGATTCACATTTCTTTGACAACTGAAGTGGCATGGTTCTTAATTTCTTATTTGCTCATCACATCTTTTTTTCTACTTCCATGCCTCTTCTCTTTCATTTCCCTCACTCAGCTTTTTACTTGTATGTCCATCTATTTTGTTGTAGTTATTGTCAATTTCCAAGATCCCTTGATGCCCAGGCTATTAACCCTTTCCATATAATTTGTGACATCGTTTTCAGGTTTTCATCTGGCTCTCTCAACTTTCATTTACAGTTCAGTGGTCTTTATTTTGGAAACTATGGTCATCACACCCTGATCATTTAGTCAGTTATTTTCAGACCTGCTCAGAAAGGATGGAAGAGACCTTACAAGTAGGTATGCAATACAAAGCTAAGATTAAAGCCAGATAAGAAAAAGGAGGCAAAGAAAACAAATAAAGATAGAACACAGATATCATCTTACTTATGATGAAGCCAAGAGCTGAGTTAATTTCTTGGGGTGAAAAAAGATGATATTGCAACCTTTACGCTCACTCGGGGTCAGCCAGAGATGCGGCTGCGTGCTTTCTAGCAGCACGCTTGGATAAGCCTGTGCAGCGCACTACAACATCAACAGTGTTGTGAGGGCAAAACAGACCTTGTACTTGGAAGCCCTGCTATTCCCAGTACTAATTCCAGAGAACAGTTTTTCCTGTGGGGGCTCCTGAGATTCTATTTTAAATGAACTCTTTCTTCGACGGCAGCCTACAGTGAAATGCAGCCCATTTCATAGATCATCTCAAAGACGGTAGACTTCCAAGGGTTGTCTTTTGCAGGCTTTCAAGAATTTTTCTATTCTTTTTTTTTTTTCCAAAACAATATCCACTTCTGATCTGTCTGTTTAAAACAATTTGGGAGGCATGTAGCAAAAGACAGGTATCAGGAAAAGGGATATTTTTATTGGTCTTCGAAACAGTTTCAGGAAAAAAACGTGGCTTTTCTCTTAGAACAATTTAATTGGTAAAAAATACTTTTCCAATGCATTTAGGGTGGCATGGGAAAACACACCAAAATGGCTATTTTTCAATACTTGGAAGACCGATGCTTTGAATTGCTTGAAGTAAGTAAGTTGCTTTATCAATCTCAGCACTGCGTTGGAAATGAACACAATATACAGCGAGCACCGTGGCAGTTCAGGCAAAACCACAATATACAGTTCTGTTCCAGGTGCTGTAAGTGAAATTCAGAAGTTGAGAAAAGAGAAAAGATTCTGTGAGAGCTGAGTATACATGACAATACCATCTTGTATGGACATTTTCTGGATTCCTGACTGAGGGAAGATAATTTTTTCTGACATGAAAATATGTTTGGTGGATTGGAGATTATAATTTTTATAGGATAATGGATTTGTTGGTTTCAAAGAACCATATAAAGTGTATTCGGTTCAGTCCTCTGCTGCAAGCTTAAATCCCCTCTGAACTCTCTCTGTCAGGGAAAGGCCACACTGAAGGGCAGCACATGCTTGAATAGCACCACCATGCAGTGACTAAAACAGTCAGCAATGACATCGGGTCATATGGGCTGGAGTCCTGGCTTTCCGATTGACCGCCTACAGAGACTTGGGTACATTTCTTAACCTCCGTGCTCTTCATCTTCCTCGTCCATATGTTGGGGAGGGATAAAGCACCTGGAACAGTGGCTAGCAGGTCCTGGATCTGCAGGGCAGCTTCCTCTTACTTTAAGTCAACTTACATTATCACAGGTACCTTTCAGGAAAGTTCAGTTCTGCCTAGAAAGACCAGAGAATTGAATTTTATTTATTTATCTATTTATTTACTTATTTATTCAGAATAAGAGGTATTTACTTTTGGTTACTAGCAGAGCAGCTTTCATTGAACTATCATCTGATCATAACAATTTTGAACTTTAGACTACAAAGAAGTAAATAATTATAAAATCAGAATTCAAATAACTATTTGAAGCCCTGGGGTATGGCTGAAGCTATGCAGAAATTGAGGGGGACATGATCCTTGAAAGAAAGAGGAAAAAACTACGTAAGATTCACATTTATTTATTTTTGAAAACATTTATCTATTTTCGAGGTAGAGAGGGAGAGACAGAGAGCATGAATGCAGGGGGAGGGGCCAAGGGGGAGGGAGAATCTTAAGCAGACTCCCTGCTGAGCTTAGAGCTGGTTGCGGGGCTTCATCTCCAGACCCTGAGATCATGACCTCATGACCTGAGCTGAAATCAAGAGTTGGATGCTTAACCAACTTGAGCCACCCAGGTGCTCCAAGATTCACATTTGAATTGCTTTTTCCTTGAGGGTACTCCTCATCTTGTAAAGTACATGAGGGATAGAGCTCATAGGAAGAAGCAGATAGATGGGACCAAGGATTCACAAGGCAGAGTCAGAAATTGAGGAAGGATGTTTCAGAAAATTGGGAGGCAGAGTGGGGCACTCCAAAATCTGCACAAATTCCTGTCAAATTGTTGGTTTCCACTTGCACATAATCAGACCCCAGGGAATCCGATGGAAAATAACAGCTGGAAGTTTAAAAGAGTCAAACAGGGGTGCCTGGGTGGCTCAGTCGTTAAGCCTCTGCCTTCGGCTCAGGTCATGATCCCAGGGTCTTGGGATCGAGTGCCACATGGAGCTCCCAGCTTGGCGAAAGCCTGCTTCTCCCTCTGCCTGCCTCTTCCCCTGCTTGTGTTCCGTCGCTCACTGTCTCTCTGTCAAAGAAATAAATAAAATCTTTAAAAGAGCCAATCAGAGGTTTCAGCAGGTGCCTGGTGCTGGAGAGACAAGTTTGGAATTCAAGTCCAGCTAAGTAAAAGGGGCGTATTAAATTCTTTGTTCCTTTCACTGAAACCCTTAGAGGGCCATGCCTTAGGAAGGTGAATCCCAGGACTAAGAATGACAACTGAGGCCTCAGGGCAAAACAAGTTCAACCCATCAAAGACCCACAAGATGAAGGTAGTTTGTCAGTAGTTTAATGGCACTAGAACAAAACTCAATATTCTTCAGAGGAAGATACTGTGGATTTTCCCCCACAATCAAGGGGGAAAATAGTCAAACAGATCTTTGAAAGTCCTAGATGTTAGAAATTGCAGATGAAGACTTTAAAATAACTATGTTACACACCTAAAGGAATCTGTTAGGAAGATTGATATAATGGGTAAAGAGATGGGGAATATCAAGAAAAATATGGAAACTATAAAAAAAGAACCAGATGGAAATCCTAGAACTGAAAACTGTAATATCTGAAATTTAAAAATTTACTAGATAAACTTAATATCAAATCAGTCATCACAGAAGGAAAAATAGACAGTATACTTATAGAATGGAAACCATCAAGGCCAGCCCACAACTCCGACCCACAGAAATGATATCTGCCTTTTAAAAAAGAACCTGTACCCAAGCAAATCATATTCAGACTTCTGAAAACCAAAGATGGGAAAAAATATTAAGTCATTTGGAAGAAAAAGATGTAACATACTAAGAAAAGGGACAATGGTAAGCAAAAGATAATGGACAGACCTAAAACTCTCAATGACTTATATTTGACTTACATTCAACAATATCATTAATTACACTCATTGTAAATGGACCCACACTTCTAGTTAAAAGTGTGTGTCCATTTTAAATAAAAACACTGACAGGTTGAAAATAAAAGGATGGAGAAATATATACCATATGAACAATGAACATAAGCGATCCTGCATGATTATATTAACATCGAGATAGATTTCAAGATAGGGATTGCTGCCAGAGGTAAAATGAAACATTTCATAATGATACAAGCATCAATTCATTAAGATCATGTAGCTACCCTAAGTATATATGCATCTAATGATAAGAAATGTTAATTTTCATAACATCCTGTATACTTATTCCCTTTAAGGAGACTTGCCTTGATTAGGAAGATATTTCAGTCTTTTGGAGCAGGTGGCGTCTGTGAGCCACAGAAGTGGGCTGGTTTTGATGCTTCAGAGAAGCAGGTAAAAAGGCTTTACTTGAGACAAGGAAATAGAGTCACCAATCTTCCCACTTCACTCAGGACTAAGATGCTTTATGGGATGTGGGGGTGTGCAAAAACCAGGATGGTACCCAAATTAAGGCAGTCCTAGGCAAACTGGGATGGTTGCTCATCATACAAAGAAGAGAATTAATTTTTTGGAAACAGTGGAATAAGAGAGTAAAGAAAGAAGAACAGAATGGAGAGCCAGGAGATGGTAGGAGATTGTATAGTAGTTAAAATGAGTCCTTTTAATGATCCCTCAAATCCTAAGTTAAATTAGTAAACTCAGAGGATGATAGGTTCAGAGTGTGTGTGTAGGTTTGGGAAACTTGTGATGAGGTAGAATGGGAGAAAAACAGACAGTATATGTCATGAACATGGACTTCATGGAGCAAGGACCATGAGTATTATGGCCTGAAGGTTTGTATCCCCGCTCCCCCCAAGTCATATGTTAAAATCCTAACCCCCAATTTGATGGTACTTAGAAATGAGGTCTTTGGAATGTAATTAGGTTTAGATGAGGTCTTGAGGGTGGAGACCTCATGATGGACTAATGCCCTTATAAGAAGACAACAGAGAGCTAACTGTCTTTCTGCTATGAAAGGATATGGTAAGAAGGCATCCATCTTTAAACCAGGAAGAGCGCTCTCACCAGTGACTGAATTGGCTGGAACCTTGATTTTGGACTTTCCCACCTCCAGAACTATGAGAAATAAATACTTGTTGTTTAAGCCACCCAGTCTATGATATTCTATTTTAGCAACCAAGACCATAAGTCTTTAGGAATTTGTAGAAATCATGAGGATGACCTTGGACTCGTAGAGGCTATGAAATGGGAGTTTTGAATCAAGTTGGCATATATTAAGGGCAAAAAGGACTATGATTTACATCTGGATCTCATAACTATATTAGTTAAACGTTTTTTGGTAGTGGATAATAGAAAATCTATCCAACTAGATCCAACAATAAAGGGCATTTATTCACTCATTAACTGAAAAGGGCAATGGTAAAGTGAGCTTCAGGTTTGATTCAGTCTGGGAGTGTCACAGTCACTTCTGGGCTCTGGTTCCATTTCTAGCCAAATATCTTAGCAACCCTCCTCCCTGCCACCTTTCATATTCAGACTGGTTTCCCTGTCTGGCATAGCAGTTCCGGAACTCCTGTTCTCACATGACACCATAAGCCAGCAAACTTGGACTGTAAAGAGCAAGATAGTAAATATTTTAGTCTGTGTGTCTCTGTTACAACCAGTCAACTCTGCTATTGTAGTGCAAAAGCAATCATAGACAATATGTGAACAAATGTGCATGGCTGAGTTCCAATAGAACTTTAATTATCAATTTGAATTTCATATAATGTTCATGCATTATGAAATGCTCTTCTCCTTTAGATTATTTTTTCCTAACCATTCAAAAATGTGAAACAATTCTTAGCTCAAAGACTGAAAAAAAATAGGCAGAGGGCCTTTCACTTACACATCATAGTTTGCTAACCTTTTACTTAAAAGATTGACCAGTTTTAAGCAAAAAACTCTCCTTCCTTACATGTGCTCCCTTTTCTCTTCTCCATTACTCTCACTCAAGATGACCATCTCTGTACCATTTGTGTGTTAAAATCTTCCAAATTTTCATATCCAACCTAGATTGTTCCCTTATCTCCAAAGTCCTATAGCCACCTGTCTGCTTGACCTCTCCATTTAAAGGTTTAATAGCATTTTAAATTTAATGTAATCTAAACCTGCTAAGGAACTCTGATTCCATAAAAATAGGCTGATATAAACATTTGGGTGCACAATGTCCACAATAGCCAAACTATGGAAAGAACCTAGATGTCCATCACAGATGAATGGATAAAGAAGATGTGGTATATATAGACAATGGAATACTATGCAGCCATCAAAAGAAATGAAATCTTGCCATTTGCAACAATGTGGATGGAACTAGAGGGTATTATGCTGAGCAAAATAAGTCAATCAGAGAAAGACAATTATCATATGATCTCCCTGATAATGAGGAATTTGAGAGGCAACGTGGGGGGTTTGGGGGGGAAGGAAGGTTAAAAAAATAAAACAAGATGGGATCAGGAGGGAGACAAACCATAAGAGACTCTCAAACTCACAAAACAAACTGAGGGTTGCTTGGGGGAGTGAGGTATGGAGAGGGTGGTTGGGTTATGGACATTGGGGAGGTATGTGCTATGGTGAGTGCTGTGAAGTGTGTAAACCTGATGATTCACAGACCTGTACCCCTGGGGCAAATAATACATTATATGTTAATAAAAATAATAATAATTAAAAAATTGGCTGAGCTCCACAGCAGGCTGAGCTGCCATGGCATTTCCATGGAATTGACCCCAATGCCATAGGATGATTCTTCAGCATTCCTTATATTTCTGACATGCTTATGGTGAAAAGGAAATATTCTGATTACTCTTTTCCTCCTTGAGGGATGAATAAAACTGAGAAATAAATCAAGAATGTGACATCAGACACAGGAAGATTTCAGCAATATCTGTCAACTTTTGGAGATTTGGTGAGAAGAAAGTCATGGTTCAGTATCTTATTTGCACAGAAGGCACTAGGTCTGACTTGGAATTCACCCCCATGTGATCATTGTGATGTATCCATATTCTCCTGGTAGTGTTTTGGATTTTTCTCTTGCTCATCTGGGCTCTTGCAGCCTCAAGGGTGTTTTAGCTTCCACTGGGGCAGTTAAAGTACTTCTTTCCTATTACTTGCAGATCTGTATATCTCTTCAGCTTGACTCAGTTTGCCCAACTGATTCATTTCCTTATCAACTTGCTTTGGCCACTCCACTTTCTCCTGTGTTTTGAAAAGTACTATTTTTTTTAAAGATTTTATTTATTTATTTGACAAAGATCACAAGTAGGCAGAGAGGCAGACAGAGAGAGAGGAGGAAGCAGGCTCCCCGCTGAGCAGAGAGCCCGATGTGGGGCTTGATCCCAGGACCCTGGGATCATCACCTGAGCCGAAGGCAGAGGCTTTAACCCACTGAGCCACCCAGGTGCCCCAAAGTACTATTTTTTAAAAATAAAAATGATTGTGTGTGTGTCCTTAGTCTTTCATCTATTCAGTACACAGCTTTTGATTATTGCTGAACACTGGACACAGTTTCAGACTCTGAATATGTAAATATCTGGAAGCTGTGGCCCACCCTTGAGATGCTCATAGTCCACTAAGGACAACAGAAATGTAAACTTACAACTTATGATACAGCCGTGTAGGTGTTGGAATGAAACCTGAACAAAATGTGTAGGAAGAGAAGGAAATAGTCACTGTTCACAGAGATGATGCAGTTACTATGTCAGGAAAAGAAAGAACAAAAGAAGGAAGGAAGGCAAAAATGAGAGTTCCAAGCCCAAGATATTGTCAGTTGAGCCGCAAGAATGATTACTTCCGGAAAGAGGAAGAATTGAGAAGATGTATTAGGTATATGAAATGCTTAATGAGACCATAAATGAGGAGAATTGCTTCTTACAGCATACGAGGAGATAATTTTTATCAGATAATGAAATTGTTTTCAGTCTTCAGAATGAAAATGAATCCCTTGCTAATGCAAATCAAGCTAATAAAGGGAGTGAGAGAGAATGTCGGAATTACACTTGGCTAGCAGTAGGCAGAAACTAACCTAAATAGTCTAAGAAAAAAAAAAGAAAGATAATGAAGTAATCAAAATAATTGCTTAATAGGGAATGTGAAAGATCTGCAGTGTTAAACTATAAATGTACATTTTCAAGAAAAATGAGGTGACCTTAAGGAACAGATTAGAAACCCAAACTCACGCCGGGTAGAAGCCATGCTTTTCATTAGCAAAGCTCAAGATTAATTAAATCTGAAGAAGCTTTTTGAAATCCACAAGTGTGAGTTACATTAGACTACAATACAACTGGTATATTGTATCATAATTAATGATTAGCATGGACTTCTTTATTAAATGTATTCTGGCGCAGTTCGTGTGACAGATGTGAAATGAAGAGGACAAAAATGTGTTAATACCAGAACGGAGTTTTGCAGCACCTGCTTTCAGAAGTGGGTGGAGTCATAGTTTATCTAGCAGACAAACGTATTGTTCTCTTCCACCCTGGAACCTGCCTTGAGACCCACCCAGGCATGATGGAGGGCACCATGCCCTCTCACTAACTCTGTAGGGAATGAGGGAAAGGGGTGGACAGTGGTGGCTTATCAATGACCTTTCAGTCACTTCTGAATTAGATCTCTTACTTCAGCTATCTAATCTCAGAGACCAGTAGGAGAGTTTAGTGTTCCTCAGGATGGAAGCTCTGGAGAAAATGGTCCGTTGCTTACAGAGCATGTTGACTATAGGTAAATGGAATTCCTGAGCAAGTAGGATGCAGTGGTCTAAGTTGTTTTACAGGAAAAAGTAAAGGGGAATGAATTTCTTAGGGACCCCAATGGAAAGGAGAAAGAAGAAAAGGAAGAGTCCTGGGGGCAAGAGGGTGAGAAGCAACAGGGTGACATAAACCATTTTCCTCTGCTCCATACACAGATGCCTCCTCTGAGAGACAGACATTAAGGGGAAATCAAAAGAAGGCTGCTCCATGTCTAGGGTGCACGAGGGAAGACGATCCACAAGCTGAACTCAGACATGTAGGAAATCGGAGTCAAAGGTGGCATAAAAATGTAAACTGCTTTCCGACCCCTGAAAGTCAGAATTATACAGAGCTTGCAGAAACCAACCTAGAGAGTCTGGGGTGAGGGTGCGTGGTAGGTACAGCCTTCCAACTTCAGAATTCTGCAGGCAGGGAGCACACACTACATGTATAATTACAGCTCCAAACTCAAGGGACATAAATCCTTCTTCCTAAAAGCTTTGCCTGCTCCTGGTGGCCCCAGATTAAGCTGACAGGGGACTGCAGTCTTCTACTGCAGGCATGCAAATCTCTACCATGTTTCTCTCTAGAACCACCCCACCCCAACTCCATTTTGCAGCAAAGAACACTCTCTTTCATTATCCCATCATCTTCCTGATGGTGCATGAAGCATGCCTTAACTTCGTGCTCCATCAGGAGAGAGGAGAAAGGCCATAGCACTCTCCCCTCCCCAAACATTCTCTTTCTAAATGAACTCCCACTTGTTTATGTAACATAGCTAGGGTAGGGGAAGTGTGGGGGGGGGGTGGGTGGGAGGAGGGGATGCAAGGTCATGTTTTGCATCTCTTCCAGGCAAGTCCTGGAAAGGGGTGGCTGGAAACTTCCTCAGCAACCTTTAGAATGTGAGAGGATTTATTAGCCACTGGCCTCATCTTTAGGGTTTAGGGAAATTCTAAAAATAAAAGAAAAGTTCCATTACACATCTTTTTATAAGGTTATCCTTCACAACCACTAAAAGAGGTTTTATGTATGTATGTATGTATGTATTATGTTTTTAATTGAGACTTATTTTAAAGATAGAGAATCTTAGTGATAAAAGCATCCACAGTTCATTTCATAGCCTTGGAAGTATCAATGGCAGACAGCAGGGGTTTTGTTTCTCATCTATTCAACTTTCTTTGTTGTGTTCCTTCTGAGGACCATGAACAAGACAGATATGGCCCCTGCCTCCTTAGAGCTTACACTATCAGGAAAGATTACTAATAAATATGCAGTTACAATACAGTATAATCATGCTTTGATAAAGGAATCACAGAGCAAAGACCAGGAGCCCCTAACATGGGATGAAAGACGAGTATGATTTTGAAGGCAGCCTTCCCAGTAGAATTGCCTTGACTCTTGTGTCAACACGGATGTCAGCTGCCACTTCAGATTCTCTCAGCCCCCTACACTGGGCTGTGCTGCAACACCAAGAACCCAACACCCAGTGGTCCTGGCCTCCATCTTGGTATCTACCACTCAGCTAGAGATTGCCACTCCTTGTGCCCCACTCAGATCTCCTGAGACGGACAGAAGCAATGGATGACTCCAGCTTCTGTGCTTTGAATCCACTGTGTTGGGGCTGATGCCCCACTTCCCAGGTTGCTCTCTGCCAGAGACTAAGTGACAAAGGGATCCTAAGGGAGGCCCTTTCTCGTACAACACAGAACTTCTACAATAGGCAGCTTTGGCTCTAGGATTCCCTATCAGTCTGACGAGAACTATCTTTCTTTTCTTTTCTTCTTTTTCTCCAGCCCCATCCTCTGCAACCACTGATCTTTTTTTGTTTTCCTCACCATAACACATACCCTCCCCAATGTCTCCCAGCCAGCCACCCCAACCCTCCCACCCCCTCCCCCAGCAACCCTGTTAGTATCCTGAGATTAAGAGTCTCTTATGGTTTGTCTCCCACACAATCCTACCTTGTTTCATTTTTACCCTCCCTTCCTCCCACGACCCCTGGTGCTGCCTCTCAAATTCCTCATATCAGAGAGATAATATGATAATTGTCTTTCTCTGATTGACTTATTTCACTTAGCATAATACCCTCTAGTTCCATCCACATTGTTGCAAATGGCAAGATTTTGTGTTTTTTTTCAGATGCTGCATAGTATTCCACTATATATATATATATATATATCTCACATCTTCTTTATCCATTCATCTGTTGATGAACATCTATGCTCTTTCTATAGTTTGACTATTGTAGACATTGCTGCTATAAATATTTGGGTGCATGTGCCCCTTTGGATCACTACGTTTGTATCTTTAGGATAAATATCCAGTAGCTATTGTTGGGTCATAGGGTAGCTCTATTTTCAACTTTTTGAGGAAACTCCACACTGTTTTTCAGAGTGGTTGCACCAGCTTGCATTCCTACCAACAGCGTAGGAGGGTTCCCTTTTTCTGCATCCTCACCAATACCTGTTGTTTCCTGACTTGTTAATTTTAGCCATTCTGACTGGTGTCAGGTGGTATCTCACTAGGGTTTTGATATGTATTTCCTGACGGTGAGTGATGTTGAGCACTTTTTCATGTGTCTATTGGCCATCTGGATGTCTTCTTCGCAGAAATGTCTGTTCGTGTCTTCTGCCCATTTCTTGACCAGATTATTTGTTCTTTGGGTGTTGAGTTTGATAAGTTCTTTATAGATTTTGGATACCAGCCCTTTATCTGTTATGTCATTTGCAAATATCTTCTTTCATTCTGTCAGTTGTCTTTTGGTTTTGTTGATTGTTTCCTTTGCTGTGCAAAAGCTTTTGATCTTGATGAAGTCCCAGTAGTTCATTTTTGCCCTTGCTTCCCTTGCCTTTGGCGATGTTTCTAGGAAAAAGTTGCTGCGCCTCAGGTCGAAGAGGTTGCTACCTGTGTTCTCCTCAAGGATTTTTATGGGTTCCTTTCTTGCATTGAGGACTTTCATCCATTTTGAGTCTGTTTTTGAGTGTGGTGTAAAGAAATGGTCCAGTTTTGTTCTTCTACATGTGGCTGTCCAATGTTCCCAACACCATTTGTTGAACAGACTATCTTGCTTCCATTGAACATTCTTTCCTGGTTTGTCAAAGATTAGTTGACCATAGAGTTGAGGGTCCATTTCTGGGCTCCCTATTCTGTTCCTTGATCTATGTGTCTGTTTTTGTGTCGGTACCATAGTGTCTTGATAATGACAGCTTTGTAATAGAGCTTGAAGTATGGAATTGTGATGCTGTCAGCTTTGGTTTTCTTTTTCAACATTGCTCTGGTTATTCGGGGTCTTTCCTAGTTCCATATAAATTTTAGGATTATTTGTTCCATTTCTTTGAAAAAAAATGGATGGTGTTTTGATAGGGATTGCATTAAATGTGTAGATTGCTTTAGGTAACATAGACATTTTTACAATAATTATTCTTCCTATCCATGAGCATGGAACGTTTTTCCATTTTTTGTGTGTGTCATACTCAATTTATTTCATGAGTGCTTTATAGTGTTCTGAGTATAGAGTCTTTCCATCTTTGGTTAGGTTTATTCCTAGGTATCTTATAGTTTTTGGTGCAATTGTAAATGGGATCGACTCTTTAATTTCTCTTTCTTATGTCTTGCTGTTGGTGTATAGAAATGCAACTGATTTCTATGCATTGATTTTATATCCTGACACTTTACTGAATTCCTGTATGAGTTCTAACAGTTTTGGAGTGGAATCTTTTGGGCTTGCCACATAAAGTATCATATCATCTGCAAAGAGTGAGAGTTTGACTTATTTTTTGCTGATTCAGATGCCTTTTACTTCCATTTTTTTGTCTGATTGCTGAGGCTAGGACTTCTAGTACTATGTTGAATAGCAGTGGTGATAGTGAACATTCCTGTTGTGTTCCTGACCTTAGGAAAAAGCTCTCAATTTTTCCCCATTGAGAATGATATTTGTGGTGGGTTTTTTTATAGATGGCTTTGATGGTATTGAGATATGTACCCTCCATTCCTACATTTTGAAGAGTTTTGATCGACAAAGGATGCTGTACTTTGTCAAATACTTTTTCAGCATCTACTGAGAGTATCATATTGTTCTTGTTCTTTCTTTTATTAATGTATTCTATCACATTGATTGGTTGTTTCTATCTCTGGTGCATGGCCCTGTTTGGAGTCTCCAAACCCAGTAGATTCCTGCAGCGCACTCCCATGCCACTCCTCCTGGTGGAGGAAGTGGGATTTCCCAGGATCCGCCAGTTGTGGGGTCCCTGCTCAATGAGCAGTGGTCCGACTGTGCCTCAGATCATGGCTTAAGGTAACCTGAGTTGAGAACCCACTCCTCAGCTCCATCTTTGCATCTGGCTTTCCCACTCTGGTAGCTGGGAGCTCTACTGCACTCAGGCACCCTCGGTCTTTCTGTGAGCTCCCGAGTCCTGAGACCTTGCTGTCCCAGTGAGGGCTCCACCCCCTGCTTAGCCTTTGAGTTGATGTCCTTCAGTGAAACAGACTTCTATATGTTCTGATTTTGTGCTCTGCTCTCTACTGCTTACCAGGAGCTGGCCTCTCCCCCCATGGTCTATCTTCCTGTATATTGCCTTGGATTTACTTCTTTGCAGGTCCTGCCTTCCAGAAAGTGGTTGCTTTTCTGTTCTTAGAATTACTGCTATTCTTCTCTTCAATCTCCTGTTGAGTTTGTAGTGCTCAGAATGGTTTGATAACTATGTAGCTGAATTCCTGGAATGAGATGAAATTCAGGTCTCCTGCTCTTCTTCCATCTTGCTCCTCTCTCCTCCTGACTAAAACTTTCTTACTAAGAATTTCCTTTCCTGGGGCGCCTGGGTGGCTCAGTGGGTTAAAGCCTCTGCCTTCGGCTCAGGTCATGATCCCAAAGTCCTGGGATCGAGCCCCGCATCGGGCTCTCTGCTCAGCAGGGAGCCTGCTTCCTCCTCTCTCTCTGCCTACTTGTGATCTCTGTCTGTCAAATAAATAAAAAAAATCTTTTAAAAAAAAAAAAAAAAAAAGAATTTCCTTTCCTGCCTCCATTATGCTTTGACATCATTCTCTGCTTTTTCCACCTTTTTGTTCCTCCCTCTTTTTCCTCATAGTTGTTTCACACAATCAATATCTTGGATACTTAACCCAGTTTTGATGTCTGCTTCTCAAAGGATCTAAACTAGCACATTTTGCCCTTTATTTGGAAATACTTGTAGGTAAAGAAAAAAGACTTTTCCTTTAATTTTCTGGGTTTTCTGACTGGGGCCCTGTGATGTAGGCTGACAAAGACTGATTAGCACAAGAAAAACAGTTTATTAACACATGTAACTTGCATACATGTGGGAGAAACTCAGTGATGAGTAACTCAAAGAGATGGTTAAAACTTGGTCTCATATAGGGACACCTGGATGACTCAGTCAGTTAAGTGTTCGACTCTTGATTTTGGATCAGTTCATGCTCTCAGAGTTGTAAAATCAAGCCCCATGTCAGACTCCATGCTGGGTGTGGAGGCTGCTTAAGATTCTCTTTCCCTCTGCCCCTCCCCATCTCTCTCTCTCTCTCTCTTCCTCTCTAAAAAACAAAAACAAAAAAATAAAACAAAAACAAAAACACTTGAGCTTATATAGCATCTTAACAAAGAACAGTAGATTTGTTGAATAGTACAAGACAAAGAAAGAGGTTTTAGGATTCTAAGGAGGACAAACTATGGGAAGGTAAATATATGGGAGAAACCAATGAGTGTATTTCCTTTGTGTAGTTCCACCCAGTGCTGAATTTCCATCTTCTCTGTGGCTGTAAACTTTCCCTGGGAGAGGGGATTTCCAGCAGTGTTCATTTTTCAGAAGTTTTTGCTTTTCATCAGACAAAGGAAGCTCCAGAAATGCTTCTTTCTATATCTCTTGACTCCCAAATGCTTTTAGCTCAAAATAATTCATATTCCAAGTGGCATATCTTGGCACATATAAGTGGCATATATTGATTCCTTGCACATGACATCATTAGATACATGATCTGGTATTCTGAGAGGCTGCCAAAATGGCCAGATGTCATGACCTAGAAGGATGAGGTTGTTAACCCCACTTAGGGCTTAATGGCTGTGAGGCCAGGGAATGCATAGTGTGGCAAGTTAGAACTAAGATTTTGGCATAAAGCTGAGATCCTCCAAAGACCAGTCTAGTAGGAAACAAAAGGCTCATGGGGTTGGGGCAAACAGATTCCCCTTCTTACTTTCTCCCCTTTTGAGGCATTGTTTCTCTGTACTGTCACCTTGAGAAATCTTGAATACTCAACGATCACATCTGCTGAGCAAACTGCTGTACTTATTAAGACTTGTGCTGAAGCAGTGGCCAGAGTGGTAACACGTTTCCTGTTGTTTCACATCCTGTCTTGTTTCACCTGTTTTCTCCTCCCTTGTTTGCCCTGGGATTACACATCCCTGCCCTTCCCACAAAGCACCAGCTCTGATTTCTTGCTTTAGGCTCTGTTGTCTAGGAAATCTGGGCTCAGACATGTTTTAAACTAATACTAGGTATAGATAATTAGGTAAGAAATAGTTTCTGAAGATGGAGGAAAATAGTCCAGACTTAGAGAATAGCATTCTGGGACACCTAAAGGCAAACTGGAATGTGGCTTTTCAAGAACTGAAAAGAAGCTCAGTTTGTCTGTATCTCAAGCCTGCCGTGGTGGCACAGGGATGGTAAGAGGAAGGACTAGAGTGATACATGTGTTCCCTAAATGCTGCAAGGGCCACAATGAGGTGTGAAAGCTCCTGAAGGATTTGCAGCCAGGGAATGACAAGGTCAGATTTGCACTATAGGTCTCTCTGGTGGCAATAAGGAGATTGGACTGAAAATGGGCAGGAAAGACATAATTATCTTTACAAACCTTCACTAGGGTTGTTGTATTGGTGTTGTTTTTTATGATAAAATGAAAGTAGCTTACCCTACATTAGCTGTCCCATTTTATTTGAGTAGTCCAGTCGTATCATTTCCTACCACCCACTGAAGTACATTTTCCTTTTAAAGTTATTCTGAGAAACACACATGAAGTATGATGAAGGGCCAATTTTGGTGTTAATGGATTTTTAAATCTATGAAATCTTTCCAGATCAATGGGATGTTAAGAAAAACTATCCACAATTTGGAAATAGGCAGAAAGGATCACTTGGTCTCCTGATCGTGGAGTGCAGGACATTGTCTAATGTGCCTGAAGCAGGTATCTGATTTTCTAGGGTTGTAAACTTGTGTTTAGCATTTTCTTTACTACTGATTAGGACATTTTACTTCTCTGGAAGTGTGGAGGTTAACTTGTAGAAAACTGATAATAAAAATGTAAATGAATCTTGTCCCAAAGGGATGCCAGTGATGAGAAGATAACCCAAAGGTGATCATTCATTGTCCTATAGGACAAACTCAGTTTTGTGTCTAACCTAGCAATCTTATTCCAACATTTAAAAGTGCTGTTTTGGGGGCGCCTGGTTGGTTCAGTGGGTTAAGCCTCTGCCTTCGGCTCAGGTCATGATCTCAGGGTCCTGGAATCAAGTCCCGCATCGGGGTCTCTGCTCAGCAGGGAGCCTGCTTCCCTCCCACCCCGCCTGCCTCTCTGTCTGTCAAATAAATAAACAAAATCTTTTTAAAAAAAGTGCTCTTTGAATAAGCCTTACCATTTTAAAACTTCCCTCCCCAATTAATGAGTTGGATGAAGTCTCTGCCTTATATTCATTTCATATTTTTATAATGTTTTTAACTTTTGCAAGTTATATTTTGGCAGAGGAGAAGCCTATAATATACAATATAGGCCAATTATTCAATGTGTAGGGTTATTATTTATTTTATTCCAGAAACAAGAGTCAAGAGAGAGGTGCTTAATAACCATTTTACTTTCTTCATCAGTACCTACCTGACATTGATTTTAAGATATATATATATATATATACACAATATTTAGAAAATGTACTATGGTACATTTTCTAAATATTGCTTTGCTCCCACTCACTTGATTTTCTTCTTTAGGAATTCTTAGTACACGTGTTTTCGATCTTCTCTTTCTACACTTTCTGTCATTGTTCTAGATGGTGTCTCTAGATTTATCTTTCAGTTTGCTAATTCTCTTTTTGATTCTACCAAAGATTAAATGCTGTTTAATCTGTTCATAAAAATTTTAATTGCAAAGGCTATCTTTTTCAGTTTTGGAATTTCCACTTTGTTCTTTATTAAATCTGTCTGATCTTTTTTATAATGTCTTGTTTTATTATTCTGATGCTTTGCTGTTATCAATCATTTCAAATATACTTATTTTCCTTTCTCTGTAGTTTTTCTATCATAGGATACTCCTATGATATTGTTTTTGCTGTTTGTTATATCTGCTTGGTTTATGTGGATTATTTCTCTCTCTCTCTTTTTAAAATTTGGATTGTCATTTTTAAGTAGGGTATTCTCAGAACTCTGTGTAAATCGTGCATGTCCTGGACTAAGGTTGGGCCTTTCTAAGAGGATTTTGGCAGGAGCTGCTCCCTGAGAAAAATTATTTTGATGATTTCTCAGTTTGGGAATCCCAGATCCTACACCAAGTGAAGGGCAAGGTGTAACAAAAAAAGACCATGGTAACAAAATCTCAAGGGACACTTTTTAACCTAAAGCACCAGGAAATTAGATAAAATCCCTTGTTCTTTACCTGTGTTAATGAGCAGATTTTTTTCTAGTCCAATATTTATGGAGGACAAAGTCTGCATTAGCTTCCTGTTGCTGCTGTACTAAATTATCACAAACTATTCGTAATTTTGTAGGTCAGAAGTCCAAAATGTATCTCATTGAGCTAAAACCAATGTGTCAGTAGACCTGGTTCCTTCTGGAGTCCCTAGGGGAGAATCCATTTCTTTCTTCTGAAGCTTCCAAAAGCTGTGCACATTCCTCAGCTGATGGCGCCCGCCCCAACCTCCATTTTCAAAGCCAACAATGCTGAGTTAGGTCTTTCTCACATGGCATATCTCTGATCTCTTCCTCTGTCTTCTTCTTCCACTTCTAAAGACTCTTGTAATGACATTGGAACTACTCAGATAACTCGGGATACTCTAGTTATTATAAAGTCAGTTCATTCACAGACTTAATTCCCTTTTGCCAAGAATGGTAACATTCACAGGTTCCTGGCATTAGGATGTGGATATTTTTTAGAGAGCCAATTTTCTACTGACCGCATGATGTTTTGAAGATCTCAGCTTCATGCAAGGATCTTAGTTCTAACATGCCACTCTGCGCAGGCCCAGACATCACAGCTGTTAAACCTACACCCTATGTTAGCAAAACCCAAACCTTCATGCAATGAGTCTACAGTATCAATTCATATTCTTTCTACCTTGATCTTTCTATTTGTTATTTCACAGTCTAAGCACGAAGTTTTTCAAGATGAAGGCTAAAGAAAACAAGGACAAAATAAAACTGTACATGTTAAGTCAGGTCCCTATAATAACAATGACTATTCTTGTGACATGAATGAAGATTTTATCACATGGGGGATGGAGACAGTGCTGTGTCCCCTGCTCCAGCACTAAGCCCATCTCACCCTGCAGTACCGTAGTTGCAACACTCTTTAAAGACAATCACTAATTCGCAGAGACCTTACTCTTCCTGACTCTTACCTAGTAATACTGAGGATAAGGCTGGTTTAATTGGTCAAACATTATATTTAATATTTACCACAATTATGAGATTCGAGCTGCCTGGAGAACCTGGCCAATGTCCAAGATCATCATGGACATAATTGTCTTTTGTGATGTAGAGAATACTAATTTTCTGTATTCCTATTCTTAGTTATTAAAACCTGTTTCTAAAATCTTTACTTTGGTCATTTATTCATTCCTTTGTTCAGCATTTATCTAAGTATCTCCTATGTACTAGCTCCAAGAGGGAGTGTAAACTATGCAAGACATATACCCTACTCACAAGGAATTTAAACTCTAATAAAGAAGAATGAGAATTTATAGTCTAACAGAAAAGAGAAGGATATTTTAGGAAGATAATCCCTTTGTATGAAGAGGGAAGATATGTGTGTGTGTGTGTGTGTATGTGTGTGTGTGTGTGTGTGTGTGTGTGTTTATCCTTCAATCCTTCAGGTAGGGAAGGAATTTGCAAGGTTTTTTTTCTTTTCTTTTCTTTCTTTTTTGGTTGAAGTATAACATAAATACAGAAAGTTGCATGAATCCAAAGAATATAGCTCAATGAATTTATTAAAATTGAGCATACCCAGTAACCATGGGAGATAAAGAAATAGAATTTCACTAGCACCCAGGAAGCCCTTTTCTGGTCAATACTTCAGCAGGAGGAAGGAAATATATCAAACAACATTTCTTTTTTTTCCTATTCAACAATCTGCTTAATGCTTACCTTCCTGCGTCACAAGTCACCCTTGGACCATTGTTAGTCAGCTTTCAAAAATAGTTTCTCTGAGACAACTTCCCCATCTCCTACAAGCTGAAATCAGTGATGAAAGTCCAGGTGAAAAAGAGCAAAAAATTTCCAGCTGTCAAATTAACAGCCAGAGAGCATTTTTTCCTCACAAAAGATGCATGTAGACTCATGGAAATTAGAAGAGAGAAAAAACCCATTAGGTCATCAGGCGAAGGATTGTTCCCTCTGATATAATTCCTAGTTTTTTCACTAGTTTAAAATGAGAGCAGCTGTTTTATGCAAAGTCAAGCCATACACACAAAGCCTACCTAATGTACCCTTTATTATAGGAGTAGACAGGAAGCAAGCACCAAACCAATTAAATACTGTAACCCCATAATGTTGCATTAAAGTCTATGACATGCTATTAGAAACCAAGTGATATAGAGCATCCTTTATTTTGTGTTTAGAAGGCACAGAATAGCTATCTGACCCAAAGGTGAATCTATGTGGCCATAGGCAGACAAAACTTTCTCCATCAAGGTAGAGGAGTGCAGGGCTGTAATGTTCAAATCTCCTTGAGTGCTAATATCTATCAGTAGCTAAAAGAAATTCAGAAAGTCACTCTTTGGGATGAATCCTTCTTTAATCTTTTCTAGAAAAGCCTCATCTCAGTTCAAACAAAATGCTAAAAGTAAGAGTGTGTCTCTAATAGGCAAACAACTCGGGTTGAGGTCTCTTGGATTATGTATTTGATATTGCTTTTTCATGGCATTAGAAATGGCATGAATCACAGCATTCGTGTTACACATTTCAACCAAGTTGCTGCTGTTTAGTGACTTTTCTCCAAAACCAGCAGCTCTTTTAAGCAGAAGCCGTGTTTTTGTTTTATTTCCTGCAACTACAACAACTACTACAGATCTTGGGACATGGTGAGTGTTTAATACATGTTTGGTGACTCAAGAATGGCTATATGTACTAAGCTAAGGAGCTAGAACTTTATCCTAAAAGTGATATGGAGCCATCTCCTGAAGCATATTCAGGAGAGGAGTGAAATTGTCATATTTATTTTGTAGGAAGAACCTTCTGGTAATAAGATAGAACATATACTATAAAGGGACTGACCTAGAGGTAGGATGAGTCACTAGGGGGTTACAGTGGTATTCCAGACTAGGTAGTTTGAATTAGGGTAGGGCATGTTAAGATAAAAAGTAAGTGCTGATTTGAAGGATACTTAGAAAATAACATGTGTATGATCTAATGATTGATAAGATAGAGGGAAAGAGAAGATAGGGAGGAGACTCTAACAATGATTCTTGGGATTCTGGATTGAGCTTATGGTTGGGTGATGGGTCAATCAGTTAAGATTCAGACTAGAGTAGGTAGAAGGAGAAGGTTTGGTGTCAAAGACAGTAAGTTTACTATATAGCCCCTTGGGCTGGGTGGGTCTGTGAGGTGTCAGGTTTAAAATCAACAGAATAGAAGTGGGTTTTAGAACTATAGGTTTTGATACTGTTTCACAGGAAGGAAGACACAGCATGGAAATCCAAGGGGGAAAGTTCCAGAAGGAGACCAAGATGGAGTGGCTAGAGAGATGGGATAAAAACTAAGAAAATAGAGTAATAAAGAGAACATAGCTAATAGAGATGTGGACATCAAAAAGTTTGGATGAGCTAAAAGCTCGTAACGCAATATGACATCGTATTGGGTATATTGGAACTTATTTGTAAGTGAAGTAATTAGGTCTCTTTTTGTTGCAATTACTGAAAGCTCAAGTCAAATCAGCTGAAGGAATTTATCAGTTCCGTTGATGAGAATGAGAAGGGTGGAAGCAGATTTTAAAGGATATTACTGTTTTCTCTCCATTTCTTGCCGTAACCCCTCGTCCACACATCCCTGTCCTTCTACATTTTGGTCTCGTTCTCTTTTACTGCAGAGAGGGTCCCTGTCCATGCAGGGACATAAGACAGCTCCAGGCTTACATTTCTTTAGTCTTGTAACTCCAGAGAAAAGAGGGAACAACTCTTTCCCCACCTTGGGATATACAACTTGCTCAGAAGGACTGATTAATCAGGCCAGGGTCAAGGGTCCATTCCTAAGCCAGGGAGTAGGTACAGTGAATGGCCACACAATCAGAATCACATGGTTTGAGAGGGGAGGAATAAATCCAAAGGAAAGAAGAAGAAGAGTTGCTGTTTCCAGAATATGTGGGAGATATGGAGGGCAACCAAAAACAGCAGATGTCTACAATCTGTTGAATGATGATGGTGGAAGCCAGTTTGCAGTTGAAACCCAGTCAGCCTTTTAGACTCAGCTCTGACAGATAGATTTTTTTTTAAAGATTTTATTTATTTATTTGACAGAAAGAGAGAGAGAGATCACAAGTAGGTAGAGAGGCAGGCAGAGAGAGAGGGGGAAGCAGGCTCCCTGCCGAGCAGAGAGCCTGACGTGGGGCTCGATCCCAGGACCCTGAGATCATGACCTGAGCTGAAGGCAGAGGCTTAACCCACTGAGCCACCCAGGCACCCCTCTGACAGATAGATTTAAAAACGAAGGCAAACCCCCATAGACTAGTCCTCATTTTGAGGAAGCTTGCCTATTAACTAAACATATGAATAAGATACAAAGGAAACAGTCAACAAAACAAAGATGTATGTATTCTCAGAAAATCACATATAAGAAAGGCAGATTTTCTTCTTCTTTATGGTGGTTGAAATTTGTTTTTAGCATGAGGTAAGACTATAATGTGATTTTTTTTAAACATTAGGTAAAATCATTGGATTTTCCAAGGTTTTCACTTCGAGAAGGTGTACATTTATCCAGCAGTGAAATCACTGCACAAGATATTTCTGATACTTCTCTTCTGAATTTGTCTCAAAGCTTGAAGGGGTAAAAATCTATTTCTTTAAAGGACAGATTTGAGTTTTTAAAACAATGTAAGTTGTCATTTGGAGCAAAATTTAGTGGGAAAGGTGAGTAATAGGAATACAACATAATCATGTAGTACAGTAATGATGGATTAATCTTCCTCTCCAGGACACTAAATGACCTGCTCCTTTCCCGCCTTTCTCTCCCTCACACCTCTCACTCCCTCTCTCTCTCTCCTACACTCTTCTCTCCTCAGTAACTCTTACACACGCCAGCCAGATTAATCTTCTGAAGCAGAATTCCAATCATGTCACTCCCTTCTTCAAAACGTATCAGTGACTCCTGGCTACTCACATAAATATGTCCAAACCCTTCGTTCTCAAAGTCAAAGCTCTTTGCAGTCTCACTGAAACCTGTTATTTGTTCTCCGTTCACTCAATGAACTGAACTCTTGAACATTTTACGTTTGTTCTCTAGAACTTTTTGTCCCTCTGTTCTTTATGTCTAATCTCTGCATCTCCTTTATGACACCAATCAAATGTCATCATTCCCATGTGTTAGCCTTCCCTGATGGTTGCATTCCAGTTGATCACCCTTGGTTTCCTCCACCTGGGGAACACCTGTCATCCTTACGCCATGGGATTGTCCAGTGTTCTTATTTCTATTTATCTGAAATTTTGTGGGAATATGGTGTTAGCATTGATGTAATGTTTTAGCTATCAATAATAATGATATATTTAATACAGCACTAGGATTTAAAATAAGTGGACAGCAAGGAGACACCTAACACAGGTTACATTGATCATTACAGTGTAGTCCAAAAAGCAGCATAGTCTTTAATGTTATTAGACAAACTGGGTTTGAATCCTAGCACTTCCACTTATCAGCTGGGTGTTTTTAAGCAATGTATTTAATATTTCTCTAAGCATCTATTCTCTAATTTGTAAAATGGAAATGATGACATCAGTTTCTTAACTTTATTGTGAGGATTAGAAGAGTCATGGAAAAGATTTTTTAAATGATCTTAGAGAGACAAAAACCTCTATAAGTATAATAAAATCAAGATGCCGTAAATGACTGATATTCTGATTGCTTAAAATGTAAACATTTTTGCATGGCAAAATAATGCTATAACCAAAGCCAAAAGAGGGTAAACTAAAAAAAAAGTTTGCAACATTTATGACAGATAAAGGGAGTAGTTTCATTCTCTGATCTACCAGTGAGGAAGAAAACAAATCTAGTAAAAGAAAAAGAGGAAGAAAGAAAAAAGAAAGAAAAAAAGAATCAATCCACAGAAAAGGAAATACAAATAACTTTTCAACATATAAGATGTTCAAACTCACTTGTAATGTAGTAACTGCAAATCAAAACTCAGTGATATGCTATTTTTAACTGAACTGAGGTAACTTAAATAGGTACAGCTTCTTTGAAAGGCATTTTACCTCATACTCTTGGCAATTCCCTTCTAGGAATGTATGTATATACCTATGCCTTCCAGTATGGTAGTCATGACCGTACCTACTTGCTAAGCACTGAAAATGTGGCTTGTCTGAGTTAGGTGGTACTCCCTAAAATATACACTGGATTTCAGAGACTCAGTCCAAATAAAATGTAAAATATCTAATTGATGGTTTTTAAAAAGATTTTATTTATTTACTGTAGATAATTAGATATCATGTGCAAGAGTGGGGAGGAATAGAGGGAGAGGGACAAGCAGACTCCATGCTGAGTACAGAACCTGATGCAAGGCTCATCCCATGACCCTGAGATCATGACCTGAGCCAAAATCAAGAGTCAGATGTGGGTGCCTGGGTGGCTCAGTGGTTTAAGCCGCTGCATTCGGCTCAGGTCATGATCTCAGGGTCCTGGGATCGAGTCCCACATCAGGCTCTCTGCTCAGCAGGGAGCCTGCTTCTCTCCCTCTCTCTGCCTGCCTCTCTGTCTACTTGTGATCTCTCTCTGTCAAATAAATAAATAAAATCTTTAAAAAAAAAAAAGAGTCAGACGCTTAGCCAACTAAGCCACCCAGAAACCCCTCTTGCTGATTTTTTACTTTGATTTACAAGTTGAATATTTGGGATATAATGGGTTAAATATAATATATTTTAAAAGTTAATTTTACTTATTTTACTTTCGATTTTTTATTTATTTAAGATTTTATTTATTTACTTAGAGAGCATACAAGTTGGGGGAAAGGGCAGAGGGAGAGGGAGAAGCAGACGCACTGCTGAAGAGAAGCCTGATGTGGAGTTTGATCTTAGGACCCCAAGATCACAACCTGATCTGAAGGCAGATGCTTAACTGACTGAGCCACCCAGGCACCCCTCTTTTACTTTTTTAAATGTGACTACTAAACATTTAATTTTGCATAAGTTGTTCACATCATATCACTATTGAACAGTGCCAGCAAATACAGTTCTAATCCCATGTATGAGAAATTATGCATGAATAAATAGTATCTGGAAACATCTTTAATATTCACTAACAGAGACTTTGGTACATCCACAGAATGGAATATTATATGATGAGAGAAAAGAATGACACTAATATGTACTAAGGTGGGGAACTCTCTAAGCTAGACTGTTAAGTGAAAAAGAAGACCACAGAACGGATGTATATTAAGCTAATATTTGTGTTCAGTGACTATTGAAGGATTTTTGAGTGATGTATGTAAAAGTGTACATGTGTGTAAAATGTTATTGGAAAGGGGCATAAAAAATTATTTTTATCTATTGTCTCAGGAAGAAAAATATGGCTCAGTATCTGGAGTGGGAGAAGATTTATTTTTAAATCTTTTTGTACTGATTAAATGTGTTATAATATATATTCTTTATTCAGGAAAAAAAAGTATTTGTAGGTCTTCATTGTTTCTGAAGAATTTCCCAAAGAGAATCTCCCAAAATCAGTTATGACAGATAATGGCTCGTTAACATTTTTAATAAGTAAAGATGGGTGACAGACACATGTAAACCCTAGTGTCCTCCACATAGTAGGCTCCTAGGAAATACCCATTCCTTTCCCTTCCCCACATTTGGGCTAATAGCACAGATGTCACAATAAAATCTTTCCATGTTTTGGGGATACCTTACGCGTCACATCACGTTATGATTCCGGAGATGTCAATTATTTGTAAATGAGATAAGGCTACACGGATCTTATGGCACGCCCTGGAAGTTAGTTATTTCCCCCCACTAAATCGCAGAAGCTTGCGTGCTTACTTTTTTTATACCTCTCTGATCAAAATGGAAGGCAGCTTGTATAATGTATAACTTTGTAGTCAGTATAGCATTATTGGCTGTCTGCAAATTTTATTACCATATTTAGGACTGAAGCAAACTTTTCCAGTTATTACATCCTCTGCACTCAAATCTTCACTCTCCTTGTCAGCCTCTAGATTCTTCGGCAGTTAAAACACTCTCTTTCATTTCTGTATCAAAAACTCTTATGTGCCTTGCTAACCTCTTTGTCTACTTCAATCACCTCCTCTCACTTTCATGAAGTTTGTTGATTGATTGCTTCTCATGGGGTACGTCTGGCTTTCCAGCCCTTTGTCTAAATTTAAAACACTAGACCCATCCTTCAGAACACACACAGTGCTCAATTGCATTTGCTCATAAAATACCTTTTGTTTTTTGGAACAAAAGTCTCTTATTCTGACTCCTTATTTCCATTTCTGTTGCCTCTGCTTGAGTCCAGGCTCTCTTCATCTTGTCCGGAATATGTCAATTAGCTCTTAACTACTCTGCATGCTTTGAGACTCCCTACCAGCGATCCGCTTTCCACTTTACTGCTAGATTCTAAGAAAAGAGATTCTGAAAAACAGATTCACTCATTCATTCATTCATTCATTCTCCAAACATTTACTAGGTATCTCCTTTGTGTCAGGCATCATGCTAGGTACTGGGGACGTAAAGACCTATTTTTCATAGGCAGGCACTATGCTCCTCTGTGCTCCTGAGCTTTGGGCCAATGAATAGAAGCATGATTTACAGTCCAGTGGAGCGGGCAAAGGTTGCTGAGGCCAACGCAGCAGGGGGTCAGTTTCTCAGTCTCTGCCATCTGATCAAATTGGAGAGGGGCAGGACATGTTCTAAACAGAGGAAGCAGCAAGGACAAAGGCGAGACAAGCCGGTATGGGGTATAGCTGGCCGGTAAGGCTGAACAGGTGGCCAGAGAAAACCTGGGGATGTCAGCAGGAGGCAGTGGTGAACGGGGTCAAGCAAAGGAGTTAAATTTTATTCTAAGAACCTAGGTTTTAAGCACAGCAGTCCTGTGATCCGATTGCATTTAATGAGAAGCGGTGTGGTAGGAGTTTGGAGGGTAGTTGGAGGGATTAGAGCCGGGTACGGGGAAAACAAAAGAGGAGGAGACGCTTTCAACAATTCGGCCAAGAGTCAAGGATACTTTAAATCAAGATAATAGCAGTGGGGATGGGGAGAACTGGACAGATTTGAGAGTTATTCATGAACAGAATAAAGGGGGTTTAGTGAGGTCCTATTTGGATGTTTGTGGGAAGGAGGGAAGGAAGGGGGTAAGTCAGTATTGACTTGGCAATGTCTGGTTTGAGCCATTGGGATGCTCTGAGGAGCTACGGAAGCGGGGACGGTTTGGCAGAGAGGCAGTAGGATGATTCGGTGGAGAGAGCAGCCGTTGAGTATATACGGGTCTGCACTCAGGTGAGGGATTTAGACTGGAGATATTCAGTCTTCATCCATTAACATAATTGACAAATGAATGCTGAGCGCCTACTAGATCCCGGGCACTGGTCGAAGCACTGGGAGTACAGTAGCAAGGAAAAAGGGGCCAATATTTGTGTGGCACTTTCAATTCCAATAAAGAAACCAAACAAACCAAACAAAAGTAAATAAATGTATAGTATTGTAAAATGTTAAGTGGTTACGTGCTTTGAAGACAAATTCAGGTAAGAAGAAAGAGCATGATGAGGTGTGGGGATATTTTAGACAATGTAGTCTGGAGAAAAGAAGAGGTAAGAATTGAACACAAACCTGATTAAAGTGCCAGAAGGAGCTCCAGGAAAGTCCTAGGGAACAGTGTGCAAGGAAGTACCATGTAGGGCAGCAGGTTCCCAAAGCAATGGGTGGTGGCAGTTGTGGGGAAGGGATACAGAGGGAAGGGATGCACATTTCCATGTCATAGGACCGCATTACTCCTGGAAACTGTAAGTTGTTAAATAAATGTGTATTTATCTTGCTTCCTTTTGAAACCAATCCTGGCTCCTTAGGTGGTACTAATTCTTTCTTCCACTAAGACTCCCCAGCACTTGATAAATATA
The DNA here is from genome assembly GCF_002288905.1 of Enhydra lutris kenyoni. NCBI lineage: Eukaryota > Metazoa > Chordata > Mammalia > Carnivora > Mustelidae > Enhydra > Enhydra lutris. The sequence continues at coordinate 7,456,501 of NW_019154091.1, read as the reverse complement.
GCATTTATCAATTTAAATCCCTAGTATGTGTTACCTTGGTATAACTGGAGCTTCTCCAAGGTAGGGATATTGTTCGTCTCGGTGACTGAAATCATGTAACCTGCACAGCTTCCTGGGAAGCTGGAGGACTCACAAATGTTCATTGACATTGCAATAATAACAAACAATGTGGCTTTTTGGCATATCCCTGAAAACCACTATAAAATATATTATGTAGTTGCTCCAACCTTTCTAAATCTTGACACCTTAAACTAGGAATGGGTCAATATATAGTACTTACTTTTTTCTCTTTTTAAATTTACTTTATTTAGAAGAATCAGACATATTGGAATAACTTAAAAAGAGGAACATAAAACCATAAGGCCAAAAAAATTTTTTAAAAAGTCCCTTGTCTTTTTTTTTTTTTAAGATTTTCTTTATTTATTTGACAGATCACAAGTAGGCAGAGAGGCAGGCAGAGAGAGGAAGGGAAGCAGGCTCCCTGCTGAGCAGAGAGCCAGATGTGGGGCTTGATCCCAGGATCCTGGAATCATGACCCAAGCTGAAGGCAGAGGCTTTAACCCACTGAGCCACCCAGGCACCCTGAGTCCCTTGTCTTTATCCATCATTACCCACTTACGACTCTCCCTGAAGCAACTTTTTTGTGGAGTCTTGGATTTCATCTCCAACTCTCTGAATAATAAGCTTATTCATGATAAGATTTTTTCAATTTTAGGATTTACTATTAACTTTCCACCATAGAAGGCAGGGAATCAGTTCTCACAGAACCTAACTACATGCAAATGCATACTTCCCATCTATCAATTCAAGATAGCTGTATCATAATTTTGGTTAAATTAAAATTCCATGTTCATTTTCTATGATTATGCTAATATTACTCATCACAGAATTATATGGTATATTGTGGTTGCTATTTCCATTTTTCCTTTCTTGCCCAACTTTTTGTTTCCCTAGTGTTAGTTTCCTCTTATAGTTTGGCTGGTTGGTTGGTTTTCCAGTTTTTTATGTCTTCAATCACAAAATAAACCCTTTACATTCCCTCTCCTAGTTCTGCAAATCTCTTCATAACACAATTAAGCATGCGAGATATGTATGTGTATGTGTATGTGTATGTGTATGTGTATGTGTGTGTTTTGTGTATATTTATTTTTGACAATAGTGCTCCTGGAGACTTTTGACCTGCTGTTTGGACTGATTGTTCTTTAAGCCCAGTGTCTGGCTGTTATCCTGGAATTTTCCTTCAGTGACATCCTGGGGATTCCCTTTACCTTTCTCAAGGTGGGTACCCACGCTCCCTCTCTCTTGGTTTTCTCCTTTGTTTTGGTGGTGCACCCCCTCAAATATCTTCCTCATAGGGTGCATGGGAGGTAAATTTGTTAAGATGTTACATGACTGAAAATGGTTTTATTCCCTCACAGCTGAAGAGTAATAGGACTACATAATTTTTGCTTAATAATCTTTCTTTTTTGTTTTGCTCAAAAATATAAAGGGATTGTTCCATTGTTTTATAAATTCTAGTATTCCTGCTAGAATAGGAATGGCATGGAAGCCATTCAAATCCTTGAACCTTGTGTAGTAACTTTTTTTTTTTTTCCCCATTTGGGGAATGTTTAAAATTTCTTTAAGCCAATATTCTGAAATTTGACAGTTATGTATTTTGGTATGTCTTTTAAAGAAATAATTAATTTTGTTTTTCTCTTATAAGTCAAGGACATCACTTTATTTCTTAGCATCTGGAGCTCTTAGTTCCTGAACTTTGATAGATGTATTGAAACCACACAAAAACCAAGGTAAAGAACTTTCCATTACCACCAACTGCTTCCTTGACTTCTCCATAGTCCATCCCTCCCACTGCTCAGGCAAATACTATACTGCTTTCTGTCACTGTGGACTAATTTGTGTCAGATCTACATTGACAGCAGGTATAGTTCTTTTGAATTTGTCTTTTTTTTTTTTTAATTGATAGTCTGGCAATATTCTCCATCTCATTAGTGTGATATATATAGCTCTCTATTTAAGTCTTTAACTTCTCTCAGCAATGTTTTGTAGTTTTCAGTGCGTCGTTACTGAGTATATTTTGTTAAATTAACTAAATATTTATGCTTTTGGGTGCTATTTGGAATGGGATTGTAATTTTTATTTCATTTTCCAATTGCTTATTGCTAGTATTTAGAAATGTTACTCTATTTTTGTATGATTTTGCATAGGCCTTGCTAAATTTACTTATTGGTTCTAGGAGCTGTTTAACGTATTTCTTACGATTTTCCAGTACATAATCATAATTGTCTGCAAATAAAGAGAATTTTGCTTCTTCCTGTACATTCTGTATGCTATTCTTTCCTTTCCTTTCTTTCCTTTCCTTTCCTTTCCTTTCCTTTCCTTTCCTTTTCTTTTTTCTCTTTTCTTTTCTTTTCTTTCTGTCTCTTATTGCACCAGCAAGGGCCTCCAGAAGAATCTGAATAGTAGTTGTGAGACTGGGCATCCTTGTCTATGTTCTTGATCTTAGGAGAAAAGCATTCGTTTTTTGTTTGTTCGTTTTGTTTTTGCCATGAAGTGTGGTCTGTTCTTGACCCAGGTGAGGTATTTCATGTTTTTTTCCCTAGTTTGCTGAGACTTATTAATCATGAGTGAATACTGTTTTTTTTCAAATGCTTTTGCTTTACCTATTGACATAATTATATGGGTATTCTTTCTCTTGTTAATATGGTGAATTATATAAACTAATTTTGGGAGGTTAAACTAACCTTCTATTTCTAGAATAAACTCCACTTGGTCATGATGTATAATCCTTTTTATGTGTTATTGGAATTAATTTGCATATATAATTTGCATACATGTATAATTTTTGTATGTATGAGAGATAGGAGTCTATAGTTATTTCTTGTAATGTCTTTGGTTTTAGTATCAGACTAATACTAATACTATCTTTAAAAAAATAAGTTTAGAAGATACTCCCTCCTCCTCTTTTCAGCGGAAGTTTGTATTGGACTGGTATCATTTCTTTCTTATGTGTTTGGTAGAATTCAATGGTGAAGCCATTTGATCCTGGTATTTTCTATCCTTTATTAGGAATGCAAATTCTGTAGTATACATAGGGACTACTCATATTATTTCTCCTTGTGTCAGTTTTAATATCTATGTCTTCCTAGATATTTGTCCATTTAATTCCCAAATTTATTGTTATAACATTGTTCATATTTTTCCCTTACTATTTTTTGAAATTTCTTTTGGCTCTGTATTATTAGCCTCTCTTTCCCCTCTTCTATCCTTAACTTATGTTTTCTCTTTCTTCTTGATAAGTCTAGGTAGAGGTTTATCTACTTTATTAGTCATTACAAAGATTCACCGTCTGATTTCATCGGATTTTTTTACTGTTCATTTGTTTTTAGCTTCATTGTTTTCTTTGTGTAATTTGCTCCTCTTTTTCTAGGTTCCTTAAGAGAGTCATAGACTATTGACTTTGGGACCAACCCTTCCTTCCTTCCTACCTTCCTTCCTTCATTCCTTCCTTCTTTTTTCATATAGAATAGTTAATAGTGTTCAGATCTTCCACATCTTATTGTTTTTCTTATTTGGATATTCTATCAGTTACTGAAAGAATTCTGTTAAAGTCTCCAACAATGATTCTGGATATGCTTTTTCTTCCTTTAAGACATTTATTCTTCATATACTTTTTGTTTCTGTAGTCACATATCTATGTATAATTTATATAGCTTCTGGTTTTATTGACCTCATTTTCTCTAGAAATATTTCTTGTAATGATGTCTACTTTTGGAGAGGTATATATGTTTATATAATTCATATATTAGTGTGGTTTCCAACATTTGGCTTCTATTGCTTATATTTTATAGATCTGAGGAAAGTATGCACATAGGCAGAAGGGTAGGAACAGGAATGACAGAACTGTCTCAAGACCATGTAAGTTTTGATGAGGCCGTGGCACCAGCAAGGAGGGGCAGTGGAGGTTAACTTTTGGCTCTTCATGCTGTGTTTTACCTCTTGACCATATAGCACATTCTTTGTAGACTTATGGTTCTGGGTTTAACTCCTGTCCATACAATTTCTAAACTGTATGACCTCAGGCAAGTTAACTTAACCTCTGTTTCTTCATATGTTAAGCGGGGTACATATAATAGTGTAATGTTTTTGGAAGGATGACTTATACATATGGTATATATATACAAATTATGTCTATGCATGCATACATATATGTTTAGTGAAGTATACATTCAATAAGTAATATGTATTGTCATATATGTTATACCATACAGTATATAATATGTATTATATGACATGCATTATTATATTTTGTTGCATATATTCTAGTCTCAATTTTTTTTCTGGCTTTAACTTTTCAGAGATTTAGTTGTCTTTTCTTCCCTATTAGCCCCAATTCTCCCTGCCCCTATTCCTGTAGTCTATCTTATCATTTTCCAACCTTTTGGCCCCCATCCCTGCCAAAATTGGATTTAATAAACTCAAGAACTGTAAACTATACAAGGCAGTTGCTGCTTGCTCTCTTTCTCCTTTTGAGGCTTCCTATCAATCTTTACAACTTGGTTAGGATTTCAGTTTCTGCTCAGAAAAAATTGCATTCAGAGTTTTCAAGTTTACTTGCAACATGGGTACAAGTAATTGGGGCTTATGTACCCAGTTCAGGAACCCACTCCTAGTTCTTTGACACATTTGTGATGAAAGAATAATAATACTGATTGCAGAAAAAATGCCCCATATTTATTATAAGTATTCTCAGCAAAAATTGTCAATAGAGCTTAAAAAAAAAAAAAAAAAAGGACTTGGTATTGAAAGCTCAGTTTGGCAACTCTTTTTTCCACTCTGAGAAACTTCGCTTTCCGAATTCTCAACCAGATGATGTTTGATGTTCCTGACCCTGTAGCATGATTAAGAAGAAAGATCAATGATTAGGAAGAAAGATCCTGGGTTTTGAAGTCCTACATCTCAGACACTTACACTTTTGGTTATTTCTTGGCTTTTCTGAGCATACCTTCTGGTTTGTAAATTGCATGGGGTTTTATCTGCTCTCCATGGTTTCCTCTTCAAAGAAGGCTTTCCTAAACCCATACCCATGTTCATTTCCCTTTCATATATTTTTCATTCACCTGTTAGCTTTTCTTTGAAGCAACTGTCAGCTTCACTTTTAAATACGTAATTATTTATTAACGTCTGCCTCCTATACTGAACTGTAAGCTCCACGAGGCCAGGGACTACAACGTTCACCGTATCCCTGCACTCCCAGGCTAAGCCCATCACGGCGCACCGAGTCTAGCCTAGAACCTTGCACAATCCGGGCAGTCTGCGAACAAATGAACAACAAAGGCACATCTGCCTGTGCCCGAGACCGTCGCTGGGACCTGGAAGGAACGAGCCTCCCAGCCCTCCAGTTCCCGCCCTGGCGGTGGAATTGCGACCGCCGCAGAGGCCCTGCCCCGCCCCGGCCCAGCCAACCCGACCCCTCCTCTGTGCAGCACCTCTCCCCGTGACGCTACTTGCGGGCGGGACTTCCGGCCGCCGAAGTTTAACAGTCCGGGCGGGAGCCGGAAGCCCAGCGCCGGAGCGGGCCGCGCGGTGGCCCCCGGTGTACCGCGGCTGAGAGGTGAGGTTCCGGAGGGCCGGGGGGTTAGCTGGCCGCCGCTCGCCGCGTCTTTGCACACTCCCGAACCCTGCCCTCCTTCCGGCCACCCCGGGGGCGCGTCGGAGGTCCCCGAGCCTCGCGCCGTGGCCGGTCCGGTGCTCAGGACAGTTGTCGGGCAGGGGCGCGGCAGCGGGTTTGGCGCGGAAGTGCCCGGGAGCCGCGGGCCGGGGTCGCGCACCTCCGTCTGCGACAGTCACCTGCTCAGCCTGAGAGTGGCCAGGGCAGCTGGGGTGGGTGGGTTGGTGGCGGCTCTGCGGGGGGTGTGCTGTCCCCCGGAAAGTTTGCCGCTTCTCCACCGGCCGCCTCCCCTTTTGTAAACCCCTCCCCTACGGCTCGAATGCATTTTATAAGGTAACCCAGTTGAGCGGTGCTCCTGCAAGTAAATTAAAGTTGAAGAACTTACGTTGAAACTAAGTATTGTAGTGATTTTTTTTTTTTTCCCCTGTAGACGCTGTCCCTAAATTCGGGGTTGGCTGTGTTTTGCCGCCTTGTGTCCTGACAACTCACTTTGATGGGACCTTCTTTGAGAGACTGAGTAATGCCTCTCCCTTAAAGGTGCTCAGTTCTCAGAAGAGTGAGGTAGGTGGGCAGATGGTCTCCTTTCCCGCTGCACTTGAAAAGAAGGAAACCGACATTAAGTGACTGCCAAAGTCACTGCCACCTAACTGTGGGGCAGATCCTTTGAACTCCTGTTTTCTGAGCCCTGACTTAAGTGATCTTTCCACACTGCCCCACACAGCTCAACAGGAATGGTGTGAGATTATAGTAAAGGCATTTTTCAGTTGTTTACTGGTTTTAAGAGATTCCCCCTTTCCAGCACTTAATTGTACCCTGAGTAGGGAACCAACACATGTTACCGCATGTGGAGGCACCAAATCCAAACACTGCATGTCCACATTTCAACAGATGACTAACGGCTTTTGGTAATACTGTATCCAAAGAATGAAGCATAATGAACCACATAAATGACTTTTCTAGTTAACAAAAGTTTTAATCTTTTTATAAGCACGTTAAAAATTTTTTTTTTTTTTTTGTCTCTTGAGAATCAAAGGGCCTTGTAATTTATTATACCCTTGACTTGACCTCCGAAATAAGATACACTGGACATACATGTGATGCTTTGTTGGTGACTTGGGACTCTGTCTGTGACATCACTAGTACTGTGCTGTCCTCAACACTGAACACATCAGGAAGGTATGGAGGGTATATTTCTAGGCTCCTTTCCCTTCCTTTCCTCCATGTATTTTTGAGCATTTTTTTCTGACTGGTCATGCCATTAGTACTTAATGCTCTTAGAGTATCTGCCTAAAGCAGCTCCCTTACCTTCTGTTTCGTAGACTGCCTTGGTTTGTTAAATCACTTGTCAGAATTATGTACTTGAATTATATACTGTGAATAAACAGTACCAACGAGGTGTTGTAGAGCAAGTGTTGGTATAGGGACTTAGTGACATCTCCTTTGGATGTATTTGCTAATTTTGGAGTTACTAGGAAAAAACTGGAGTCACTGGATTCTAACCCTCAGGGATGCTACAGTTTTTTGTACATTTTTAAGAGGTTTAGGAAGTTTTCTAGCTAACAGTTATTTGTTGGGCACCTACTGTGTGCCAGGAACATATCAAGACTGATAGTAAACAAGTCAAAACCCATTTTCAGGATCTTTGTTTTGTTTTAGTCAGGAGAGGCAGACATTATTATGAGAACAAGTAAGAGTTCCAAATAGCAGAAAGTGCTGTTAGGGGGTGGAGTGAAACTGCATAATAGGCAACTGGTATGGGGCTGCTTTAGCCATGGTGGTCAGGGAAAGCTTTTCTGAGGAGACTAGCTGAAACTAGAGTGAGGTGAAGGAGATGACCTTGGGAAATCTGGGGAAAGAGCATTCCCAGCAGAGCGGGTGGCAAGTGGAAAGATCGAGGCAAAGAAAGAAGGCCTGTGAGTCTGGCGGCCATGGGGAAGAGAGGTAGGACGGTTACAAATGGGGCCAGATCATGTAAGGCATGCCAAGGAGGTTGGATTTCATTATAATTGCTGTGGAGAGCCGTTGGAAGGGTCAGCTGAGAGAATGTGATTTTAGAAGGAACGCTCCAGCTACTTTGTGGTGAACACACCTTCTGGAACAAAAGTGGACAGGTAGAGCCTCTTGATTTAGATTAGATCCTTCATTTTGGCCTATCCTTAAGTGTTTTTTAAATATATTGTTTTGAACTATTTGTAGGTACAGTCATGCAGGAAAACCTCAGATTTGCTTCATCCGGAGATGATATTAAAATATGGGATGCTGCTTCTATGACATTGGTGGATAAATTCAGCCCACACACATCACCACATGGAATCAGCTCAATGTGTTGGAGCACCAATAGTATCCTTTTTTTTTTTAATAACCACTTTTTGTTAGGTAAAATAACATTATCAATGAAACTTTTGCATGTGACCAATAATAAGAAATATATTTTGCATAGCTGTGAAAGCTAGATAGATAAAGTGAAATAGGGATTTAATGAATACATCATAGGAATGCATACATATATATGTATATAGGTATACACACACATGTGTATATATATGCATATATATATAGAAACTGCTAGATCCAGACCATGGAATTAGTTTTGTTATCAATACTTTTTGTTGTTGAACCCAAATGGAATGAGGTAGGTAATGGTGGGAAAACTTCTGGATGGTTTTGGAATGAGTTTTTGCATCAACATTTGGCTATTTATGGATCTTGTCTGCAAATTAAAGACAGAACTCAAAGACAGAAAGCAAAGTTGGGGAGGAGATAAAAATTAAAATTGTCCAACATCCTTATTTTATTGATGTACTCTCTGTATTTCTCTTTCTTTCTATGATGAAAATAGCCTGATCTCTCAGAGAAATTGTCTAGATTGAATTTTCCAAGCTTTTTGTATTTCTGATTTACGCACTCCCTGTCTTAGTAAGTTCCTAAGTGTGGATAAAATAAGTAAGGGGATAAATCTTAGAAATCAGAATTTCTCAACCTTGCACTATTGACATTTTGGACTAGATAATTCTTTGTTATGGGGGCTCTTGTGTACACTATAGGATGTTTGGAAATGTTCTTGGCCTTTACCCACCAGAAACCAGTAGCTCTTAGTAGAGCCACTGCTGTAAACAAAATACTCTGGAAATGTTCTATAAACTTGTTATTTTAGAAATTAACATTCTTTTATATAACTTACACATATAGGCTATTACTTAAAAAACAAATTAAGTTTTAACACATGTCTGATCTTATCAATATCAAACCATGAAATATTCTGTTTCCTGATGAAAGTAAAAATACCAAAGCTTTAAAATATGACTGATTAATGAACAAAAACAGAAGTTTTCATGTCCAACCGAATTATTCTTGCAAATATGTAACAGAAATGATGAATTTTCTTACTGAATTAAATTTACCTCTTTATCATTCCTTGATTTTGTGTTAAAGCAGCAAAATAAATTACTTTGGTGCTCTATTAATCAAACTCCTGGTGAAGGGAGTATATTTTTGAAGGACTCTCCAGATGGGTAGTGGGGGAAAAATGTTTTAAAGAGAGTGACAAATATGCAAGGTTGCTTCTATTTATTGTTAGCTTTTTATTATGTGTAAAGCTTAATTTCCCTATTACTTACTATATAAGAGAAAAGTAGCAATTCTGGATGGGATTTATTAGTTTGGGTTTATTTTTATTCCAAGAAGTTTTATGGGGAGTTGGCATTTGCTGATAAACCACTTAATGGTTTGTTGACAAAACTGATGTGACTATGAGGTTGTGTGAGATGACTTTTGGAAACTGGTCTTCTGTATAGTTTTATTGTACAAGTAAATATACAGTGGAAACTTTTGCATATAGTCTTACTTCTAATGAGGCTTTGATCTCTTCCATAGACATTAGTTACCAAAGAACAAGGACTTCCCAGATTGAGCTACTTGGGGTCCACTTAGCATGGATTCCAAGAACGGGATTAAGAGTGAGGTACCAAGAAATGAATTTTTGGCCATGTTAGGTAATGTTCCTCACTTTCTCACAATTCCTAAAACTACAAGAGAAATAAAAGGAGTAACTAGATTACCCTCTCATACTATCTTTGTTCAGTCCTTTTCTGTATTCTAAGGAGAAAAAGTAGTAGTAAACAGGATGAAGCCAAGGAAAGGGAAATGATTTGTTCTTCTCCATGGTATAATATCTAGGTGGGAATGATTTTGTTTGAATCATGCATTATAATAAAATCACAATCAATGGTCTATTCATGAAATATACAAATGTTACAGAAACCACCCAAAGCAAGCTAGTTAAGATTTCACTTGTTAAAAAGCAAAGATTTAAACTTCTGATGTTTTAATTCATTATGACTCTCAAAATTAGGCTATTATTCTTGATTATATTGTATTTAATCTTTTTAATTTAAAAATAATTTACAGTGCTTTGTGTTTACTGATTGTTCTGCTTATAAGTTCTGTAAAACAAGGTACTGTAATTTTAAATTAAGTTAAATTTTAAAATAATTTTAAATTAAGTTTTTAATAAATTTAGCTTAATTTAAAATAAAACTTTTCCACAGCATAAATAGTTGCTATTTAACCACATTTATTTATATTTGCTATATTTACTGTAATATTTATTCTTAATTTAAGATTGAAAGATTCTAATGTAAAAATCCTAGTTCTAAGAATATATCAGGCTTTATTTTTTTAATGGATGAACAGGAGGCTAATACGAATATTTGCTTCCTAGCTTAAATTGGTACCAAGCACTGTGTTAATAAATAACTATCTTGAGCAGTGTTCATAGATGAAAAGGCTGATTGATATTTGCTGATGTTACTTTTATCATGATCTCATTCTTGAAGGATAAAATTAGACCTTCTGGCCTGTTCTTTGAAAATGGAGTAGTATTTCACTTGGGTAAAATAGCTTTCAAGTAATAGAGCCAGAGAGGATGGTTCTTCCCTGAGGTAGTAGTCAAGAGCATTAGTCTTAGTAATTAGTAACCTGAGCCATTTTTGAAAGCAGATGTATAAGCTATATTCATTTGCTTGTCTTCTTAGGTTAGTGCACTTGCTTTTATCGTCACAATTCTTGCAATAATAGTGTAGTGCTAGAGATGCCCATGAATTGTTTGATGCTCCATAACTCTTCATTTAGATAACTTTCTTGTGACAGCGTCTTCCAGTGGCGACAAAATTGTTGTTTCACATTACAAAAATAAACCTTTTCTACTTTTCGAGCTTGGTGAAGGGGTAAGTGATAAAAAAAAACAACTTTAAAAACTCTTAATTCTACTTGGGTGGTAACTGCTTCTAGTGGTGTGTGCAACTAAATCTATAAAGGTGTTTAAAAGTCTTAGTCTTAACCGAAATTCAAAATAATACGATACACTTAAAGAGGAGATAGGCACTGAAACATCTTCAGGTAAAGTAATAGCGGATCCTAGGGGAGCAGTCAAGGACTTAGATTCTGTCAGCTGGTCACTTGCTTCCTCCATCTCCTCTGGAAGATTTCCTGGTGTTGCTGCCTTTTTAAAACCCAAGTCCTAACCTTGGTCACCCGGTTGATTTGACCATTAGGGTCCTAATGATGTAGTCCTGTCCTTACTGATGTTGAGCTTAGGACCATCAACTAAGGACCCCTGTGTGATGGTAGCTTCTGCTTTAGCTTCTGTCCTTCCGGTTACTGAGGGCCCTGTCTGAGTCTCCCCAAGCTCTCCTGGAACAGGGTGGCTTTGTCAACCTGAGCCTTGGTCCCTGAGCATTTAAGTGAAGTTCTCACTGCATGTTGTTTTCTCATCTTTTTGTTTTATATGTTAATCCCTTTGATTCAGGATAATGATTGTGTCCCCATTTTTAGTCACACTCCTTGAAAGCTTTTTTTTTTAAAGTAAGGTTTAACTAAAAAGGTACAAGTAGTTGATAGCTTGTTCTTAACTTAAGGTCCAAAGTTTTCATAGCACAATTTCACAACCATTGTGAATTGTCATAATTTTACACACTGGAATGGGTAAGATAGCTCAATTAGAAGGAACACAGAAGGGCAATGGAGTATGAGCTCATCTACTTTAAAAGGACTTATGATTTCTATCCGTCCTTTCCTAAAGGTAGGTGGGATTGACACAAGCATCACATCCAGCCCACAAATGCTAGAGTCTGGGGCAGAGAATGTCTGCTGAGGGCAGATACGGAATTTGAGACACACTGCCTGTTCAAACTCAGTTAAGTGAAATTGAGGCAGAGAGCATCCCTGTTTGATAAGAGGTAAACAGTGCTCTTCAAGAATAGGCAGAACATCTTAGTCATTTTTAGATCTTGAGGTACTATGAGAGGTGTCAACAAACATTTGTTGAATTGAATATCAATATCAAAACAATCTCGATTTCTACTTCTACTACAATATATATTGTGCTTCTTCTATACATTGTGCCTTAGAACAGTTTGGGAACTTTGCAATTGTTGTTATTGTTGAATTGGGAAAATAGTAGACGGTATTTAAAAATGTGACACAATTCTAAGGATTTTGTGAATATTCCACATCAATTGCTGTAGCTAGTTCTCTTTCCTACAGTTAAGAAATCACATCAGAATACAGGTGGATGGGGGGCGACTAGGTGGTTCAGTTGATTAAGTGTCTGCCCTCAGCTCAGGTCATGATCTCAGGGTCCTGGGATGCAGCACCTTGTTGAGCCCCAGACCCAGCAGGGTGTCTGCTTCTCCCTCTCCGTCTGTCCCTCCCCTCACTTGTACTCTCTCCCAAATAAATAAAATGTTTAATTAAAAGAAAGTATACAGGTAGATGAAAGTAAGGTCATTACTTATAATTTGAATCTGCTTTAATTTAATTTGCTTAAAGGAATATTTTGCAAACATTGGTTCTTTAGCCGTTGTTAGTAATTTCTTGTAACATATTAGTTTGTTGATCACTTTTGCTATATAGGATCCAAGTCCTATTATTTATGTGCCATTTGATACATGAGACCATTACTGCTTGGGCAGGTGAGATTCTATCTTATTTTAACACCGTTTTTAGAGTAGAACTTTAATTTTATATTTTTCCTTTGATTTTGCATTTTAGCTCTTTAGAGTAGGTAAGTTGATATTAACAGTAAAATAATGAATATCTTAGGCTACTCTATAACCTAGATGGTTGGCCAGCTTTTATTTTTCGATTTTAAAAACTTGACCCATTGCTTGTGTTTTAGGGTACGGGATTTCTATAATCACACAATTTTCATTAATTATTTAAGTTCATTAGTTACATTAATAATACATCAACATAAAAAAAAAAAGATCTTCTAACATCAGGGTAGGCCAGTTGAAAACATAGGTTTTGTTTTGAGTCCTTAATAATTTGAGGGTTTTTTTTTGATAATTGGTGTACTAATATATTGATCTTTGATGGACACCATTCTTACTTCCCTTAAAGGTTATTTTGATAGCTCTTAGCAAACTCCTGATTTGTGATGATAACTAGATTCATTTTTTTAAAATATTTATTTATTTGAGAGAGAGAGAGCACGGGTAAGAGAGAAAGGGGAAGGCGGTGAGGGGGGAATGGGTGGAGTTGGAGGGGCACAGGGAGAACCAGACCCTACTGAGCAGGGAGCCTGATGTGGGGCTCAGTCCCAGGACCCTGAGATCATGACCTGAGCCAAAGGCAGATGCTCAACCAACTGAGCCACCCAGGTGCCCCCAGATTCTAAATCATACTAGTCTGTGTAGACCAAAGTCAGTTCCTAGAATGGTGTCTATAAGGGAATTGTAGCAACTATATTGAAACATTGATGTAATGTGTTCCTGATATTTTTATATGTTAGTAATTTTGACTCCTGGTCAAAATTTCAGACCTGGAAGAAACCTTGGGGTAGGGAAAGGTTTCTTATAAGAATCTAGTGTTCTCCTAGGGTATTGAGAGTACACTTAATCGTGATGAGCATGAAATGGTCACTATACTGTACATCTGGAACTAATATAGCACTGTATGTTAATTATACTGGAATTAAATTTTTTCCAAAAAAGCGCCCTTTTGAGCACAGGGTGTTTTTCAGATGTATGGACTCTCAAGTTAAGAACAATAGATCTAGTCCTGATTTTTCACTTCTCAGATGAAGAAATGTAGATGAGATGACTTGCCCAAACCTCTGTAGCTTACATTTTAACTTTTAGCTAAGTCATAAAAGGTACCCTTTGGCATGCACTACCCCCCACCCCCCGTTCTATTCAACTAGAGGTGAGAACAATTTATGTAACTACAGAGTGTATCTGAGGGTTAAATAGGAGAAAAAACATGGAACATTGTGTTTTACTATGTAGCATAGTTACTCATGATGCCTCCAGATAGAGATGCTCACAGATACTCATTGTGAGAAAAACTTGAAAACCTCTGTATTTTTAGCCCTTTATTCCATTAATATTTATCGAGCATGGATATGGCCTTTGCACTAATGAAACTGATGTTGTGGTGGAAGACAGTGAACTACTAAACAGAATACCCAGATAGTGATTAAGTTGCTACATAGAGAACTAAAATAAGATACAAAGTTAGCAAGTTACATTAGGTGGCCAAGGGAGGGCCCCAGAAAGAGTGGCTTTGAAGTTGCTGTCTTGTCGACCAGAAATCATTTAGCCAGGGTTCAGGGAATTTAGGTTTCCAGGGAGGTATAGAAGCATTGGGGCAAATACAGGGCTGATAATGTTTAAGGAATGGAAGAAGGCCAGAGGGGCTGGAGAATTAGTGGGTGAGGAGGAGAATGGTGAGAGATGAAGTAGGGTTTGAAAGCCAGGTTAATGAGTTTGGAATTTATTCTAGGGCTGATTGGCATTTTTTAAATGGGAGAGTCATGATCTGATTTGCATTTTTTAAAGGTCATCCTGCTTGTGAAACCTAGAATGTAGGGGAGTCAGGTCAGAAGTGGGACAACCAGTTAGGAGGCTGCTGTTCTTGTGGTTCTGTGGGGTTCGGATTAGTGTGTTGGTAGCAGCAGCATGTTATGTTAGTGTGGGAGTTTAAAGAACTTACAGTAGATGGCAGGTAAGGAGAAGTGGAATGAAGGGTAATTCTGGACTGTTATCTTGAGAAACTGAGTGGATGGTCCCTTTTCAGACGTGAGGAAGAGTGTAGAGGTGGGTTCAGATGATCTCATGTTTGAGTCTTGGGCTCCTTTGGGGGAGACTCTGTTGTGAGATTTTTGGGCAAGTATCTTGTCCTCTTTACAAACTTTCCCAAGCCTCTTCCTTCAGCTCAGGTCATGGTCTCAGGGTCCTGGGATCGAGCCCCATATTGGGCTCTCTGCTTCTCGGGGAGCCTGCTTCCCTCTCCCTGCCTACTTGTGATCTCTGCCTCTGTCAAATAAATAAAATCTTAAAAAGAAAGAAAGAAAGAAAGAGGGAGGAAGGAAGGAAGGAAGAAAGAAAGTCTCTTTTATGTTTAGTGTTTCCTGAGCTGTGGGCTGATTCTAGATTCAAGAATCAAGATACTCTGTGAAAGTGCAAGAGTAGGTTTTACTGAGGGGCAATATAAGGGCAAGCAAGCAATGATGGGAGGCCAAGACTTGCTGGTGTTCCCTAAGCTTCCTCTGTCAGCTCTGTTCTATGGAGGAGAACACCGCTCTCGTTGAGTTCCTTTTGAAGCCTTTTTGAACTCCTTTCAAGCTGTTGGATGCATGTGGAAGATGATGAGAGGTGAATCTGAGTCTTAGCGTGTTTATAGCATTTAATTCAACAAATGTTTACAGAGTGCTCACTAAGTGTTGGATGGGATTTGAAAGTCAGCTCTGGGCTCTGTTAAATTAAGGTAACTTTTTTTCTTTCTTTAATAGCAAAAGCAAACATGTGTCAGTTTAAATTCCACATCTATGTATTTGGTAAGTGGAGGCCTAAATCACACTGTTAACATTTGGGATTTAAAATCAAAAAGAGTTCATCGATCTCTTAAGGTAAGCAACTTACTGTTTTTTAAAAAAAATCCTTGCAGTAATGAGTATCTTATGATGTTTACAGTATTTGCCAAACTTTTAATTTTGAGCTTTTATGATAAAATAAGATGCTTCAGAATTGAAGTGAGATTTGTTAGGGAAAATAAAGATGATATTTAAGTCAGAATTTTTTTTTTTTTTTTGGTATATTTTTACCTCCATGTATGTCACTAATGCATATTGTTGGTGTTTAAAACTTTTCCTTTATTCTTTTCACTTAGTTCCGCTCTTTTTTCAGTGAACCACTTCCTTAATTTTTTCTAAAGTATGAGTTGTCATCAGAAATCTTTTTTTAAGTCTCTTTGAAAAAATGAGGGTGGTTCTGGGATGGCTGTAATCAACCTACTAATCAAAGTTAGGGATTTGACTTCTTAGTTCTCTAATGGATATGGTTGCGGTTATTTGTGTTATTTTGTGTGTGTTTTCATCTCAGTAATGAACTATTTTACAAAATTATTATTTACAGTTAGTGTTTCTTTAAATAATTAGCTCTCTGTAGTTTTAGAAAATAAAAATATTTATCCCATGAAAGCTTCTGGGTTATGATGATTTTTTTTGGAATTCTCCTTTTCACTATAATGTACTTCAAATATTTGGAAATTCACCTTTAAACTTATTTTTCATTTTCATATGTCTTTAAAAAACTTTTAATACGAAAAATTCTAGCCATATGAGTACACACATTCATCTGACTTTGATGATCAACTCATGGCCAATATTATTTTATATGTTTTATATCTACTCTATAATAAGATTACTATATAATCTCACCCTCAGATTATTTTGAAGCAAATGCTAGACACATTATCATTATGTTAATGTCAGATGTCATTGGGTTAATTCTTACTGAGGAAATTATATGTAGAAGAATGATTTTGTTTTAAACAGAAATATAATCCTGTAATTGTTGCATAAAATATTACCTTTGGAAGTTCATTATTTTAGATATTAGCTAAACTTTGGAAAGCCTTATGGAAAATTGAAGAGTTGCCAGTAATAAGAATAGTTAACTTTTATTGAGTTATTTGACATGCCAGCCACTGTGCTTAACGTACGTTTATTCTTTGTGTCACAAGAATTCTGCAAAGCAGGTAGTACTATTTCTGTGAACCCATGGAAAACTCCGGCTCAAAAATATTAAAGAACTTGTTCAGTATCAAACAGCTAGTAATGACAAAGATGAGTTACAAACTCAGATATTATCCATCGTTTAATTTTTTAAATTATGAAATTGGATTAAAGCTATTCAGAGGGATATACCTACTATAAAAGAGATTATTTTATAGAATTGAGAAGAGATTTGAAGGCTGTGGCCACTTCTGTCACATATTCTCATTTATTTTAGGAGCATCACTTACCCTACCTCTATGGCGTGGCATAATCCCACTTATTTTTCTATCCTCAGTTTTCCCAGTTACTCCAGATAGTTTTGTCTCTTCTCATTGTTTGCAACTCTTAGAGTACTTCATTTCTTTATTCATTCAGTTACCAAGTATTTGACTGAGTAATTGCGATAGTGGGAATTCTAATCTTTCACCTTTGGGTCTCTTCTCTGTGGTGCTCTCCCTGGACACACAATTTCTGGCACTTGGTAGGTACTTACTGAATATTTACTGAATGACTTGTTTTCCACAGTTAAAATAAGGAAGATCCCTGCTTCGTTATAAAGTCATAGAAATTGTATTGGAACTCATGTTCATAATTTTCCAAATGGGACCGATGCACTAAATATCTGCTTTTTTCCTTCTCATCAGACATTTTTTCCTCAGGATAGCAATTGTTTTTTTTTATTTAAGAGAGTATAATAAAGTGTAAAGATGCCTGTAGACATGCTCAAAGGACCACTTGAAAACATTGGATTATAAGTAGAATATTATAGCTACTTTTCTTGATATTAATTAATCTAATTATTAGATACAAAAGTTAGTTTATTTATATTATTAAGATACAACAGCAAACTGTTAAAAATTATACTTCTAACCCTGATCACTTTTCTGTGCTCCTGATAGATATCTCTAATTTGATGTTGGAAAATACAGTGCTTGTGAACCCCATTTGTTTAAAACCAGTTTTGTTTCCTCAAAGTGGATTCCCCTTTGGATTGGGAGACAGACTTGTATAGAGAGGAAAATAGGCTTTGGGCTTTGACCTGGAATTGAATCTTGGATCTGCCACTTAGTAGTTATGTGAGCTTGCTCAGATTTCTTAACCTTTCTGTGCCTCATGTAGTGAACTTGTCCATGAAATGAGAAAAGTGAGCTTGCCTCCCAGGATTCTTCTAAGGTTGAATAAGAATTCATAATGTTCCCAGCAAATGAAAACAACTGCTGTTGTGTCTCAGCTATGCCTTGCTTATTCTGGCTTGGGAGCTTTTGTTTTTGCTCTCTTCCATTTCGTGCGTTGGTTTCTTTCCCCCTCCCCTGCTTATCATTTATTTTTTCTTTACTGTCGAACTAGAGTTTTATGTCTTCCCCACAGCTGCTTCTGTCAGTTCAGGTCATAGTCATGCCTCTTTCTCTTTCCTAAGACACTTTGCCTCTACCACTCATCTAGCATTCCTTCTGCCATTTTCAGGTTAATTTAAATGTCCTGTCTTTTCACTGAACTGTGATTCTCTCAAGGCCAGGGATTCTCATAATAGTCAACTTGGAATAAATGTTACTTGTCAGTGGAAGGTAGACATAATGCGGTCTAGAAAATTACCTTTCCCTTTTGTCTTTTGTTTCAAAGTGCCTGCTCATTATTACAGTTATGAAAACTAAATCTCTGTTCCCCGAGAAGACTTGGTGTTGATCAGATAGTTTTCTACTCATTTGAGTAATTTTTTTTAGGTTATTTGAGGAAGATGTTAAAGTAGATATTAAATTTACAAATACATAATATTTACAAAAAATGTAACTTAGAAAAACATGAAAATGTGCAGTGCGGGGTTATGTGGCAGTGTACTTAATTTCATTTCTTTCTTTCAGGATCATAAAGATGAAGTAACTTGTGTCACATATAATTGGAATGATTGCTACATTGCTTCTGGATCTCTCAGTGGTGAAATTATTTTGCACAGTGTAACCACTAATTTATCTGGTACTCCTTTTGGCCATGGCAGTAACCAGGTAGAGTTTATAATTATTCAAATCAGAGTTGATGAGGTAGATTTTGAATTATCTCACATAAGATAGTGATTTTAAGTTTTCAAAATTAAGTATTTTAAATTTGCATTTAGCTTGCTTAAAAAACTTAGAGCTAGCTGTTTTTTAATGGTATTGTTTAAAAATGTTCAAATAACAAGGTAATTCATACTAGATTATGTTGCCTACATGAGTTCAGTTATGCCATTGAATATGCTCCTAGAATATAACTGTATATGACAAAATATAAACAGCTTTTGGGTAGGTTAAATCTGAAATATGGATATTAATCTTTATAACATCACAGTTATCGTAGCTCAGATTATGTCAGCTACAAGACATATACTTCTGTTCATAAATGCTTTTTGGTGGATGTGGATGGTTGAGTGTATTTAGGCACATGGTTAATTGAGCTTTGATTTTTGTGTAAATATGTGATAGCGAAAGTCCCAAAGCTTATTTATGGACTTTTGGGTTAATACAGGAGTAGTGAGGGAAACTTTATGAAGGAAAATTAGTCAAGTAATTTTTTTTCCTTATGTAATATTCGTCTGTAAAATTTGTAAAAGAATTAATTCAGTTAATTGAAATCTAAGAAATCTAAGTCTTGGCTAGCTTTCTCTGATATTCTCCACGGAAATTTCCAATGAGGTGCAATCTCTTTTAATTCTTACTTTTTATTATAATCGTTCTGGCCTTACCTATTATTGGATAAAATATGGGAGCTCTTCACTTTTGAAAAGCAGTTTTTGAAATCATGATTTGAATAGTATGTATTTAGTGTTTGAGGAAAATTTAATGGATATTAAAAACAGAAAAAAGCTTAACAATAACCCACAACCTTCGGACCAACAACAGACGAATGGATAAAGAAGATGTGGTATATATACACAATGGAATACTATGCAGCCATCAAAAGAAATGAAATCTTGCCATTTGCGACGATGTGGATGGAACTAGAGGGTATCATGCTTAGCGAAATAAGTCAATCGGAGAAAGACAACTATCATATGATCTCCCTGATATGAGGGAGAGGAGATGTAACATGGGGGGTTAAGGGGGTAGGAGAAGAGTAAATGAAACAAGATGGGATTGGGAGGGAGACAAACCATAAGTGACTCTTAATCTCACAAAACAAACTGAGGGTTAATGGGGGGGGGGGGGGGGGGGGGGGTGGGATTATGGACATTGGGGAGGGTATGTGCTATGATGAGTGCTGTGAAGTGTGTAAACCTGGCGATTCACAGACCTGTACCCCTGGGGATAAAAATATATGTTTATAAAAAATAAAATTTAATAATAAAAAAAAAAGTACAAAGAAAAAAAAACAGAAAAAAGTCTTTTCAAGTTTCTTATATATTGGATAAACATAAAAATGGTATTATAGATGATTGATATGAAACAATGTTACAGTGATTCAGAGCAGTTAGAGAGAACTACTTGGGAGTACAATAGGGAAGAGTGAAGGAGGGAGGATTTCATCTGGGTCTAATACTTAAAAAAATTTTATTTTGTTTTACTACAGTATAAATTGGCTTCTTTGCTAATTACTTGATCCTAATTAATATTTAATAAGTATAGCTCTTTACATTCCCACTTTATAGGTGGAATCATGTCTTGTTTCTTGGTCCTCAACCATTATCCAGCTTTGTACTTTATATGGAAAAGAGCCTTAATAAATATATGAGTGGATTCAGAGATAACAGAGATCTTAATAGGCTAATACAGAACTTTGGGAGATGGATATTTTGTATGTAGGAAATCTAAAGAACTAAGGAAGGCACATAGGTTTCTATATAGAGACAATGTGAAAAAAGATTGGAAAGAGAAGTATGAGCCTAGTGTTAATGTGGAACTTTGAATGCCGGACCAAAGATTCAGCTTATATTTTGGAAGGCATTTGAGGAGCTAATCAGAGTTTTTGATTATTTGAATGTCAGAATCCTAGAAACCTGAACTGAAAGAAAGTCTTTACAGGTAATTCCACTTTCTGCATTTTATGCATGTGGATAATTGATTTGCCACAGAGAACATATTAATATTGTCATAAAAGCAAGAAGTAATATTTTGTTTTTGTCATTCCTTTTTTGGTTATTTGCTTTTTGATAATGAGACATAAAGCCTAAGCATTGGAACTATAGTGAAAAAAATCTAATCTAGTGTTCACATGTCTTGCATTTTAAGGAAATTAATTTTCTTTCTTCCTTTCCAATTTTTTTTTAAGATTTTTGATATATTAAAAGCATGACACATTTAGATTAAAAGTTCTGGGCTGACTTTTTAGTAACATAAAAGTTAGGTCAGATACCTACCATGTGTACTCTTATATTTCAGTTTTTATTGTATCTTGCTAGAGAGGTTTTTTTGTTTGTTTTGTTTTTTTGTTTTTTGATTAAAACCAGACATGAAGCAGGGCGCCTGGGTGGCTTAAAGGGTTAAAGCCTCTGCCTTCAGCTCAAGTCATGATCCCAGAATCCTGGGATCAAGCCCCGAGGCTCTCTGCTCAGCGGGGAGCCTGCTTCCTCCCCCCCACCTACTTGTGATCTCTGTCTGTCAAATAAATAAACAAATAAATCTTAAAAAAAAAAAAAACAGACTTGAAGGAATAGTTCTGAAAACATTAAGTTTAGTTATTGCTCTTGGCTTTATTATGTGCAGAGTATTTAAATTTCTAAAATTGAGATATGATTTAAATAATAAGGTGCCTACATCTTAAGTATATAGCTTGATGAATTTTTATATATGCATACACCTGTGTAACTACCAGAAGGTATAGAACATTTCTGGTATAGGTATAGAAGGTATAGAACAAGATATAGAACATTTCTGGCACACCAGGGGACTCCATCTTAACCCTTCCCAGGCACTGCCTCCTATTTCTTAAAGGAATTGGGTATGTCTGGTTTCTTCTAGTCTTCACAATTTGCCTTGTTGCATGGAATAGTAACTCATACTGTTTTACTACTGTGTTGTTTTCCATAATATGAATATGTCACAGTTTGTCGATGGACATTTGCATTGTTTCTAGTTTTAGCTGTTACAATACAGCTTCTGTGAATATTATTTGTGTATGTCTTTTTGTGGAGATATGTTTTCATTTGTCTTGAGTAAATACTCAGGAATGAACTTGCTTAGGCAGCGCCTAAGACCTGGCGTGGGTCTTAGCATAGGCTTTGTGCTTTACTTTACTGGAAAGTGCCAAAAAGCTTTCTAAAGTGCTTGTGACATTTTACACTTCTACCAGCAATGTTGGTGAGATTCAGTTGCTCCACATTTTTTCTAACACCAACTATTGTTTATCTTATTAGTTATAACAATTTTGATGGTTGTGTTGGTATCTCATTGTGGTGTTAATTCACATTTCTGCATGTTGGATGTGTTGGGTGTATTTTCATTTGCCTTCTTTTGTGAAATGACTGTTCAAATCTGTTCTTCCTTGTGTTTTGTTACATGTGTTTTTTTCTGATAGATTTATAGTTTTATATTCCAGATGGAGTAATCTTTTGGATATGCATGCTGCATATATCTTCTTTTAGTCTAGAGCTGGCCTTTTAACTCTAATGTCTCTTTAAAAAATGAACAGAAGTTCTTAAATTTAATGAAATCTAGTCTAGTATATCACTTTCACTTACAGATGCTGCTTTTTGTGTTCTCTTGAAAGAATGTTGCTCGCCCCAAGGTCTTAAAAATAGTGTCCTTTGTTTTCTTTTAGATAAAGCTTTATTGTTTTCCTTTTTTTGTTTTACCTTTAGATGAAGCTTTATTGTTTTACCTTTCCCATTTATGTCTATTATCATCCATTTAAAATAATTTTTGTGAAATGGTGGGATATGTAGGATTCACCTTTCCATACAGGTGTATATTTACATCAGCATTATTCATTGCAAAGAGCATCCTGTTGCCACTGGGGTGACTGTAGGTGGTGAGAGGGTTTGGAGAGCATTCTGGGCAGAGGTTATCACCTCTGTAGAATCCTTACTACCATTTCCTGTGTTTCAAGCACTGTGATTACTGCTTTATATTACATTTTCTTGTTTAATCTTTGCTACTCACTTGTGAGATGTATGTTACAAACTTTTTTTCATTTTTCATTTTCTCATTTTTCATTTTACAAGTAAGGACTTTTAGATTGCAGGAATTCTAACTGTTTTGAAGATCTGTTCTTTGAGAGTGGTAGCTCTGTTTTCTTTGGGATCTCTTTCTAGCTTAGAAGCAGCTGAATGTATAAAGATTTGAGAATCCAAAGCTTCTGGAAACTTTGCAGTATTCTCTTGTCACTTTAAAGATATTTTAAAATTCTAGGTGATAGGTCACTGTATTGTTGATTTTCAAAGGATTTTCATTGATTATTTGCATAGCAAAACTGAATTTACATTATCTTCTAGTTGAGGAAAACAGTAATGCTGTAGGCGTATCTCTTATGTTAGGTCACCTGAGATTTTCGTGTGTCTTCTGCCTCCTGCTACCACAAGTCAGCATCTCCATAGAATCTTCAGTATAGTTCTGTATTGCAGGTACACATTTATTTGGAGAGCTAGCTGTGTGAACCTGGGCAAGTTATTTGACTCTCAGGCCTCCTTTTCTTTATCTGCTGAGTGAGAATGAGCATATACTTTCAGTAGAATCTTATATTTTGTTTGTTTTGAGGCTAAATGAGATGCTGAGTGTGTTTAGCATCGTTCCTAACATTTGGTAAGGGATCAGCGAACGTCAGTGAGCTTTTAATGAATAATCATATTAAATCATTAAAATAACTTTTATGATTTACTTTTCCAAACTGGTTTGAGTATCTTTAGGTTTAACGTATTCCTTCCAAACCCCTGCTGATTTGCGTGTTGTAACTTGACCTCACTAATCATGTTTTGTGTGTTTGACTTAGAAAAAGGAAAGCATTAAAGAAAGTGAGGAAATTGAACTGGAGTATTTTAATTTTTCCCCCTTCCCATGAACAAATGTTTGTATATGTTATATGTATTATATTATTTCATTTCCTTCTGTACTTTTAACACAGAGTGCCGGGGCTAGGAAATAGCATTTGGTCACTGTGTAACTATGCAGTTTCAGATATTTTAGTGAAGAAAGTCAGGTTTTCATGATTCTGCATACTTATCTTTACCTTTTACAAGCATTGTAACTGAAATCTTTGGAGTGTTCTTTTTTCCCTACAAATGATTTTGATATGTGTATTTTACCTGTTGGTGACTAGATGCATAGAATTGTTACTTGAGCATTCATTTAGATCTCTTAAAATTAATTTAAGATTTCAAATGTGTTAAATATTCATTTCTTAAATTTAGACAATGTTCATAAAAATTTTAAGTCTGTCGGAAGATTGACATAATTCAAGTCAAATATACCATTAGTCAGCCCAGTTTTTATGATGATCAGTTACTATAGGTAGGGTCTGGGTATTGAGAAAAATAGTAGATAGGACACATCTAATGATTAAAATAAAAATTTTATTTTTTTTAAAGATTTTAAAATTTATTTCGGTGAGAGAGCAAGAGAGAGCGCGAGCGCGCACATGTGTGTGCACAAGCTGGGGGTGGGGGCAGCAGAGGGAGAAGCAGGCTCCCCCCCTGAGCTGAGCAGGGAGCCTGATTTTGAGTGGGGGAGGATGACTGGATCCCATGGTCTGGGATCATGACCTGAGCCAAACAGATGCTTAACTGACTGAGCCACCCAGGCACCCTAAAATAAAAATTTTAATTTTTGTTTCTATGAACAATCAAGAATTTGAAATATTTAAAAATCATTAAGTTGATTTCTTAGCAAAAGTGACAAAAACCAGGAGTGTCATTGAATCTGTATTATACCGGATCTCATATTGGAAATGAGATGCCTGAATATATTTAGATCTTAACTTTGAAGTGTCTGAGCTGAAATGAAGCTATTAGTTTTATGTGGGTCTTAGTGTCTTTCTGCCCTGGGGGAGGGAGTGTAGAACTGCCAGGGCTGACAGACTTCCTAGATTACAACTGCGTGTTGCTGTTCGGCAGGTTCAGCATCAGTGGGCTCACAAATAGGTTAACCTGTGTTGCCTTTCCCAAACCGCAGCCTTTTTCAAAGTAGTTACAAAGTAGATCTATTTAATGATTCCTTAGACTTAAAAATTATCTTTAAATGCAGCAGGCTATTTGTAAGATTTTAAGTATAATGTATTGCTTTTTTTTTTTTTTTTAAGATTTTGTTTATTTATTTGACAGAGAGAGATCACAAGTAGGCAGAGAGGCAGTCAGAGAGAGAGAGAGAGGAGGAAGCAGGCTCCCTGCTAAGCAGAGAGCCTGATGTGGGGCTCGATCCCAGGACCCTGGGACCAGGACCTGAGCTGAAGGCAGAGGCTTTAACCCACTGAGCCACCCAGGCGCCCCAGTATAATGTATTTCAAAAATAAATAAATATAATGTATTTCAGTATATGTTAAATAAGTTAATTTTATTCAATGTAATTTTTGACATTTTAGGTATAGATTAGGTATAGATTTTTTTTAAGTATTAGTAACCCTGTTTGGGTACAGAATCCGGTAAATGTAAATAATTGCTAGTTACACTTAATAATAATTATTTATCAAGAATGAGTATAATTGGGCGCCTGGGTGGCTCAGTGGGTTAAGCCGCTGCCTTTGGCTCAGGTCATGATCTCAGGGTCCTGGGATCGAGCCCCGCATCGGGCTCTCTGCTCAGCAGGGAGCCTGCTTCCTCCTCTCTCTCTGCCTGCCTCTCTGCCTGCTTGTGATCTCTCTGTCAAATAAATAAATAAAATCTTTAAAAAAAAAAAAAAAGAATGAGTATAATTTTAATTAGGTTAACTTGTTTGTCCAGTTATATTTATACCTGAATTTTACCACTCAGAGTTTGACTGACTACAAAGCTTTATTTTTAGAATAGTGGCCTCCTTGATGTTATATAGGAACATTGATATACAATGTTTGCATGATAATATGTCCTCCATGTATTTTCTTAATATATGTGTATATTTGTCTCGCCTATATAGTATATTCTTTAAGCAGTTTTATAATTGACATGTTGGCATAAAATAAACTTCTAATCTGTATCTTTAATGTAGATACTTTTTAAAGGCTATTTTTTTTCCTTCTATATCGCTCTTCCAAATTTTCTGTAATGGGAAGAATGTTTTCTTGCAATGTTTCTGTGTATAGCTCTATCTTCCTTCCATATAATTATAATCATTCTTTTGGTCCCATCTTGTTTTCTGCCTTTTTCACTGTAGTGTTCCATCCCAGGTATTCTCATTTTACTAGTCTTCATAACCATAACTTTTTTTTTTTTTAAACATCTCTTTATTTTAAGGAGAGAAAGTGCACATGAGTGGTAGAGAGGGCTAGAGGGAGAGGGAGAATCTCAAGCAGATCCCTGCTGGTGTGGAGACCGACACACAGAGCTGGATCCCATGACCGTGAGATCATGACCTGAGCCAAAATCAAGAGTCGGATGCTCTGTCTACTGAGCCACCCAGGCGCCCTCATGACCATAATTTTTTAATGGCTCCATAATATCCCATTGTCCAAATGCCACAGTTTAAACATTCCTATATTTTAGGTACTTTCCAAAGTTTTATAATCACAATGAGCACCTATATTAATATTGTTTCCATAGTGTAAATTTTCTGCTTTTTGACTTTTTCTCTGACATAAATTCTCTTTTGGGGTAATTCAGTAGGAGGCTCACATTTTTTTTCCCTTGAGGAACTTCAGTGTGTTACTGCTATCATTTTTGGTCTCAAACGTTGATAATAATTTAAGTACTTTTTTCCTTAGAGGTCACTTGTTTCTTTTTTCTTAGATGTCCATGTCCAAAGGAGACGGATAGATAGATATTTGTTTAAAGTCCAGTAATTTTGTTAGACTGTGTCTGGGTGTTGGTCACTCTGTCTTCTATTCATAGGGACATGGTGTACTCATTTACTATGTAGTTTCAGATCTTTTCTTTCAGGGAAGTTTTCTTGAATTACTGCTTTTAGTATTTGTTATTTTCCGTATGTTTTTTTTTTTTTCTTTATTAGATCATCTTATCTTCACTGATTTATTACTTTCCAATCATTTTAACCTTTTCCTTATTTTTAATTTTCAAAAATTCCTTCCTTTTTTCCTATCTCTAAGGTGTTATCTGTTGTGTTTATTCATTCTTATATTCCTTTTAAATTAGCCTTTATTTTTGAAGAGACTTTTGAAATTTCTAATTCTTTGCTAAGTTCTAACACCTCATTTCTAGGTTCTTTAATTCTGATTTATATTTTTAATGTCTTGTATCATTTTATTTTCTTGCTGGTCATTTCCTGAAAGTGCCTTTCTTCTTGTTCTCATAATAACTTCATGTGGGCTTTATCTATGGAGTTAGTCTCCCTGAACTTCTACACAGCGATGGGGTTTAGGGTGTCTTTTTTAGCTTTATAAACTCCCTCTTGTTTTTGGTTAGTTTTGTTTGTTTTAATGATGACGTGTTTTCTGAGGTTGCCTAGCTTTATTCCGCTGACTGACTTGTATGTCTCCTTCAGCTCTTTTGACTCCATCCGGTTCAGGTTTGCGTCCACTCCTATTATGACACTCCTGATAGTGTCTCCTTAGTATGGTGCCCTGACCTAGGAGGAAGGCATCTCAGCTGATCAGTTTGGGGAGTTCATTGCAGATAAACTTCTCTAGCAGTTCAGACTTTTCTGTAGGCCTTTGGATAGTCCCATCAGTCCAGCAGATATTCCTGGTTTCAGCTGAGCTTGTCAAATTGTTCACTATGCTTTTTTTTTTTTTAAATACCTATTGGCTATTTGGGGCTTTCCTATTCTCAGAGCTGTCTCATATTCCCTGTTATTGCCTTCTGTCTCCTTTTGCATAGATACTAATACTAGGAAGGGCCTGTGGCTGCTAAATGGTTGACCTATTAGCATGTATTTTGAGGTTTGTGGGGATCCCTGATTGTTTAGTTTTGTTGTAAATGCTCATGGGATTTTACTTTTGCTGTCTGTCTGTAAAACACACACACACACACACACATACGCACACACACACACACATATATACACCCTCAGTTATTTAAACTCACTGTACCAGGGATCCCCAAGGACAGGCTTAATGATTCATTAGGCGTACTCACAGAACTCAACATATAATCATACATATGTCCATGATTTGTTACAGTGAAAGGGTACAAAGTAGGATCAGTACAGAGAAGAGGTGCATGGGGTGAAGTCCTGAGGAAACAAGGTGTAAGCTTCGAAGCAACCTCTCTCAGTGGAGAGTATGTATTTAATTTCCCCAGCATCAAATTGTGACACGTATGTAGTGCTGTCCACCAGGGAAGCTCATTAGACATTCATTGCCCAGAGTTTTTAATGGAGGCTAGTTACCTAGGCACCCTCTATGGAGCATATATTGAAATTTCTAACTCCCAGAAGGAAAGCAGCTGTTCAGCCATGGTCCAGTCATAAACCATATCTTACATGCTAATAGTTTCGGCACAGTGAGCCACTTTTATCAGTCAGTGAGTCACTCTTATCAGTTAGGGTAGTGAAAAACCTCCCCAAATCCCAGACACCAGCCAAGGGCCAGCCTTGAGATATAGGACTTTCTAAGGATAGGCAGTCCAGGCCTACTTGTTAAGTCTTTTCTGCATGTGTGTGCACGCGTGTGTGCACGCGTGTGTGCACGCGCGCACACACACACATACATGGGGGAATTCAGAGAGATGCAGAAACCTGCCACTTGTAACAACTAACTTCTCAGAGTCTTTGCGTTAAAAGGATTTTAAGCAAGACAAATATGTTCAGATTTCTAGTTTTGAAGAGGTTATTGTTGCAGCAGGGTGAAGGAAGGATAGTAAGCCACTGAGAATGAAGTGGCAGTACCTCCAGTGATAGTTGATCAGTGCTTGAGACAAGACACTGGGACTTAAGAAGAGGGAGGGGATGCAGTTGAAGGAATACTGTGTATATTTATATGTGTGTATGTGTTTATACACATATGTATAGTATCTATTGTATACATATATTTGTATATATAGTATCTAGTATATATGTATATCTACATATATATGTATTTAGGTACACACATTACAGATTATAAAGCTATAATATATATTAGAGATTATAAAGCTATAATAATATATGAATATATATTCTTATCTCCGTGAAGGTAAGGCTTTTCTAAGTATAAGAACAAAGTTATAAGTTAGGGGTACATATTTGATAAACTTACATGCATAAAAACTTAAAAGCTGAAAAAAAGGCACTATTTTATTTTATTTTATTTTATTTATTTTTTTTTTTTTAAAGATTTTATTTATTGATTTGACAGACAGATATCACAGATGGGCAGAGAGGCAGGCAGAGAGAGAGGAAGGGAAGCAGGCTCCCCACTGAGCAGAGAGCCAGATGCGGGACTCGATCCCAGGACCCTGGGATCATGACCTGAGCTGAAGGCAGCGGCTTAACCCACTGAGCCACCCAGGCGCCCAAAAAAAAGGCACTATTTTAAAAAAATTAACAAAATTGAAAGAAAAATGGGAAAATATTTATACTTATGAGAGCTTTAATGTCCTTATTATAGTAAGATCGATTGCAAATTGGGATTTTAAAAAATCTTAATAGCCCAATAGAAAATAAGCAAAGTAGATTAATGTGCAATTCACAAAAGAAGGAAGACAGATGGTCACTTAGCATTTTTCAACCAAGAACCTTTAAAGCATGAACAAGGGGCGCCTGGGTGGCTCAGTGGGTTAAAGCCTCTGCCTTCGGCTCAGGTCGTGATCCCAGGGTCTTGGGATCGAGCCCGCGTCGGGCTCTCTGCTCTGCAGGAAGCCTGCTTCCTCCCCCCTCTCTCTCTGCCTGCCTCTCTGCCTACTTGTGATGTCTCTCTCTCTCTCTCTGTCAAATAAATAAAAATCTTAAAAAAAAAAAATTTAAAGCATGAACAATAGTGAAATACAAATTCTCTCATAAATTAGCAGTTTTTAAAAGTGATAGTAGTTAGAGCACTTAGAAATTGGAAATAACCTAAATGTACATCATCGGATTATTTAGATAAATTGATATATATTCATATATTATCCAGGTGTTAAAATCATGTAGTAGAAAATATTAATGACATTGTGGACTTTATAATAATAAAGTGTGATCCCAGATTTTCTGTTTATACTTAATACACACAAACATACATTCACACAGAAAAACATTTAAACAATAAAACTAAGACTTATTTACAACAAAACTTATGTTAACCAGTTTTTTTGTAGGTGGTAGGATTATGGATGGTTTTTTCCTCTTCGTGTGTGTATGTGTGTGTGTGTGTGTGTAAGATTTTATTTATTTGTTTGAGAGAGAAAGAGACAGTGACAGAGATAGCAAGAGAGAGCATGAGTGGAAAGGAGAGGAAGAAGCAGGCTCCCTGATAAACAGGGAGCCCTCTGTGGGCCTGGATCCCAGGACTCTGGGATCATGTCCTAAGCGGAAGGCAGGCAGACACTTAACTAAGCTACCTAGATACCCCATGTTTTGTTTTGTTTTGTTTGCAAACATTTATGAAAACTGTGGGGCCAACAAACTATGACCCAATATCTGGTCATGATGATTTAAATAAAGACATGATGATTTAATAGCTGTGAAAGGTCAGAAATGTATCCGAGGGATAGAGGGGAGACGTTTAAAGAAATTAGTTTGGCTGATTAAAGGTCTTTTACAAAAATATGTGTAGAAGATGGTCAAATGGATATATAAACAATGAAGAATGAGTCACGAGCCTGTGAGGGTAGTGGCAACTACTGCTGTGCACATGGCTCTGTGCAGAGAGTCTGTTTAATCCTTAGAACAACTTTGGGAAATAAGAGCATTTTATGTTTTGTAGATGAGAACACTGAGACTTGGAGAGTTTAAGTAATTTACCCAAGACCCTACAGAGTTTGGCTGAGACCCTGCTTGAACCCAGGTTATCTGAGAGGAAGATTTATGGTTATTGTTAGCCTTTTTTCTTTTCTTAAAGGATTGTTATATAGGGCCACAGAATATGAAGCAATATATAGAATTTAGGTTTTGACTTAATCAAGAAATACATTTTTAATTATTTATAAAGTCTCATTATATGAAGTAGTAAGCTCCTTGTTCCTTGCTATATTCAAATAGATTCTGGATGACCACCTTCCAGTAGGAATCCTGTGGCTAAGAGATTGAATTCTGTGTACTTCGTGGATCTGTGAGATCTATGGTTTTTTTTTGTTGTTGTTGTTGTTTTTTAATTTTTGTAATTTATTTTCAGCATAACAGTATTCATTGTTTTTGCACCACACCCAGTGCTCCATGCAATACGTGACCTCTCCAATACCCACCACCTGGTTCCCCCAACCTCCCACCCCCTCCCCTTCAGACCCCTCAGATTGTTTGACTATGGACTCTGAAAAACAATATGAGATCTATGTTTTATGGTGTTAGGTTTTTTTTTTTTTTTAAGGTTCTGCTTGTGTATCTAATCTAAATTTAGATTATATGAAGGACCATAAGTATATAAACTCTTAACATGCTACAGAATTTTTTTTAAATTAATGTTTTGCTAGGTTGATATGTGACTCTATAAACGATCGCAATTCACTAAGGATCTCTGTGTCTTTTTTTTTTTTTTTTAAGAGAGTGCGCTTGAGGGTGGAGGGAGGGTCAGAGGGAGAGAGAGAACCTCAGGCAGACTCCACAGTCATCATGGAGCCTGACACAGGACTTGATCTCATGATTATGATCTGAGCTGAAATTAAGAGTTGGACACTTAACCAGCTAAGCCCTCTATGTTTTTTATATAGTCAAGGTCCCAGTAGTTTATATTTCCTTGAGTGTAGACCAGAGGAAAGATTTGTCTGTTGGAGTTAATATACTTTTTCTCAACAAAAATGCAAAATATAAGCCAATATTTTCTCTTTGTACTCTAACTGTATCAAAATGAAGAGCCATATTTAATGCATGACCATAGTAATTATCTTAACATTAAGGTGTCTGGTAACAAATACTCCTTTTGTTTCCTTAGACAGAATTTATTTTGTATTATTCATAAATATTTTTGTTATTAAGGGCTGATACATGTTATTTTGAAAATCTTAGAAATAGGTAGTATATGAGTTTTTAAGATATAGAAGCTGTGATTTCTGTGTGGTTTCTAGTGGTATATAGAAGCTTTTGGAGTATGATAGATTAGACAGAAAAAAACAAAAAAACCCCTTCAGATTTGACTTTTGTTTTGTGCCAGATTTATCTGGAACCTATATATATAGCTACTGTCTGCTTACTGGAGCCTGATTCACTGCTTTATTTGAAACTATAAACTTAACTCTTTGAAAACCAGTTTCCCACTGCTAGGGATTCTACTATTAATTTCTATACTTATATTGCTGTTTCTGTGCAGGGAGAAATTAGCTTAAATGTAAGATATTTAATCCTCAGCTCAGTAAGTGATAATATCAACCCATGTTTGAAAGCAACATTTTAGTAAAAGTAGATAAAATTCATCTAGGTGTAATTCAAGATCTGTTTACTCAAACTGGATCTTTGTTTATTCTGATCCAGCAGAAACTAGAAAGAGAGAATGTTTCTACTACCCCCAGGGATGCGTGTTTAGAGAAAGGCCAGTATTGCCCTCAGGCTGATTCTTTTGAAAGGATACAGTCCATTCCTACTCTAGAGTGTTGTCAATTCTTTCTTTGTGGTTTAGTTAATTTTTTATAATACTTCAGGTGCTAAATTGCCAGTACATCAAGTGCTCAGATTCAAAAAATATATCCAAATATCTAAAATATGTAGAGAAAATAAATTTGAAATATTGCTTATTCTCTGTCAGTGTTCTCTTATTTGTGATTTGGCTGTGATTAGCTACTGGGCCTTTTATTATGGTAGGTGTTCCTAACCCTGATGAATTACTGTAGTTAATCTCAACTTGTTATATTTTTCCTCTATAAAAGGGGAGGTTGAGGTAACTCTATTCCAAGATAATAAAATAATGACAAATATTTAATTACTAGAATATTGGTATGTATTAGGATCATCTTTTAGTCCACTAAGTGATTTTTATGGTTGTCATAGTTGAAACCTGTTACTCTATAAACCTGAAAGTCCTAAATCCCCTGTGACTAGTGTGGTTGACTGTTGCCGTTATTTATATTATATAAAATGTTCTTATGAATGCTTACAATTGCATACAGTTTATTCTTATCTTTACAGTCTGTTCGGCACCTGAAGTACTCCTTGTTTAAGAAATCACTACTGGGCAGTGTTTCAGATAATGGAATAGTAACTCTCTGGGATGTGAATAGTCAGAGTCCATACCATAACTTTGACAGTACGCATAAAGCTCCAGCTTCAGGCATCTGTTTTTCTCCTGTCAATGAATTGCTATTTGTGACTATAGGCTTGGATAAAAGAATCATTCTCTACGACACTTCAAGTAAGAAGTAAGTGTGATGTGATCATTTCTTAATTTAGTAACAAATAACTATTATCTCATTAGCAGACATTTGTGATTTGCATAGACCTCTGATTAATGTTTGGGAGATCTTAAGTTTGTGTACTTGTTATCTAAAAGGATAGAATTTTCTCTTTTTCTTCCCAAGCAGGAAAAAAATACATGAAATGTGGATATTCTATAGAGTACATCTGGATGACGAATGTTGAGGATAGCATGTTAATGATTGCATATCTTTATTTTAGCATGAAGGCACAGTATTCTTTTTCAGAAATACAACTAGATATGTGCATTTTAAAAGCAATGTGATTAATTTGCCTTAAAATTAATTCATTTTCAAGAGCAGGGTTTCTAAACTATTAATATTTTGGGCTGGATAATTCTTGCTTGTGGGGGCTATCCTGGGCATTGGAGAATATTCAGCAGCATCCCTGGCCTCTATCCAACAGAGGCCAGTAGCACTCCCAATATTAGAAAAAGTAGCAAAATTGCCCTCAGTTGAGAACCACTGATCTAGAGCTAAAGGGTACACAATCTTCTAAGTATCTGGGTCCATTGTGCCTTCTGGCTTTCTTACAGTTATAGGTGTGCTTGGTTAGCTATTAAAAAAAAAAAAAATGGGACAAGAGTGCTATGGGTGTATTCAAGACACCTGACAATATCTGAAGATTGCATGGAAGAAAATGGTAATGTTTTGACTAGGGAAGGACCTTCTGTCAGTCCTTGTTAACGTTTACTGTTACTTGTTTCATTTTCTTCTTTTAAAAATTTTCCTTTTTATTCTTTCTTCTTGAACTTTACCAAGAACCTTAAGAGTCAGTAAGCATTTCTCTCTCAGACCGGATAGCTATGGCAAAGAGCCCAGCTTCAGCAGTTCAGTGTCCATATCTCAGTATCAGCAGTTCAGTGTCCCTGTATAAGCTTCATGAGGATCAAGCTGCAGGTTAGCTTTTTCTCAAGAAATGTGCAGCTGGAAGGGCAGAGTAGCAGCTGCTCCCCTGCGAAAGGTCATAGTCCTCTTGAGACCTGAGCAGGTCAATGAATGGAAGGGGGATAGTTAGGGCCTCCTTAACCCTGAGGCTAGAGCCCTTGTTTGTGGAGTAACACCCAGGAAGTCTGTCATACTCACTGTGGAAGTAGTAATTACTCAAAGAAATAGTTGCTGCTTCTAGACAATGTGGAATATACCAATTGGAAGTGAATAGAAGAAAGAGGATGGAGTGTTCAGCAGTTCCTTTAGATGCTGTCATATTAGAAACGTCTTAAGTCTAGTTCTGAATTTATGCTTTACACAAATATTTGGGATGCATATTTCAAGTAACTTTGCCAAATGCTCAGTAACTTTGGTTTTGGCACATAGCTGTCTATATGTCACATACGCTTATATACCTGTATAGGCTCACATATCTAGGTATACTTTGTTACCCTTTTCAAAGGCTAGTGAAAACTTTAGTGGCCGACACCCCTCTAACTGCAGTAGACTTCATGCCTGATGGAGCCACTTTGGCTATTGGATCTTCCCGGGGGAAGATATATCAATATGATTTAAGGATGTTGAAATCACCAGTTAAAACCATCAGTGCTCACAAGACATCTGTGCGATGTATAGCATTTCAGTACTCCACTGCTCTTTCTAAGGTAAGGTATTTTCTTTCTTTTTATTGTTTTTGATTTTACTAAATAAGTCCAGTTCAGAATATGGAAATCATATTTTGTCTATTAAATGCAGTGTAGTTTTACTTTATAATCATTTTTATATGAAAGCATTTTAAATGACTTTGGTACAAAGCCATTTGATACTTGGTTTTAAAACTAATTTTTTGTACTTAATTCTGATATTTCTCTCTTTAAAAAATATTTTAAAAGGCTTTTTCGTTCAGCAGAAAACTCAGATCCACCAGCAGGCTTAAGATTTGTAAGGGAAATTATATATATTTTTAACCTAACAGGGAATTGATAAAATATTAATGTATAGTATGGAGCATTAGAAACCTGAGCTTTTAAATATTCCATTACATTTCAGTCAAGTTTAAATAAAGGCTGTTCAAATAAGCCCACAGCTGTGAACAAACGAGCCATTAATGTGAATGCTACCAGTGGAGGAGTTCAGAATTCTGGAATCGTCAGGGAAGCAGCCACCACTCCCATTGGCACGGCTCTACCACAGCCCATGACAACAGCCGGGGGGAAAGGAGCAGTTGCTGTTCAAGACAAAGCAGGTAAATGCTGCTTGTGTAGAGTTTGTGGAGTTTCCACCCACCACAACACCCCAAATAGATCATTAGCGTTTTCTTCGAGAACCTAGAACTCAAATTCACTTGTGTATTTAGGTAAAATTATTAGTAGATAGTGCACATGGAAGAAGTGACCATTTTAACTTGAGCTATAAATTTTTTAAAAATTAATGAAAGGCACTTATTCTATTTAGCTGAATTTTTGTTGTAAGAAATATTGATTATCTTAAAAACAGAATAATGCCAATTCAGAAATTATCCTGAATGCCACTCCAGATTGGATGACTTTGTGTTGTGTCTTCAGATTCAGTCAGTAGAGAATATGATTCTGTGGTGCTGTCATTTGGTTTGATCTCTGAGTCACAAAAACTGTTAATGGCTTCTTTTATTTCATATTTCAGAATGTAAAGTAAGTTGATGAAATGAGTGTATTTAAGTGCAGAATAGTGCCTGGCACATATTAAGCAGTATATTAGTAGTTTATTAAAGAAAAATAAACCAAAGTGTTACAATTTTTAAGTAATTTCTTCTACTCTGATAATCATATTGATGAAATGGTTCTTAAAGAATTCATTTAGACTTTGAAGGTGTAATGTGATGATAAACTTTCCTGTATTTACTGTAGAGAATACTCTTTTTCTCTAAATTACTGAAAACATTTTTTCTTTTAATTTTAAGAAGTTATGCTATACTGTCAACTTGCAACATATTTTTAAGTCTGTATGGTAGCGGCACCTCGGTGGCTCAGTTGGTTGAGTATCAGACTCTTGGTTTCGACTCAGGCAGTGATCTTGGGGTTGTGAGATCAAGTCCCATTCGTTGGGCTGTGCTCTCAGTAAGGAGTCGACTTGCAATTCTCTCTCTCTCTCCCTCTGCTCCTACCCCCACTTGAATGCAGTCTCTCTCTCAAATAAATAATCTTTAAAAAAATTTTAAAAATTTTAAGAAGTCTGTATGATATACCACTGTGTTTCCAAACTAGTCTCATTAGGAATGCACATATCCGTGTCTTTTTAAGGTTTTAAGACAAGTACTTAACATGGACAAAAATATTCGTTGTACCTTCTCAGCGTGAGTTTACGATTTTCAGGTAGAAGCAAAACTTTAATTTGTTAGCCTTGATAGTATGGAATGGTTTTAAAAAATATGTAATAAGTATATATCTTCATTATAAATTTGTTAGTATCTACACATCCTTACATAAAAGTCATTGCATATTATATAGAAAAATAATTAATTCCTAATTTAAGAACTCCCAGAAACACATATTATTCCTATATACTTAGAAGAAGAAATTCATTTTGAAATATAACTTGAGTAATGTTCACCAAGATATTGAATTAACTGTATTATAAAAATTGTCATTATTTTTAAAGATTATTTTATTATTGTTGCTTCTACTCATAATTTCCAAAATTAGACAAAATTTTCTCTCATTTACTCTGAGCTTTCTGAAGTCTCCTGTTATTCATTTACTTTTTAATAAGGAAACGTGTGTAACAGTGACAGCATTAATTAGGAAATGCAAGAGTTGGGTCTGCAGGGTCACTGATTAATGATAACTGTTGGCTGATTAACAAAGTTTCTAACAAAATGAATGTTTGCTCTGTACCCACAGAGTTAGAAATTTTGTTTATTAATTTTATTTTGAAATAATTGCAAACTTACAGAAAAATTTCAAATACAGTACAAAGAATTCCTGAGCTCTAGTATTCCATTTAGCTGACTTCACTGTTTTATAAATTTTGCCATATTTGCTTAATCATTTGCTTTCTCTCTCTCTCTCTCACACACACACACACACACACATACATACATTTAATCCCTTCTGAAACATTGAGAGTATGTTAAGTGTATGTCTTGGGTCTGTGACTTCCTACCAGCATAACTCTGGAGAGTTTTCTTAACTACTCTGATTCTTACTTTCTCTTCCATAGATAATATTTAACTTTTAGGGTTATTGTGAAAACCAGAGAAATTGTATCAAAGTGGCTGGCACATGATAGGCAGTCAGGAAATTATGGTTTTGCTAATTTTGTCATCACGGTTATCATCATTACTCTTACTGTTATTTTAAACTTCCTGTAAAAGGAATCTGAAATTTGAAAAAAGTTCACGTTACTTCTATTAAAGGTGTCAACCACTGCATCCCCACCAACAGGGCACAGTTGTTTCTTGTGTTGTTGATTTTAGCCATTCTGACAGGTGTGAGGTAATATCTCATTATGGTTTTGACTTGTATTTCCCTGATGGTGAGTGATGCTGATCATCTTTGTGTGTGTCTGTTGGCCATCTGGATCTCTTGTTTGGAGAAATGTCTCTTCATGTCTTCTGCCCATTTTCAAATTAGATTATTTACTTTTTGGGTGTTGAGTTTTATAATTTCTTTATGTATTTTGAATACTAACCCTTTATCAGATATGTCACTTGTAAAATATCTTCTCCCATTCTGTAGGCTGCCTTTTAGTTCTGTTGTTTCCTTTGATGTGCAGGAGCTTTTTATTTTGATGCAGTCCCAGTAGTTTATTTTTGCTTTTGTTTCCATTGCCTCAGGAGACCTTCCTAGAAAGAAGTTGCTGTGGCTGATGTCAGAGAGACTGCTGCATATGTCCTCCTTTAACACTTTAATGGTTTCAAGATTTTAATGGTTTCATGTCTCACATTTAGGTCTTTAATCCATTTTGTGTATGGTGTAAGAAAGTGTTCTAGTTTCATTCTTTTGCATGTTCTTGTCTACTTTTGTTGAAGAAACTTTTTCCCACTGGATATTCTTTCCTTCTTTGTCAAAGATCAGCTGATCATATGGTTGTGGGTTCTGTTCCGGGTTTTCTGTTCCACTGATCTCTCTGTGTCTGTTTTTGTGCCATCACCATACTGTCTTGATGAGTACAGCTTTGTACTTGAAGTCCGGAATTGTGATACGTTCTTTGCTTTTTCTTAACTATAGAGAACAAACTGATGGTTACCAGAGGGGAAATAGTGGGGGGGGGTGGGGTGAAACAGGTGATAGGGATAAAGGAGTGCACTTGTTGTGATGAGCACCTGGTGTTTCATGGAAATGTTGAATCACTATATTGTACCCCTGAAATTATTACATGGTATGTTAACCAACTGGAATTTAAATAAAAACTTAAAATAGAGAACCTCTGCAGACTTATTGCTAATGCTCATTTTTGGTAGGAAAACACTCGTTTAAGAAGTAAAAAATGTCTTTAGCGCTACTTTCAAATGATACCAAACTTCTTTCCTACAGTTCCAGAGGCTAAAGTTACATATTCATACATGTTTAAAGACCTAGAAGGAGAGAAAATTTCTCCTTTATAACAGCTTAGCTCTTGATGTAAACACTTCAATGACAATGATGTACAAATGTTCAGTAATATTTTAACGTTTTATCAGGTGTTACTAGAAAAGTTTATTTTATTTGTCAGTTTTGGACATTTTGGGATATGCTGGCTGTTCTTTGTTTTTATCCCAGCTTTTCAGTTTTCATGTGGGGCCACGAAGGCAAATAAAGAGCTATTTTAAATGTAGTACAGGGGACACCTAGGTGGTTCAGTCAGTTGAGCATCTGACAGCTCAGGTTGTGATCTCAGGGTTGTGCATTCCTGAATTCAAGCTCTAGCTCAGTGGGGGGTCAGCTTAAGACACTCTCCCTCTCTTTCTGCCCCCCCCCAAAATAAGCCTTTTTAAAAAATGTAACACAGTAACATGTTACCAGTTAAAGTACCAGACTTTCATTACAGCTCTTGAATCAGTAGAACTCATTCTTCAACCCAAAAATGACCAAGAAGCTACTGAGCCCACAGAGTTCCTCTTACAAATTCCTTGCACTGTATACTGGCAAGGAAAATAAACTGCTGCACACTTCTTCAGTGTTGTCTACTATGCTATTTATGAGTTTAGTGTTCTGGTTTCTTTTGAAACTCTTAGTAAACTATCCTGAGGCTAGTAAAGTCATCTGAGGTCAATAATACTGAGAGCAGGGTTAAGCTTCCCCAGTTAGTGAAGGAAAAGGCAAAAGAGGGAGAAAGGAGATCCATTTACTGCAGTTGTGGAAAGGAACTAACATTACTTGAATCTTGCTCTATGGTAGGCATCATGCTCTATGCCTTACAGACTTTTTTAATCATTTGTAG
The DNA here is from genome assembly GCF_002288905.1 of Enhydra lutris kenyoni. Lineage (NCBI taxonomy): Eukaryota > Metazoa > Chordata > Mammalia > Carnivora > Mustelidae > Enhydra > Enhydra lutris. The sequence continues at coordinate 7,416,943 of NW_019154091.1, read as the reverse complement.
ATGCTCATAAAAGGAGCCCGTTACAACAGAAGTTGGTTGTGTTCAGTATTTAAGAGGGTAGCAAAGTATATAAATCGTTTTGGGAGAATTTCACCAAAATGGCTAAAATAAGGTGTTATCACTTAAATAAGTAGGTTATTTGCTTTTGAGAAGCCCTTCATTCCATGCAAATCATGGTTAACTGAGCTGTTGTTACGTTGTTTTCTTTTCCTGGTGCTCACAATTGTAATATTACCAATATATGCATAATACATTAATTTTTAGAATCTAGCTTCTATGGTACATTCATTCAGATGTAGTAACAGTTATTTTTATATCTCATTTTCCTATAAGGTTTGCCTCGAAGCATAAACACTGATATTATATCTAAGGAAACGGACAGTGGGAAAAATCAGGATTTCTTCAGCCTTGATGATACCAGAAAAAGTAGTTTAGGTGACATGTTCTCACCTATCAGAGATGGTAAGTCTGTTCAGATCAGAGGATCATGTTCTTTTGCTGGCAGTCATTACATTTTTATCCTAGCTAAAAGATGTGGGTAATAGCTTCAGTCTGACTGTGTTCATGACAGTTGCTAATTTTCTCAGTCCCTGGGGTGGTATCTTTTCCTTTGCCCTGATATTTCAGATGTTACCATTCTGAAGTATATGCTTGTTGTTTTCACATGGGAACTATGCAAATAGCTCTCAAGTTAGCATTTTAATTTCCACAGAAGTTTCTTAAAGGAAGTTTTGCTTCCATAGGCAGTTTTTTCATTATATCTACTTCTAAATAAATCTTCTCAAAATCTTGGATATTTTTGATAGGCAAAAAAATATCTTTCTAACCTAAAAAATTTTAGATTATTAATATCTAATTGGTATATTTATTCATTGTTTTCATGGAGAAATATGGCTGGGTGATAGATTGCCTCATCTTTTACACTATGTGAAAATAACACACACACACACACACACACACACACACACACACACACACACGCACCCCATTGCTGGGAGATGTTGCTACTAAAAAGAAAATAAAAACTTAAAAACTTTACCATTTTGATAAATAGAAACATTATATATCATTGTTCATAATATATGAGCTAGGCATATTGGTTGGCTGTGTTTTTTTGATACTGATATTCATACTGTTTCATTAATTGGGTAGTCACTGCTAATAGCAGTATTATTAACAATATGGGTAAATTTCTAGAGCATCATTTGGCAGGTTAAACATTCACACTCTTTGGCCTGTTAATTCCATTTCTATAAATTTACCTAATAACTTGTTTAGAGAATCTCACAAAGATTTGTATGTACTGTTTTGTTTTTTTTTTTTTTTTAATAATAGTGGAACTCTGGAGCATATTTAAGTGTCAATAGTAGCAGAATGTTTAAATTGTTACATCATGATCTTATAAAATTTCATTTTTTACTTCAAATTGTCTGTTTTTCCAAACTTTCTACAATTAATTTCATAATCAGAAAGAAAACGTACATATGTGATGGCACAGAATTATTTAGTGTATTCTGCCGTACGTGGCCTGAAAATGACTACTCTAATTGCCAGGTCAGATTTTCCTATCTTCCACCTAATGAAAGAGGAAGGATTCCTTTCTTTCAGGATTAAGAGGGGTCAGACTACATAGTTAAAGAATAAAGAGAGGAAAGATGTGAGCAAAAGAGGGAAAAGTGGCTTGAGCTGGAGTTGAGAAAGGTTTTGGAGGTTAGTAACCTTCTGGAAGCTTTGGCTTATGAGAACCCCTGGGGTAACTTTTGAATTGAAGAATGTAGAGAAGGGGTTTTTTGAAAGGGTTTTGAGTTATAAATGAAATTCTCTTTAATGGTTTTTAAAAGAAATGAATAAAGGATAGAAATTCCTCTTTACTTTTTTTTAAAAATACGATTAGAATTTGAGCTATATGCCCTTCATTTATTAGCATTTCATAGTATTAATGAAAGAACATGTGTACTAAATACAGCACTGGTTTTCATTGTCAAGAGATTTATGTTTTGATTTCAAGAATGTGACTCTCCTTAGGTAAAAGGCTGAATCTGTGCTTCAGTTTCATCTTTTAAATAATACTTCTGCTAGAAAACTAATAACTTCTTAAAGTGTATGCGTGTTGTGTAGTTACTAGGTATATATACACACATGCAGATAGATGGATGGGTGATACTCCTACTACTATGATAATCATGTATGGTAATTTATTGGCCATTTGACTTTTTTTTATGACTTGTGCCCATTTTTCTGTTAATTTGCTAAAATGGAGTTAGGCCATTTTTGGTTGTTAATTGCAAATGAAAAGTATTATAATATTGGAATGTTCTTATACATATTCTGCCATTAAAATGAATGCTAATAAAATCTTATTTTTTAAATATCATTGTGATGCTCACAAACTATTTTGACATTGTTTCAGTTGATCCTCAAAACAATCTTGTGAGATGGTCAGGACATTTTTCCCATTATATAGATGCAGAAGCTGAAGCTTAATTGTATTAAAAACTTGTTGTCTAAGGTCATAGAGCTATTAAGTGGTATAGGCAGAATTGGATTATAGATTTCTGGAGCCTACTGCAATGCTTTTCTAGTATACCTTGCTGTCTCATTAAATGACCCTATACCATAGAATTACTCTTCATATTTGTTGCTATGCATGAAGTGAAAAGAATAAAAAGGGAAGTTTATAGAGTCCCAGCTGTTACTTCACTCAGATTTTCCTTCTTAAAATCTAACTCTTTGGGGAATGAATAGGAAGCTTAAGTTGCTATGGCTTATTTTTCACAATTTTAAGAATTTGACTTTCTAATTTTATTACAGATGCTGTGGTTAACAAGGGAGGTGATGAATCCATAGGCAAAGATGGTAAGACCTGTTGAGAAGTATTTTTATTAAAATGAAAAGGGATATTGTGTTATCTATTGATATGTAACAAATTACCCCAACATCTTTTTAAAAGATTTATTTGTTAATTTGAGAGAGAAAGAGGGAAAGAGAATCTCAAGCAGACTCCGCACTGAGCACAGAGCTGGACACAGGGCTTGAGCTTATGACTCTGAAATCATGACCTGAGCCAAAACCAAGGGTTAGATGATTAATGGAATGTACCTCCCAGGCACCCCCAAAGTACCCCAACATTTCAAAACTTAGAAGAACATTTATCATCTCATAACTGTGGGTTAAGAATCTGAGCATGGTTTAGCTGGGTGCCCTTGGCTTCAGGTCTCTCTTGATGCTTTAATCAGGATGTAACAAGGCTGCAGTCATATTAAGGCTGACTGGACGGGAATCTACTTCAAGCCATTCATGTGGCTCTTGGTAGAAGATACCATTCCCTTGTCCTGTGGGCCTCTCTGCAGGGCAGCTAACAACATGGCAGCTGGCTTCCCTCAGAGTTGGTGAGCAAGATAGTCAGAGATGGCATCAGAATGGAAGCCACTGCATGTTTGTAACCTAATCTTGGAAGTGACATCCCACCACTTTTGCTGTATTCTCTTTGTTGGAAGCAAGTGACTAGGTCCTGCCCGCATTCAAAGGGAGAGAATTACCCGAGGGCATGGATCCATGACAGAAGGCAGGGATCATTCAGAGCCATCTTAGAGGCTGACTACCAAGATATATTACAGATACATACCAAATTTATGATTTTCAGTTATCAAAAACTATTAATATTGACTAAAACATTCATTGGGCTTTGCAATTTTCAAAGTAGTTTTACATATAATATCACTTTTTAGTCTCACCTCTCAGGGAGATGGATATCATTATTCGCATTTACTGATCGGGAAACAGAGTTTTGCAATTTTTGCCCAAGATTTTGTATACATCAAGTAAGGGGTAGAGCTGACAAAAGAACCTGCCTTCTGAATCCGAATCGCATGTCTTTCTACCATATTAACCTGTCTGTCATGTTAAGTGCTTTTCTTAAATATCCAAGATTAAGGAAAATCATATGCAAATAGTGTTTTTCTCCTCTTTTTCAGGCCTTGAGTTTCTACCACAATTGAATTCAGTCCTTCCTCCAAGAAAAAATCCAGTAGCTTCAAGCACTTCAGTATTACATTCTAGTCCTCTTAATGTCTTTATGGGATCTCCAGGGAAAGAAGAAAATGAAAATCATGATCTGACAGCTGAATCTAAGAAAATATATCTGGGAAAACAGGAACCTAAGGACTCCCTCAAACAGGTATCTGCCTAAAAATGATACTGAGCTCAGTGTGCGTTTGTCAGTAGCAGGCACATAATGAAGCTCATCACGAGGTAGAAAGCAGGCGGATGCCAGGGGATATGTCCTAATTATCAACAGTGCTGTGCACTTACCAGGTAGAAAATATTCTTAATCTTGATGTCACATGTTAAAAACTAAAGGATATTTTTGAAATCTGTCTTTGGAAATGTTGGAGGTAACAGCAGATGTAAACTTATGCTGTTTTTTCTAGGACAAAGATACTTGACTAGTTTATACCTGAGTTTTTTAGAATTTATTTTTATTGCAGCAGAAATCACCAAGTTGGTGGTCAAGTCATTTACGCTAAGTCTTAGAGCTAATTGATGGTGCTAAGAATGTAACGCATCCTCATTACCTTCTGCTATTAATACAGTATCCAAAATAGAAGTTAATTTGCTATATAAAGGCTTAAAGTGATCAGATATTACCAACAAGGTCGAGTGTGTCACATTTTCATATTGATTTTTTAGAATGATACTGAAAAGATATGTAGGAAGTACAAAAATGTCTTCTGACATATTTTTCCAATATTTTTGGCTAGTTACCACCTGAGAGTTTGGGGATTTTTTATTTTTTTTTTTTGGCCTGTGATTACCATTTTCAGTGACACTTAATAGCAGATGCTTATTAGTAAATGAGCTTTTCCTCACTATGTTATCATTGAAATTACTTTTTGATTAGTAAAATTGATTTATTTTGCCACTAGTTCTAGCAATTTTTTTTTCTCTCTATATCCCTTCTTATTCTTCAATTTTCTGATCCTAACTACTGGAAAAAAGAAAGGTAGGTACAAATTATATATATAAAACCAGAATTGATGTATTGTTTATTTTAAATGTGAAGTTTGCAAAGTTGATTTCTGGTGCTGAAACTGGAAATCTGAATACCTCTCCGTCATCTAACCAAACAAGAAGTCCTGAGAAGTTTGAAAAGCCAGAGAAAGAAATTGAAGCTCAGTTCATATACGAACCCCCCCTCATTGGATCCTCAACTCCAAGTAAGTACATAAAACTTTCTGGTGTTTGAAAGTGTTAAGTCGAAAACTCCCACTATTTAACTTGAAAAAGATAAATAAATAGAGTAACCATAGGCTAAGAAAATTAAGAGTTGAAACTTTACAATGCTTGTCTACTATGACTCTCTTACTAGAGGACAATGAGATGAATGTGAATGGTTAAACTCAGTGACAATGATTTGATATTCTTTTGGTGTGAATTTTATTTTCAATCCAATGTGTAAGGGTCTTGATCTGATATGCACAAATAGGAATATAATGTAGGACCTTTTGAAAATGCGTCATTAACTACCTGAAATTGTTTTTTTTCCTCCTCCATACAAAAGTCCTATGTAGAGTTCATGCCACAGATCCTAAAAACTTGAGATGACATTTAATGGGATATTGGGTTCAGTTTTACAAGTTATCTATAGAAAACAACTCTTTGTATAGAACCAACTCCTTTATATAGATATTTATATCTTTAAGGTTTCTGTGGATATATTGTATTAGTGTAAACTCTGGGGCTTTGCTTATAACGGTATTGTACTCCTATATTCTTTCTGTTTATTTGTTGTAGTCTTGGCTTATCTAGTTTGTGGGATAGCACGTCACATTCATCTTTTATAAGAGGAAATAGTTCCAAGATTCTTCAAGACTAATCCCTCTCTCATATGTTATTATATTAGACAGTTGTTAGTTTATGTTTATAGATAAATGATTATTAGAAACAATGTCATAGAAAGTTTTTAAGATTTGTATTCCAGACAGTGAGTTTTTCCTAAATGTCACAGGAACCCTGTTCTTTACCAGTTTTTCAAGTCTCCTCATGCCAAATCTCATTTACAAATGTTTGATGTCTCTTAGTCTAAGCTGACTATTAATATTTTCTCCGTTTTTTATTTTAGATCCAAAGATAGCATCCTCTGTCACGGCTGGAGTTGCCAGTTCACTATCAGAAAAAATAGCTGATACCATCGGAAATAATCGGCCAAATGCACCACTGACATCCGTTCAAATCCGTTTTATTCAGAACATGATACAGGAGACATTGGATGACTTTAGGTAGTAATTGAGAAATTGCTCTTCCTATCTAGACATTAACTGGCATTTTTATTGGGTGTGAAACCGGAACTGTAAGTAATATTGGAGATTACTACTTTTGTCTAGGTTTTGAGGTCCATAAAAACAATAGAAAACATGATGAGTTTTGTTGATCTTGCTGTATTGAATTTATTGAATACCAGCCAGGAAAACGTACATTTACCTAGGGCAATTATTAGATAACTTGGCAGGCAGTCTAGTAGGCAGGCTACCATCATGGTTTTTTTTTTTTTAATCATCAAAATTTGGACAGATTCTGGTAAAGGTCCAATGGTATTCTTATATGAAATATTTGTAGATCACCTGTTAAGTATGCTATGCATAATAATGTAATAGAGAAATAATTTTTTAAAGGAATTCTGAATATTTTCAAATATTCAGAACAGACTGCATCAGAATGTAATAGTGAATTAAAAGCTTTTTTTTTTTTTGCCTGGGTCTATCCTTGTCTCCTCATCCTTTGCATTTAGAACACCGTAAAAATGTGTTTGACATTGTTGCTTCATTTTACCTATCATCTCAATATATATTGGAAACTATTTTCAATTATTAGAATCTTTTGTGGATTTTTTTTCCCTTTCTGACCTGTAGTTACTTAATATTCTAGCTATGATTTAGAATATCATGAGCAAGAATGCTGGAGAAGATGTACAAGTTTTTGTTGGTCCAGGTCTTATATATTTCTAAAGATTTATTTAGAGAGAGAGAGAGCATGAATGGGAGGGATAGAGGGAGAGAGAATCTCAAGCAGAGTCCCCGCTAAGTGCGGAGCCCGACATAGGGCTCAATTTCATGACCCTGAGATGAAGACTTGAACCAAGATCAAAAGTCAGACAGTGACCAACTGTGCCACCAGGTGCCCCAGTGCATGTTTCTTTTTAATGTTAAAAGTGCACTGAGGGGCACCTGGGTGGTGCAGTCATTTGGGCATCTGTCTTCTGGTAGGTCATGATTCCAGGGTCCTGGGATCAAGCCCTGTCTACCTCTACCTGCCACTCCCCCTGCTTATTTACGTACTTTCTCTCTTTCTCAAATAAGTAAATGAAATCTTAAAAAAAAAACAAAACTGTTTTGGGGGCACCTGGGTGGTGTAGTTGGTTGGGTGCTCAACCAACTACTACTCAATCAACTACTTGATCTCAGTTCAGTTCTTGATCTCAGAGTCATGAGTTCAAGCCCCACATTGGGCTGCATCCTGGAAGTGGAGCATACTTTAAAAAAAAAAAAAAGTGTTTTGAAAAAATATTTGTAAATGTTAGCAAATATATATTTTTTAAAAATTATCATTTTTGGTCACTTTTTACATTTACAACATGCCCAGTATATGTGCTGGTTACTAAGGATACAAATATGAATGATCTGTCCACAAAGGCCTTCTAGTTTAATTGGGGTAGGTACGATGTGTCCTGTTATGATGTATGTTTCTTTAATGTGGATTAGTTCTTTGTGATTGATAAATAGGACAGTGATGACAACATGATGAGGGAATTTTGTTAGTTCCTGTAACAGCTGGCAAGACAAAATATGTGAACATAGCTGAAGGCAGCAAACCACCTATCAGTACCCATTTCTTTCTCTTTCCTTCCTCTTCACCTGGTTTGGCTTTGTGCTCAGTGTTTGGAAGGACTTATTTTGTGATTATTCCCCATCTTTGGGTATTTTATCCTTGCCTCCATCCTTCACACCCCCAATCCTTTCTTCTCTTTTCTTACCCCTTTTATCAAGTGACCATCATGTTTTAAAGGTAAAAATCATTGATTATTCACTATTTAACTATGCTAGTATTTTTTTTTACTAGGGTTTAATTGTTTTGCTGTGGTTACAAAATTGCATACATTTTGAGTAGTCTGCCCTAATCCTTTTTCTTTAAGTCCTGTTATCTTCTTTCTTTTTTTTCTGTTCTTTTTTTTATTGTTTTAGTTTTATTGTGGTGAGAACACTTACAATGAGATCTAGCCTCTTAATAAATATTAACTGTACAATACAGTATTGCTAACCATAGGCACAGTGTTGTTGTACAGCAAATCTCTGTTATTCATTTTGTTTAACTGAAATTTTATATTTGTCACTTGGCAACTCCCTATTAACCGTACTCCCCAACCCGATACCTACTATTCTGTTCTTTGCTTCCATGAGTTTGACTGTTTTAGATATCTCATATAAGTGGAATCATGCAGTATTTGTCCTTCCGTAACTGGCTTATTTCACTTAGCATAACGTCTTCCAGGTTCATCCATGTGGTTGCATAGTGCGAGATTTCCTTTTTTATGACTGAATAATATTCCATCACACACACACACACACACACACACACACACACACACACACACACTGCGTTTTAAAAAAATCCGGTCATGTTATTTTCAAGAATATGAGGTTTTTCAGGAATGTATATATGTGGCAAAACAGCAGAATTGTCTGGGGACAGCTGACTTCAATATAATGTGAGTAAAGCAGTGGTGGAAAGGGAGAAAGCTCTTATGCTGGGCAGATTGAGAAAGATAGCACTGCTCTACCTTCAGCTTTCAGCACACCTTGCATGCCTGCACCTGGGGAGGGGCGGTGAGTAGGGGCCTCTCAACTCTTCTGCCCCTCTAGTAACCACTGGCAGCCTCTGCTTGGGACTCAGTGAGGACCCAGAATGGCTCAGAGGATTTCTATAAATTTACCTGCTCTGACGTCAGCCTTCAGTAAGTCATGAAAAGCTATACCTTACAGTGGAGGGACAGAGGGTTGTTGAGGGGCTCCATCAGCTATGGAGGCTGCCTTCTCCACCAGAGTCTGGAGTGCTTCAGACGGGGTACTCTTAGTTGTCACGTGCTCTATCTTCACATGCCCTGTGCCTCTCTGCCTTAGGGCGTCTCTCAGTCCTCTTTCCCTGCCCCTAGTGATTTCCATAAGCACTCAGTGAAGGCCTGTGGCAAATAGTTGGTGAGTGAATGGAGACTTTCTTTGTGGCTAGGGCTCCTTGGGTCCAGTCCAACTTGGCCTTCAAAAATCTATAAAAATTTCAGTTAGTTCTCCTTACCTATCAACAGCAGCTGTGTTATCCCCCACCCCCGCCCGCTTTCTACCCTCCCATCCCCCCTCCGCTCTGTTGAGGATGAAAACAATCATGGGTCTCTTCTCCTAGGAGGGACTCATCATTTTCTGAATTTTCATTCATTTAGGTTTCTTTGCGCTCTCAAGTTAAATATAAAAATGTATGATTTTGTAGGGTATCTGGCTTGTCCTCACTGTTAGAGTTGGAGAGATTATATACTAACCAGAAGTTTGTGAGTCCGTTTTTATTGTCTTTCAAGAAGATTTAAGTTTCTTCTGGCAAGCAGATCACTTTGTTCCTGTACTTGCTGGCTTTCAGGTTTTCTTATGGCTAGTTTATTTCTAGCTAGAATAAAGATTCCTAGGGTTTATTTAGTTTCTGCCCTTCTAGGATATCAGCTGAATGTCTGGAGTATTCACCAGGCCTTTTTACCTTGGTGGGTCCTGAACTTTAACCTCCATTTCCCCAGCATCACAAGGCTGCCAGAATCTTTCTGGCATCTAGCTACAACTTCATGTTTAATTTTCTGCCATCTAACCCAGTACAGGCATTGCTTAGGAGTCAACAGATAATCCGGGGGGGAAATTGTACAGTTTAGGTTTACTTTTCTGCAGGTACCTTGTTGGCACTTTGAAGCCTTGAATGCTTTAGCTGTCCAAACCCTAGCACTCCCCCAACCTGGTGAGACTCTCTCGAGCTCCAGGCCACTTTCAGCCCAGCCTCTGTTCCCCACACTGTCTAATCAGCACATCCCCCAGAGGGAAAAGCAGAGGTAAATGTGGGGCTTACCTAGTAGATTTCTCTTCTTTGCAAGACCATAGCCCCTCAAATCCTGACCACCTTAGTGGTTCTCTGATGCTTTCAGTTTGTTTTGTTTTATTTCTGTTTTTTAAGATTTATTTATTAGAGAGAGAGAGAGCATGAGTGGTAGGGAGAGGCAGAAGGAGAGGGAGAAGCAGACTCCCAATCAGTGGGGAGCCTGACTTGTGGCTCCATTCCAGGACCCTGAGATCGTGACCCGAGCTGAAGGCAGCTCCTTAACTGACTGAGCCACCCAGGCACCCCCCAGTTTGTTTGTTTTAAGTACAGATTTTGTCATAATTGAAAGCAGAAGAGAATTTAAAAACAAAACAAAACAAAAAAACACCTCTTATAGTTGTAACAGAAAATGTACTTAGGAATAAATCTGACCAAAGATGGTAAAGATCTTTGTGGAAAAACACTTAAAAATTTATTGGAAAGCATTAACACTTAAATGGGAAGATAAGAAGATGTCAGTTCTTTTAAATTGGTCTATAGATTGAGTGCAATTTCAATCAAATTCCAGCTGTGTTTTTTGGAAGATGGTGATAGGATAACTTCAAAATTTATGTGGAAGAAGAAAAGACCCAGCAATAACCACGACACTCTAGAGAAGAACAAAGTTGAAGCTGACTTATTTGTCAGATGGGTAAGCTTAATTATTAAGCTATAATATAAATGCTACAAAATAGTGTAGCATTAGCACAGGATGGACAGATTGCCCAAAGGAATCCAATAGACCAGAGAAAAACCTGGGCATATATAGAAATGTGATATATGACAGAGGAAAAGTATAGATCCCTATTCCCTGCTATTAAAAAAAATCAATTCTACCCAGCATAAAAGTTTAAAGGGTAAAATTTTAGGCATTATAGGAGAATTATGACTTCAGGGTAGGGAAGTTATCAAAACATAAGAGAATACACTACCTATAAAAATAGATTGGCAAATTTGATTGTAATATTAGATCAGTAATTAGAGAATGTTGACAAGGACTGCTCATCATAAGACACCATTAACAAAGTGAAAGGACAAAAATCTATCTGTAGTACTCCAACAAAGGATCCAACAAAGAATCAGATGATGTAAAGAACTCTTAGAAATAAATAAGAAAAAAAGACAGTCAAGGTCTTTAGTTTAGTCAAGGTGTGCCTGGGGGGCTCAGTCACTTAAGTGTCTGCCTTCAGCTCAGGTCATGATTCCAGGATCCTGGGGTTGGGTCCTGCATCAGGCTCCCTGCTCAGTGGGGAGTCTGCTTGTCCCTCTATGCCTCCCCCTGCTTGTGCTCTCTCTCTCTCTCTCTCTCTCTCTCTCAAATAAAGTCTTAAAGACATTCAATAGAAAAACAAGGTTAAAAAGCATGGACAAGGATTTCACAGAAGAGGAATTGTCTAAAAACATAAGGAAAGATGTTCAGTCCTGTGGTTAATCAGAGAACTGAAAATGCAACAGGATACTATATCATACTCATTAGATGGGAAAGTGTGAGAATTCTGGCAAGACCCAAGTCTTGGTGTGGTTACAGAACGAACAGCAGGTATTGTTACTCTGATGGCAAGCACGCCTACTGATACTACCACTTCAGCAAATAATTTTTGTATTATTTTGTAAAACTAAACAAGTATACATCTGGATCATACCTTTAACTCAGCATATCTACTCTTGCTATCTTCTATAGTTATGGGCACATGTGGGTTGGGAAATATATATGTGATTGTTTATAACAACGTTGTAATAGTAAAATCTTGAAAACAATCTGTCAGTTGGAAGGAGAATTTGTACACGGATACAAATCAGTGACTTACAGATATATAGAATATGAATGTTGAAAACAGGATATTGGGTTATTTTTTTAAGTGTACACTACTCAGTACTACATAGAATGTGGTATTTTTATAATGCTCAAAACCAAGCATAGCAGAAATAGATTGACTACAACTTAAGTGTTAGACAGGTTTTTTTTAAAAACATTTCTTTGCTTAAACAAAATTCAACAGAGTAGTGACTTCTTTCTTGGGCTTCTCCTAAGTTAAGTGATGGAATCAGAGAGGAACACATAGGAAGCTTCTATGATTTTGGTAGTGTTCTAGCTCGTAAGTTGTGTGGTAGGTGACTGCATGATCCTTTTTATTTCCTAATTTTCATGTATTTTGTAGGCATGAATGAATTGCATTTATTACTTTATTATAAGCATCCAAATAACCCTTTCCATTCTCCTAGAAGTATTTTTTTAATAGCTAAAACATTGATAATAGTCAAAACATTGTAACCTAGTAAATTATATGTATTTCACTGTAATATGAACCTGTGTCTTGTCTTAATGATAATTTCTATATTAAGGGATGTGTAGTATGAGAGTTCTAGAGGTATGTGTACAGCCAGGGTTCATATACTAGCTCTACCATTTACTGGTTGTCTGATTGGATAAGTTTTAACTGCTCTGTGGCTCAGTTCCTTCATTGGTAAAATGGTGGTAATAATTGCACCTGATGGTAAAAATTAAATGAGTTCTACCATTCAAAGTACAAGAAACAGTGCCTACAACATAGTAAATAAATTCTAAGTGCATTGGTATTTTTATTATTATTATTATTATTATTATTACTATTATTATTACTAACATCCAATAATTTGAAACAATGGGAAGTTTAGCAGTTTCTTGAATGGTCTAGAATTGGCAAAACCATTATAATTCTAACAAGTATTTTATATTCTTCCCTAGAGAAGCATGCCATAGGGACATTGTGAATTTGCAAGTGGAGATGATTAAGCAGTTTCACATGCAGTTGGTAGGTATGACATATTTTATTTTAAATGAGTGTTGAATTGTGGATCTAAAAATAAAGAGTGATATATTTTTACTTTATTATATCTAGTTGCTAGAATAAATAAACAAGAGTTTTAGAAATTCAGTAAGTAAAATAGTCACCCTTCTTTTTAACCTATAGTTAAGGCTACTTTTACACAGCTTTTATTTGTTTATTTAAATAAGTAAGCTAAAAGCTTCCCACATGTGCAAATCTAAACCTTCCAAATATATAACTTTCACCAGTGATTTTTCATTTATATTAACAAAGTAGTGAGGATGGTTAAATACAAGAAATACCATTCAGCTAGTTAATTGGACAAGACAGAGATGATAGCTGAAAGTATGTAAAACAGCTTGCCAAATAAATGTGAAATACCAGTGATTTAAAAAGCATTTTTTTTCTTTTCTAGAATGAAATGCACTCTTTGCTGGAAAGATACTCAGTGAATGAAGGTTTAGTGGCTGAAATTGAAAGACTACGAGAAGAAAACAAAAGACTGCGGGCCCACTTTTGAAATTTCAGTGAATACTTTAATGTTTTATAATTTGGGAAGCTTCTGGTGACAGAACTGCATGGAATCAGTATTGTTTTCATGATCTCTGGGAAAAAAGCTTTTTTTAAGTAAAATGGTGATGGGATTTTATACCAACCACTATTTCATCTTCTCTGTCAAAGATATTTATATTTTTATATTAAAAACTGTACAACATGTCATCTGCCTAACAGGAAAGTCAACAGGATCTTTAATTTCTGAAAGCTTTAGCTATACACTAAGTGCCCTTTTCCGTAAGAAATGAAAATTGTGCGAAAAAAATAGGTTATGTATGTTTTTTAATCACCTTTTTTAGCAGATAATATTTTTGATTGACAATTGCCTTCCAAATTTTTTTGGATGTTTGAGGATTAAAGAGTTTGATACACCTTCTATTTTTATGGTGAAAGCAATTTTTAAATGGCAGTTGGTGTTTCTAAGCAATTGATTAGTAAAACACAAGTTTGGTTAGTAATTATTTTGTTAACTTGATAAAGTCAAGTGTGACTATTATTTATTACTTGTACATTTCATAAGGGAATTTTGGGAATTTTGGATTGCACAGATTATTATATATCTATTGCATTTATATGTTTTGTACTTCTCACAAATCTCTACTCCTGTTTGGTGTTTTTTAGCTAATTTCACTTTACCTATGAAAACGTTTAGAAGTTTATAAAACTTGACTAGAACTGCATATCTGCTGATTATCTTATGAATTAATAACATGCAAAGTTATTCTGTAAAGTTTTAATCAACATGATTCAACTTATAATCAGTGAAAATGTTATATTAGATGCTAAGTATTCAGTATTAGTCCCATTTTTCCCCTTCCAAATGAGAAGTGTGAATTATTTTGTTTTGTGGTTTATATCATTAACTTTCTCTAATTCTTTGTGTGCTGTGTGTAATGTTTTTATGTTACTGACCTTACTATGAAATTTAGAAAGGTTAACTGTCAAAAGAATTCATAGCTCTCTGGTATGGGTGGATGTATCTATACATCTACCCGCTATGATATACAGTCTTGGTGATACAAGATTAGGAGGGCTTCTGGCTTCTTTACTTTCTTGTAGTCTCTTGTCCCAAAGATTTAAACTATATACCCTGTATACAGCACTCCTACCCAGTTTGACTTCTGAAGTAAAAATATTTACTAAAATAAAAAGGAAATCTAGCTAGCTTACTAACTTTATGATTTTCCAAAGTGGTGGAAGTTTTAAGGATATATTTAATAAGTGTAAACGTACTAATAATTACTTCAGGAAATAAAAACAGAAATATTACTTTTTCCCAGTGTGGCTCAGAGAATATGTTTGTGTTGAAGTGTAAATGAGTGCTGATGTGATCTTTTTTCCTGACACATTATTGGAAGCATTATGATTTGTAACAAGTTCCCTTATATATCATTATCAAACAGGTTTAGAAAACGTAAAAGTGTGTTCTGCCTACAGGCTGTATTTAAGTCCCTTAATATTTCCTATTGCCTTTTTCTGTAAATGCACATGATGTGTATTAAAAGAGGTAGGATAAATAAAACAATTTTAGTAATCGTATGCATATGGATGAAACATTTTGTCATGGAATTTAAAAGTTAAGTACAAAAAATAAAATTTTTATATGGTAAAAATGAGATGCCTAAATTGAACTTTTGCCTATGGCCAAAATGGAATAAGAGAGATTGGATTTACCTATTTGAAAGTCTAAAAATGCAAAATATGAGACAGTTTTCAAATATGGTATTAAGCAAAACAGGACAGTGTTCCCTGAGAGAGGGAAACAAATGAGACCCAAGAAACCCAATGAACCTCTAAGTACAGGAAATAAAACTATACCAAAATACGTAATAATCAAATTTGTTAAAACTGGTTTCAGAGGAAAACTCTTAAAAGCAGCTAAATTTAAAAGACACAGAAGAACAAAGACAAGACTGTCAGAGAC
The DNA here is from genome assembly GCF_002288905.1 of Enhydra lutris kenyoni. Classification (NCBI taxonomy): domain Eukaryota; kingdom Metazoa; phylum Chordata; class Mammalia; order Carnivora; family Mustelidae; genus Enhydra; species Enhydra lutris. Next base: position 7,401,499 of record NW_019154091.1, on the reverse strand, counting down.
AGTGGAGTAACATCTTTAAAGTACTGGAAGAAAAATACTCAACTTTGAATTCTATATCCAGCGAAGATATCTTTCAAAAATGAAAATGAAGTAAAAACTTTTCAGACCTTGAAAGACTGAAAGAATTCATCACAAGCAGACTTGCTGTATAGGAAATGTTAAAGAATGCCTTTAGTTTGAAGGAAAATGTACCAGATAGAAATATATTTCTATAGAAAGTAACCAGGATATGAAAATGGTAAATATATGAACAAATGTAAGGCTTTTTTTTTCCATTTTAAATTGTCCTTAAAGGATAATTAATGTTTAAAGCAAAAATGATGATAAGGTGTTTTGTGGTTAACATAAGTAAAGTGGAAGTTCTGACAACAGTATCAAGGATGGGCAGAGGGAACCTACATATACTACTCTAAGGTTCTAACACTAACTGTGAGATAGTGTAATATTACTTGAAAGTAAACTGTGATAAGTTAAGAATATGTACTGTCAGCCCTAAAGCAAAAATAAAAAGCCATAACTAATAAACCAACAAAGATCATAAAATGTAGCCACAAAAAATAATCCAAAAGAAAGAAGAAAAATAAGAAAGGGAGACAAAGAATAAATGGGACAAAGAGAAAGTATATTTAAAAAAATATGGTAGATTTAAACAGTAATATCAATAATTACATTAACTGTTAATTTTCAGTTACCCTGATCAGATTGAGTTTTTTTTAATCCAGGTAGATATTGAATCCATGAAACCTATCTAAACAAAGACAAATGGCTTAAATATGAAAATAAATGTCCATATTAGAAAAGAAAATTCAAATCAAGGACTGAAGCTTCCACCTTAAGCTAGAAAAATAATAGCCAGTGAAACTCAAACAAATGAAAGGAAAAAGGACTAGAAAAAAAATCAATGCAATAGAAAACAAAATCCATTGAGAAAGTCAGTGGAACTGAAAGCTAACGCTTTGAGAGCAATACAATCAATAAATCTTTAGTCAGACTTTGAAAAAAAGAAGACAAATTACCAATATTAGGAATGAGAGAAATGACTACAGATTCTACATTTTTTTTTTTTTTAAGAGAGAGCACATGCAAGTGGAGGGAGGGTCAGAGGGGGAGAGAGAATCTCAAGCCAACTCTGTACTGAGCTCAATCTCAGCTCCCTGAGATCACGACCTGAGCTGAAATCAAGTCAGATGCTTAACTGACTGAGCCACTCAGGCATCCCTACATGTATTTCTGATGGAAAATGCCAAACCTAACCACACTGGTGAAATCTTTCAAATATTTAAGGAGGAAAATCCAATTCTCAACAAATATATGCATGAAATAGAAGAGGAGATAATTCCCAACTCCTCCTTTGAGGCCAGCATTACTCTGATACCAAAATCAGAAGATAAATGACAAGCCAATATTTATCACAAACACAGATGCAAAAGTTCTAAACAAAGTTTAGCAATTTGAATTTAATGATGGGTAAGAAGGATGATATATGAACTAGTGAGGTATATGTTAATGCAAATTTGGGCTAACATTAGAAAATAATATAATTATTGACAGACTAACATAGGAAAACCATATCATCATCTCAATAAATACAAAAAGGGCATTTGACAAAACCCAACATTCATTTCTGATAAAAACTCAGTAAAGAAAAATAAAAGAACTTTCTTGATAAAGGGCATCTTAAGAAAAACCTGCAGCTAACCTCATACTTAAGGTTGAAAGACACGATGTTTTCCCCCTAAGATCAGAGACAAAGCAAGGAAGTCCAGTATCTTCTATTAAACATATATTGGAGTTTCTACCAAGATAATTTGGCAAGAAAAAGAAAAACCATTCAAATTATAAAGGAAGAGGTAAAAATCTCCTCACACATGACATACTGAACTCTACAGAAAACCTATGGAATATATAAAAATTCTAAAATTAGTGAGTAACAAGGTTGCTGTATACATGGTCAGTGTACTGATCAGTTGTCCCCCAACTCCAAACTATATAATCAGCCATTCTTCACAACCCCAGTGCAGCTCTTTCTGCCCAAGGGTCCTGTCCCCATGCTTTAATAAAACCATCTTTTTGTGCACACACACAATCAGTTGCATTTATATATACTAAAAAAAAAATCAACATGAAAAGTCAATATTTTTCATTTATACTATTTATACTAGCATCAAAAATATTACATTTTCATTTATATATTACATAATATATATTTCATTTATACATGAATATAATATATATGAACATATATATTCATTTATACTATTTATACTAGCATCAAAAATATTACATACTTAAGTATAAATTTGATAAAAGTTATCCAAGACTTGTACACTGAATTCTACAAAACATTCCTAGAGAAAGTAAACCTAAATAAATGGAGAGATGACATGTTAATAAATTGGGGGGCAAGTGTCAGTTCTTCCCACATTGATTTACAGATTTGGTATAATACCAAAAAAATTTTTAGCAGAAACTATTTTTCTCTTCAACTATGTCTAATTCACTGTTTACCTAATCTGGTTAAGTATTTAATATCACCTGTTTCGTTTTGCAGCTTAGAGTTTTCACTTGGTTCTTTTTTAAATAGTTTCCAATTCTCTGTTGAACTCTTATAATTTAATTCCTTAAATGTATTCTTCTTAGTTATTTTATTTAGATTTTTATTTATTTATTTATTTGATAGAGATCACAAGTAGGCAGAGAGGCAGGCAGAGAGAGAGGAGGAAGCAGGCTCCCCGCTGAGCAGAGAGCCCGATGCGGGGCTCGATCCCAGGACCCTGGGATCATGACACGAGCCGAAGGCAGAGGCTTTAACCTACTGAGCCACCCAGGCGCCCCATCATCTTAGTTATTTTAAAGTCTGTGTCTGATAACCCTAATATCAGAATATTCTATGGATTTGTTTCCATTTTACATTATTTCTCTCAGGTTTTGGTCACATTGTGCCTTCTCGTCTTCTTGAATATTTCTTTACTGAGGGATTGACATTGTTAAGAAAAATTGTAGAAATACTCTTTTTTTTTTTTTTTAAAGATTTTATTTATTTATTTGAGAGAGAAAGAGAGAGAGAACGTGAGAGTGGAGAGGTCAGAGGGAGAGCAGACTCCCTGCAAGCAGGGAGCCCGATGCCAGATTAGATCCTGGGACTTCAAGATCATGACCTGAACTGAAGGCAGTCACTCAACCAACTGAGCCACCCAGGCACCCCTGTAGAAATACTCCTGAGTCTTTGAATGCTGTTATCTTTTCCCAGAGATTTACTTTTCACTGTTGTAGGCAGCTAGAGATGAGCTAATTGTGAGTTGAGTTTATGTCCCTGGTTTATTCTTATTTTTGTTGTTTAATTTTTGAGGGTTTTTTTTTTAATATTTATTTATTTGAGGGAGAGCCCATGTGCCAATGGGGGGCAGGGCAGAGGGAGAAAACTCAAACAGACCCTGTGCTGAGCGCAGAGCCTGACATGGGACTCAATCCCAAAACCCTGAGATTATGACCTGAGTCAAAATTAATCAAGAGTCAGACAACCGACTGAGCCACCCAGGCACCCCAGTCCTTCAGAGTTTAATCAAAACTATTAGGATTCTGTCAGGTCCTGTCTTAGTGTGTCATGAACTCTTAATTTTTTGTCTCTCCAACTCTGTAGAGATTTTCAAAGTTCTGCTTCTTATTGATGTTTAGACAGACTGTTTCACAGTTGGAGTTAACAAAATGCCAGGAAAGAGTGCTGTGGATAGTCACTTTTTCTTATCTAAAATATTTCTAGTGAGGAATTATTTTAGGTATCAGATTATCAAGTTCCTCATTCTTAAAATAGAGCTCTTATAGACTATAGTGATACAAAGATAAATAATATGTGTACATTGATGTTATTTGTGGGAAAATCAAGGGTGTGGCTATAGAAATAGTCCTGAATCTCTGAGAAGAAAAAGAGTATCTAGACCAAGAATTCTCAAAATGGAGTTTGGTGATCCCTGGGTATTTCCAAGATCATTTTGGGTTCTGGTGAGATCAGATTATTTTCATAATAATACTAAGACAGTGTCTTTCTTGCTCTTATTTTTTCATGGGCACAGTGGAATTTTCCAGAGGCTACATGACAAGTGAGTACTATTGCCCTGATATTTAATGGAACAGGTACTTGTGTATTCTTTTTTTTTTTTTAAGATTTTATTTATTTATTTGACAAAGAGAGACAGAGAGAGAGGGAACACAAGTGGGTCGAGTGGGAGAGAGAGAAGCAAGCTCCCTGCTGAGCAAGGAGCCCGATGCGGGGCTTGATACCAGGACCCCAGATCTTGAGCTGAGCCGAAGGCAGATGCTTAACAACTGAGCCACCCAGGCACCCCGGTACTTGTGTATTCTTGTTCCTTCTAGAATTTTCTAAGATGAACTCTTTGAAGTCCTCAATTTTTAATGGTATAAAAAAGACTGATACTGAGAAAATTGAGAGCCTGGAGTGTATCTTTTCAGCTGAAAAAAGGACACTTAGGAAGCTTAAGGGCATGGTTCCCCTATTAGTCAAATGTGCTTAGTCATAGTAATTAAGTCAAGAGTGAGAGAAAAGCATGTCTAGAAAAGAATTGTGGGTGTGACTTCTGGCTTTAGGCACACGGAGTAGACTATGGAATCAAATGCATAGAAATTCACAAATTGTTTTAGACAGTTGAATTAGCAAAAGCACTGCCATCTGGGACTAAAAGAAATGAAAGCTCTTCGAAAATACTTTTTTAACTCCTGAGAAAGTTGCTCCATTGTTAAAATGGCCTATCTTCCAAAGCCCTTTCAGGAGTGGTTGAAGAGGAGGATGAAATCTCAAAGAGCAGGGTCAAAACCTAGAAAACAAGGGATGGTGGGAGGCTTTCCCAGGAAACAAAACCCAGGCCTAACCAGAAACATTCCCCATCCACAGAGCAACATTTGTCCTATGTGATTTCAGAATTGCTGTGGGCCAGTGACTGCTAGGAGGCCCTCGTTCTTAAATGGGGGTGTGTATTGCTGGTATCTTCCCCCAAATTCACTGCTGTTTGTAAGCTTTGTGTGTGTGTGTGATCAGGTCGGGGCAGGTAGCTCATTCTTTGGTTTGGTATTCTCTGAACAATGAGCAATCATTGTTCTTTTCAAAATGAGACTCATCTGGATCTAATGTAACGTAGATTACAAGATCCTAAACTTGGAATGTGATGCAGCAATTGGATGTGGCTTTTGAGAATCCATTGATGGGGGTGAGCATATATTGATTTGGGAGGGACACTGTGGCCCAGAGGGCAGAGTGTGATGTATTGTCAACACCAGTCCTTCTCCCCTACCTGTTTTCCTGCCCTTTGGCATTTGACTTTGCAGTTCCCACTAGTAAAAACGTAGTGTGTTTTTCCCCATCTTCTGTCTTTGGGTTTGGTCATGTGGCTGATAAGTGCAGAAGTGATGGTGCACCAGTTTTAAGCCTAAGATTTAAGAGGTGTGACATGTTATCACCTTGAACTTCTTGAAGTACAACCCTTGCACTTCCAGTGTGGACATTAAACACACACACATGCACACACACACGCAGATGAGCTGCCTGGGCTAGCCACTGGTCCCAAAAGAAAGATGAGACATGTGAAGGAGAGTTGTCTCAGCCAGACTCCTCGCTAGGCTTTCTGTCTTCCTCTATACATTCTTGTCTGCCATATTGACCTCTATTCCATTTGTTTCTACCCAAAAGGCAAATCTAATTGTCCACGGGAAAAAAAACTGTGCTCTTTGGTGTGGCATCGTGAGTCCTTCTTTGAAGACTTGTCTTTCAGTTCTCCACACATCCTGCCCCTGATATTCCAGTCTCAGGATCCAGAGAGTGCCAGACCATTTCACAGCTCTGAGCCGTTACCTTCATGGTTCCTTCCACCTGGCAAGCTCCTACAGATCCTGTAGGACATGTCCTTCAGGACATGTCACCTCTTTTGTGATACTTCTCTGTCACTTAAAGGCAATCATATCCTCTTCTGTGCCCCTGAAAATTCATTTCCTACTAAGGTAAATCTTACAGAGAATGGGGATGATTTTGTCTGCAGGTTTCTCTTCCCGGTGGGCAGAGACTATTTTTATTCCTCTATGAATAAAGGAATAGTATGATGCTTTGCCCTCTGTAGAGGTTCAATATCATTTCTGATTTTATTGTTGAACAATGGAATCCATATAGGGATTGTTATAAATTATTAGTTTCTGTGTGGTATTTGTTATGTTTGCAATAAACTAGGAATATGATTAACCGTAACTCTTCCTTCGTCACACATGTCAAATAATAGCATTTACAGTAGTAGGATAAATTTATAAACACAGAAAAATCACAGTAATGGCTGGAGATAGTCGACATGATGTAGATATTGATATGGGTCCTTTTCAAGTGAAATCTGACAACCAGCTCATTTAAAATTAAAATGTCAAAAATCAATTATGCTTCATTTTCCATTCAGATAAATTGAACTTCTCAAAATTATTTGAAGCACATCTTATGTCAAAAGACACCTACTCTATTATTTGAATCCTAGCGAAATGAGAAAACATTTTATTTCTCATTTTTATAATGATTACTGCACTAAATCTTTATCTGCCAAAATGAAACTGAAAAATATCTGGATGTCTAAATATTGCCATAGTTATTGAACTCTCTTTAAATAACAAACTTATCGACTTTGGCAAGGAAAAACGTTGTCCAATAGGAGGAACTGCTGGAACTTGAGCCACACCAAGGAGACTGTACAAAGCAAAGACTGGAGAGGGTAGGTGGGGGCAGATGAGGAAAGGTTGTAAGATGTCTTAAGAGTTTAGAGCTCCTCCAAGAAACAGAGAGACACTTGTCTATAAATTACAGAATTAGGGGAGTGACTTTCTCTGTTCGTACTCTTCTTGTTAGACTGTGTGCAGACACTTAAATGTGGCCACCATCTTTAGCTTTCTTAGCATTTTGCTTTGTACATAAGGCTTGGTGTGTTTTGTTTGTTTGTTTTTAGTTTAAAAGGGGCATTCCTCTTTTAAACACACATCCTCTAAGTATGGATATAAGATGATATTAGGTAGGATTATAAGATATTTCAGATCTGGAATGTTGACATTGTGGCGGTTTCTTTTAGGATTGGTGGGAGATAATACTTTCAGTCATTTTCATCTTGTCTGGGCAACTAACTCCCACAGATGATTCCATTCCAGCCTGTGTTTCCATAGAGGTGTTCCAACCAACATAGCTCACTTTTGCCCTTTGTTCCAGTTTTTTCATCATTCTTTCTTTCAGGGAGCTGTAGTGACTTTCTGTGTGCTAAGCACCCAGCATCATATCGAGAAGCACATCTACTTCATCAAGTAGAACAGACACATCTAATTTGCATAATCCCGTGGTAGGAGTGGGGAACAGATATATGCACACAGCATTGTGGAGGCAACAGACAGGGGCACTAGCTGGAACCTAGGAGGTAGTGTGGTATCTGAGAAGGCTGAGAAGGCTTCCTAGAGGTCATAGGAGGTAAATCGGGAGATAGAAGACCTGAGCTGGGGATTAAAAATGAGTAGAAATACCTCTAGTGGAGAGGGAGGGGGAAGTGCTTGGGGCAGGAAGCTGAAAGAGTATGCACCAGACCTGCATGGGCCAGACAGGGAGGCAGGATGTAGGGTGCAGAAATCAGCACAGTCTGAGAGCCTTGGGTGCCTTGGGCGCGTGCCAAGACATTAGGATTTTCTTTTGAGGATGAAGATGAACCAATAAAGGATTTTAATATAGAGACAGGACATGATCAGATTTAGAAAGATGACCACAGTGAGGGGAATATTTTGAGAGGATTTAGGCCAAGGACGGTGGGTTTTCTTACTCTGTTCTGGCCACTATCACAGAGTGCCATGACTGGGTGGCTTACAAACAACTTGAAATGTATTTTTATAGTTCCGGTGGTTGAGAAGTGTTAGCTCAAGGTGCTGGCAGAGTTGATATCTGATGGGAGAGACCTCTTTCTCATAGATGGCTATCGATAAAGACTCTGTGTCCTCACATAGCCATGGCCAGAGGGGTGACAGATTTCTTTGGGGCTTTTTTTTTTTTTTTCAATAAGGACACTTATCTTGTTCATGAGGGTTCTGCCCTCAAGATCTAATTCCCTCCGAAGGTCCTACTTTCTAATACTATTACTTTGGAGTTTAGGATTTCAACACATGAAATCCTAAACAAACCTTCAGACCATAGTGAATGTCATTTAGGGGACTGCTGAGTCATCCAGGTGAGAAATACTGAAGGCCTGAACCATTAAGATTGGAGAACTATTTTGAAGGTGAAATAATCAAAATTCGATCAAAGATAGTGGATTTAGAATGCATCTAGAAGTTACCTGTTAAACATTAATGGTTTAAAAGGCTTTTTATGTTTAATAATTATCCCATTAGCCCTAGTTTTTGAAGAGTTTTAAATATTAAAGGTATGAACAGAATTTTAATAGTTTCCAACATCTAGTGAGCTTCCTCCCCTTGTTAACTTACAGATATGATTTGCTAGGATTTTTTTAATACGAACATATCTCTCTTATTTGGGGGTAGTTTCTACCTGGTTATGGAGGATTACTTACTTTATATACTTACTGCTGCATTTTTTTCCCTGGTACTTTATTTTAGAGTTTTAGTTCTATTTTCATTAATGATATGGGCTTCTAATTATCCTTGCTAGGTTTTCATTAACAAAATTATGTAAAATGAAATACTATATATTTATCAGTTCTAGTGTATTAGTTATATTTTTTAAATGATGCTATAAAGTTATATTTTATATCATGTTTATTATGCTACTTATGACTTTATTTTGTAAGATGAACAGCATCCTATGCTATTTTCTATAACTTGAAGCATAATATTTTCATTTTAAATTATTGTAGAGCCTCTGGATCCCTTCTTTGCTTTTATTATATAAAAATTGACCATATCAGTCATATTAATGACTCATCTGATGCTGGGTCATCAATTCCCTATTATATAGTTATTCTTATGGGAAGATACTGATTCAAACAGCAGAGGCAAGGAAGGCACGGAGGCAAAACAATCTGTGGACTAATTATGTGCTGCTGTGTATTGTGTAATAAGCGTGCTTTTCCATTTGTTTCTTTATGGTTGTGCTTTGATCCTCAAAGCTGCTGTGTTTCTGCATTTGTTTTTCCCTTCATCCGAGAGCAACTGGTTCATTAGAAGCCAAAGAAACTGCTAAGAATGGAAGATGGAGCAGCCAAGTTACAAATCCTCTTGTAAAGTAGAGCAAGTCAGATTGAAGCTTCACTCGTCATTTCCCCTTATTGGGGAGCTGGCTAGAAATACATTCCATTTTGTTCTAACCAGTATATTCTTTTAATTGTCCCTTGAGATATTTAAGCGTTTTTGGCAAAAGTGTGAAAACATAACAACAATGACAACAAAAACTTCTTTGCTAAGTTAAAGTTTACATTAGTTTTCTTTTCTTTGTAACAGATTGCCAAAATGTAGCAGCTTCAAACAATCACATTTATTATCACACAGTTGCTTTAGGTCGGGAGTCTGGCATGGCATAACTGGGCCCTCTGCTCACTGTCCCATAGGGCTGTCCTTAAGGTGTTAGCTAGGGCTGCATTCTTATCTGAAGGCTTGAATAGGGGAAGAACTCATTTCCAAGATCATTAAGGTTCTTGGTAGATTCCATTTCCTTGTGGTTGCCTGACAGGCCCTAGCTTTTTCTGGCAGTCAGCTGCCAGCTGTCGAAAGTTCCTTGTTGGCTTCTCCAAAGTGAAGGTTACTTCATCTCCTAACAAGTGGAGTTTCTTGCTTCAGGGAGCATGCAGTCTCTCTCTTGTAGGTTTTCACCTGAGTGAGTCAGCCCATTCCTCCCTCAACCTGAATAATCTCTCTTTTAAGTAGTCAAAGTAAACCGATTAAGGACCTTAATTTCTTTGACAAAATTTCTTCACCTTTCCCGTATTGTTTTAGCTCAAGTAAATCACCAGTTCCACCCACACTTGAGGGCAAGGGATTATACAAGATTATATACCAGAGAGCAGGATTCATTGGGGCTACCCTAGAATCTTTCCACTGAAAAGTTTTATCTTACAATACATTTCTCATTCTAATGTTACACTTTCTAATAAAGTGGGGGAAAGGGACAGTTGCTTAAGACTGTGTTTGTCAGGGCACCTGGGTGGCTCAGTGGGTTAAAACCTCTGCCTTTGGCTCAGGTCATGATCGCAGGGTCCTAGGATCGAAACCCACATCTGGTTCTCTGCTTAGCATGGAGCCTGCTTCCTCCTCTCTCTCTCTCTGCCTGCCTCTCTGACTACTTGTGATCTCTGTCTGTCAAATAAATAAATAAAATCTTAAAAAAAAAAAAAGACTGTGGGGGCGCCTGGGTGGCTTAGTGGGTTGGGGCCTCTGCCTTTGGCTCAGGTCATGATCCCAGGATGCTGGGATCGAGCCCCGCGTCGCGCGCTCTGCTCAGCGGGGAGCCTGCTTCCTCCTCTCTCTCTCTCTCTCTCTCTCTGCCTGCCTCTCAGCCTGCTTGTGATCTCTGTCTGTCAAATAAATAAATAAAATCTTAAAAAAAAAAAAAAAAGACTGTGTCAGCTGTGTCTGAAATACAAAGTCATGGGATTTTAGTTTGTATACCTTGGCTTTTGGTAAGCCCTATGGTTCAGACAACTTGGGCTACTTGCTACTTGCAAATATGCTACCCTCTTTCACCATGACTTACTATTATCTAAATGCTTCTCCCTAAAAACTTTCCCTTCTACTCCTACTCATCTTTCAAGACCTAGCTATAATTATATATTCTGTTGTGGAGCTTTGATAATTTTCTCAGGAAGAGAAGCTCTCTCTGTTCCCATGATGATTTTTAGAAGTCCTTTTCATATCAACTTTTATCTGGGGTGGTTAACTATTTGTTTATAGGCCTGTCACCTTGCTTGCTTTGAATCAGGGGTCATGACTTTCTCTGTTTTGTATCTTTAGTCCTGCATTTCCAGTGCAGGACTTGACACATAACAGGTACTTCACAAATTAAACTTAAAAGAATGAGTGAAGAATGAAAACAGGTTATAGTAATAACAAAATAATTATAGAGAAAATTGAGAAATAGGAAAACAACAGTATGAACAGGATACAGTGGCAGAATTTTTACAGGGTTTTATTAGAATATGAGGATGGGAATGTGAAAGACAACAGTTGTGAATAAGTCTACAAAGGCCAGATGATGGAGGGTTTTGAAATTTCCAGACTGGAAAATGTGGACTTCGGGAGCTTTAAATCTAGCAGGGAAGAGACCTAAATAATCTCACAGATGCATAATTTCAAATTGTGACAAGCTCTATGAAGGAAATGTATAGTATGCTATAGTAACAATTAGCAAGAAGACCTGATCTGGCAGAGGTCACTTAAATAAGTAACATTTGAGGTGAAATCTGAAGTTTGAGTAGGTGTTACTTATGTGAAGGTTCAAGAGTGGTATATAATCAGGCTGGAGAGGAAATTCAGGATCAGGTCTTGCAGAACCTTGAAGGCCATGTTACCATTTTGGTCTTTATCCTATGAATAATGGGGGGAAATTGAAAAAATTTTAAACAGGTGGGCTTGGAGTGGGAGTAGGAGAGTAAGAAAAAGACATGACTTGATTTGTCTTTTTAAAAAAGATCCCTGAATAGTAGACTAAAAGAATACAAGAATGGGTGTAGAGATCTGAGTCTAGTTAGGAGACCTTTTAATGGTACAGGGATTAAGTCACAATAATTTCATCTAGGGAATGGAAAAGGCACTTGAAAGAACTGGACAGATTTCAGATTTATTATGGAGACTCCGTTGGCAGGAATTGGATATGGATACCGAAGGAGAAGAAAATGTTTCTAGCTTCCATGGCTAGGTGAATGGTTGTGCCCAGAAAGAACAGTGGAACATGAACAGACTTGGAGAAGTCGGAGACCATGAGGACTGTCTGCTTTGGGAATGTGAGGGTAGATATGTTGAATGGCCTGATGGATACATATGGGTCTTGAGCTCAGAGGAGAAATTTCTGTAAAGATAATAAGAATTCCCGTGTGTCTATGATCAACTTATTTTTGACAAAGTCTCCGAAACCGTTCAATGGGGGAAAGAACAATCTCTTCAACAAATGGTGTGGGGACAATGGGATATCTACATGCAAAGGAATGAACTTGAACCATTATCTCACATCATTTACCAAAATTAACTCAAAATGAAACTCAAAAGACCTAAATTTAAGATCTAAAACTTTAAAACTCTTAAAGAAAATGCAGAGACAAATCTTCACAGCTTTAGATTTGGTAATAATTTCTTTTAAAAAAAAAATGATGTCTTACATCTGCATCAACATGGATGGGACTGGGGGAGATTATGCTGAGTGAAATAAGTCAAGCAGAGAAAGACAATCATCATATGGCTCCACTTATTTACGGAATATAAGGAATACCATGGAGGACATTAGGAGAAGGAAAGGAAAAATGAAGAGGGGGGAATCAGCGTGGGAGACAAACCATGAGAGACTATGGACTCTGGGAAACAAACTGAGGGTTTTGAGGGGGGAAATGGGTGAGCCTAGTGACAGGTATTAAGGAGGGCACAGATTGCATGGAACATACACAAACAATGAATCATGGAACACTACATCAAAAACTAATGATGTTGTACGGTATGGTGACTAACATAACATAATAAAAAAATTAAAAACAAAAACAAAACAAAACAGTGATGTCTTAAATATGACACCAGAGCAAAAGCAATAACTGAAAAAAATAATCTGGAGTTCATCAAAGTTAAAAATGTTTGTATATTGGGGGACCTGGGTGGCTCAGTGGGTTAAAGCCTCTGCCTTCGGCTCGGGTCATGATCCCAGGGTCCTGGGATCGAGCCTCGCATCGGACTCTCTGCTCAGCGGGGAGACTGCTTCCTCCTCTCTCTCTGCCTGCCTCTCTGCCTACTTCTGATTTCTGTCTGTCAAATAAAAAAAAAAAATGTTTGTATATGAAAGAACACTATCAAGAGAATAACAAGTGAACCTATAGAATGGGAGAAAATATTTTTAAATTACATAGCAGTTAAGGATCTAGTATTCAGAATATATAAAGAACTCCTACAACTTAATAGCAAAAAAAGACAACCTGATTTTAAAAATGGGCAAAGGATGGGGTGCCTGGGCAGCTCAGTAGGTTAAAGCCTCTGCCTTCAGCTCAGGTCATGATCCCAGGACCCTGGGATCGAGCTCCGCATCGGGCTCTCTGCTCAGCAGGGAGCCTGCTTCCTCCTCTCTCTCTGCCTCCCTCTCTGCCTACTTGTGATCTCTGTCTGTCAAATAAGTAAATAAAATCTTTTAAAAAAATGGGCAAAGGACTGGAGTAGACATTTTTTCCAAAGAAGATATATAAACAGTTATAAAGTACACGAAAAAGTACTCAACATCATTAGTTACCAGGCAAATACAAATCAAAACTACAAAGAGGTAAGATGGCCATAATTTAAAAAACCAAAAAAAAAAAAAAAGTGTTGATAGGGATGTAAAAAAAATTAGAACCCTTGTACATTGCTGGTGGGAATATAAAGTGGTACAGCCATTAGGAGAGCACTTTACAGTTGCTCAATTATTGACACATAGTGATACGCCGTGACCTAGCAATTCCACTCCTAGGTATGCACCCAAAAGAAATGAAAAAAGTATTCAAGAAATAACTTGTACATTACTGTTCATAACGTTATTCATAATAGCCAAAAGATGAAAACAACCCAAGTGTCCATCAGCAGATGAATGGGTACATAAACTGTGGTGTAGCGATACAGTGGAGTATTTTACAACCATACAAAAGAATGAAGAACTAGCACATGCTACAAAATGGATGAACCTTGAAAACATGATAAATGAAAGAAGCCAGACCTAAGGGACCACATGTTGTAAGACTCCATTTACATGAAATATCCAGAATAGTCAAGTCCATAGAGACAAAAACCAGATTAGTGCTTGCCAGGGGTCAGGGAGTGGGGGAAAATAGGTCTGGGGTTTTTAGTTGAGATGATGATTATGTTCTGGAACTAGATGACCATGATGGTTGTGCAACATTGTGAATGTACTCCATGCCATTGAATTGTACACTTTAAGTAATGAAAGTGTTTATTTTAACACAATTAAACAAATAAATAGTGATACTTGTTGGAATCTAGATGTTAGTGAAGGCCTTGTAAGGTTGGAGTCACCTAAGGAGAAGGTACAGAATGAGAGGAGGGTCTATGGTCAAGACTTAAGGATGAGTGGAGGAGAGTACTTTGGTACTAGAGACGGAAAAGCAGGAGCTAGAGGTAGGAGAGAAAATAGGACAATGTGGCATCCTCACAAAGGTAGTGAAACGCTGCTGAAACCGGGAGCTGTTGAAAGCTTTAAAACAGCTATGGGATCAAAGCTTTTCATTAGGAAAATTCTTCTGGCAGTTGTGCGCCAGGAAAGTTGGAGGAGAGCCTGGAATGAAGGGAGGCAGTTAACTATTCTCATGGGAAAGATGGGTTGGCTTTGCACAGAGTCCCAGAGGTCAAAAAATTTGACAGCATGCTGGGTTTGGCTGGGTTCTTACAGTTTGGTGCTTTGGACATTAGAGGTTTTATTAACAGGAAGGTAAGGGTATAATCTTTCTTAGACCAGTGAGTGTGCCATTTTGTGCTGGACTAGTTTTTAGACTTGTGCCATTTTCAGGTATAGTAAAATGCTTGATGCAGAATTTTTTCATATATGTGAAATTTGAAATTTTAAGAGAGTCTCCTCCATATTTAGAGATTATTTATTGTTTGCTTTTTAGTTAGTATTTATTTTTTTAAAGATTTTATTTATTTATTTGACAGATCACAAGTAGGCAGAGAGGCAGGCAGAGAGAGAGGAGGAAGCAGGCTCCCCGCTGAGCAGACAGCCCGATGCGGGGCTCGATCCCAGGACCCTGGGATCATGACCTGAGCTGAAGGCAGAGGCTTTAACCCACTGAGCCACCCAGGTGCCCCTTAGTTAGTATTTATTAATTACTATTATATATCATATCTATTAATATATAACATATATGTTATATATTATATTTAGCATTATTAGTATTGTTATATAAATATATATTATATAATATATAATACTAACTATAATATAATTATACATCTTA
Source organism: Enhydra lutris kenyoni (assembly GCF_002288905.1). Classification (NCBI taxonomy): domain Eukaryota; kingdom Metazoa; phylum Chordata; class Mammalia; order Carnivora; family Mustelidae; genus Enhydra; species Enhydra lutris. Next base: position 7,386,350 of record NW_019154091.1, on the reverse strand, counting down.
TTATAATTATATATAATTAGTATATAATTATAATATATAATACTAATTACATATAATATATATAATACTAACTACTGTGATTAGTATATATATAAAATACATATTTTATATATATAGTATTATTAGTATTGTTTAATTAGTATTTTAAGCTATATAGACTTCTCTCTGTACCCTTTTATATTTTCTTTTCCTGCAGCAAAACCATGTAATCATAGGGCTGATGGTCACCTTAGAGATCATTGATCTCCATTTGGCTTTTCTACAACTGGAGGTGAGACCTGTGGGTAGTATTTCTCTATATATTAGTGGTGTCAGCATCCTCGGGGGCTTTTCTCCTCTTGGGTTCCCCTCCCTCTGTCAGTCGTCCCGCTGACAACTTGTCCGTGTCGTCAGACAGCAGAGCGGTCAGAAGGTAGTTCCTATTTAATTTATTAATAAAGTATACCCTAAACCCTTAACCGTGAACTAGTCACAATTTTAGGTCCTGGATATAGAGAAGAAAACAGATGAGTCATGACCCCAACGTTTTCTACTTTAAGGATTGTGTTTAATTAGTTTCTAATACTCTTTTTGATATCACACAGCATGATAGTTTTCTTGGCTGCAGTCAAATAAATAGTAACATTTTATATGTATATATAAAACATAAAACTCAAGGGTTTGCAGATTTTGGAAACTTAGGTGAGGAAATGTTTGTTTGTTTATGAGCAAGGTTAACAAAATGTAGTGTCTGCCCTCAAAGGAAAGAGATGCTTCTTGCTTTTGTCCATTAGACCCTTTTCTGTTTGTTGTAAGCCAACTCAAGTGTAAAGTGAGGGCAGGATGGAAGGGCCTTATAGATTGAATAATTGAAAAATCTATCAGACAGATTTTGGACAGTGATGTGTGTGTGTGTGTGTGTGTGTGTGTGTGTGAGAGAGAGAGAGAGAGAAGGGCTTAGGATAAAGTTTCCATGAACACAGAATATTCACTTCAATATTTAGCCAAGGTATAACCACATGTATTCAGCATCATAATCTTTTACATCTTGGAATTACTGTAGTGTAACTTGGTGTGAAGTCATGCAATGGCTTCTATTCTTCCAAATTCTCTGTTCTTAAAGCTATTGATACTATTCCTTGAGACACGCATCTCCTTTTGCTTTTGTTCTGACCTTAGGAATTTTCACTTTGTTCTGGTGTTTATCAATCTGATATTTGACTTGAAGTCTGTCTGTTAAATGCCATGCAAGCATACTTTCACCTTCAACACAACTTTGGAAGGCAGCTATGCTCACCACTATACCACCAACGCCCGCTTCAACACAACTTTGGAATGATGGATGCTTTCATCTTATGGTTCTGAACAGTATCTTTGGCTAACTCAGATCCCATCCTATTCAGAGATTAAGCACTTACTTATTCAATAAATTTATTCATTCAATTTATCCTGTTACTAGATCCTATTACTAGATCCTACCGTCTTTCATCTGAAACCCTTGGGTTTTAAGAATTTGTAATTTTTAGAAATCTTAATAAAGATAAGAGTTTATGTACCTTATACAATCTGACGCCTCTGGTAAGGTCTGAGACAGCTTCCTGTAATCACACGTATTAGTGGTTCATTTTGCCAAACATAGGAATATTCATGTTGAGTGGGTAAGTAAGGACCACGAGTAGCCTTATGCCCATGTAGGTCATGTCCTTTTTTTGGTCACCAAATAAGCTAGAAAAGGACTTTGGGTTTTCAGAGGTTTGTGGAGTTGGTGTTTCTTGTTTACGGAGAAGGACATGGACACTTGTTCCATGCCCTCAAAGGACATGGACACTTCATGTTTTGTCCATTAGGCCCTTTTCTCTTGTAAGCCAGCTCAACTGTGTTTAGATTTTTTTTTTTTTAAAGAAAGGTGTAGGGGCCAGAGTGCTCTGAAAAGTCTGGCAAACATGGACAGTACTGTATTCACAGATCAAATGATGCCATTTGGCTGGATTTTTCTTAATCTTCCACTTGCTTTTAGTTCCAAAGTTTTCAGTCTCTCTGCCTACAGGCCTCTGTATGCTCTAGGCCAATGCTTTTGTGACGGCAAAGATGGTTAGAGCAGCTCATTCCACACTCAAGTCTTCCAGGGAAGAAAATGAGGTCTTCTTCCTGTTTGAGCATTCCCAGCAAAAATCTTCTGGCATTTCTTTGGCTTACCCTCGTTACACGTGGATCTTTGAACCTATCACTGTGGTCACAGAGTGGAGAGGTGCTGACTGGCGTAGGCCTGGGCCACATGACCCATTTTAGGAGGGTCAAGTGCGTTTAATTAAGCAGCTACAATGTTCTCAAACAAAAATTGGGAGTTGTTACTAGCAAGGATGGGAAATGTTGGGTGGCAAAGAACAAACGTCACCCCACAGGTCGACACTGGGTTTTCTTTGTAATTAAATTCTTCTGATGGAATGCAGTGGAATTAAGCTGTTTAGAGCTTTGCTGCTAATCGCATAGTGAAACATTATCACTCTTTTACGTGTAACAAGATTTGTAAGAGCCTGCAAATCGGAGATCAAATTGAACTCTAAACTGAATTCATCATCAAACTGTAATCATCAGGAACTCATGGCATCTTCAGTGACAACATGGTGAACTTGAAGGCTTTGGGCAATAACATCAGAGGGGAGATATTACAGGTAATACCTAGATCGTCTTTTTAGTCCAGAACTGATCAAAGCTCTCTCATCTGAATATGGTGTTAAGTATTATTTTACTTTTCCATGCAGAAACAGTTTTTCATGATGGCTAAGACTGTAGACTCTGGAACCCAATTGCCTTGGTTTGAATCTCTTTCTCCCACTTACTTGGATGAATTACTTAAATTCCTTGTGCCTCAGTTCCCTGTGTGTAAAAAAGTATAATGATTGAGAAGAACATGAGTCAATACATAGAAAGTACTCAGAATGGGTCCTGACACACATAATAAATGTGCTTTAAATGTTAGCTACTATGGTTGTTAGTCCAGAGGGTTGTGCTAACTCTGAAATTCCCCATAGTGAAGTAAAAATTTTTATAGCATGGGTTTAACATTTCTGTGCCTTTAACTAATATTGCTGTTGCTGTGTGTACATTATTATGGATAATACCATTTGTCTTACTGTCAGGTTAAAGTTAAAAAAAATAAGCTAACTGTAATTTTTTTCAAAAAACATTTATTTTGACACTAGAGATTCCAGTCAGCCTTACAAACTTAGAAAGTGGAAATCCTTCCTGAACTGATGGAAAATGAATCCAATTTCAAATCCCAAAACAATCTCCTGTTTCTGTTGCTATTCTTCCCATAAAAGACAAAACCCGATGCTTTTACAGTGTATATAAAACAAATTTCAAAATCCATACATAGCGCAGTGTTTAACACCTACCCCTATCCATGGTCATGAATATCACAAATTTTCTTTAAATTTCCCAAACATGAGATAAATGTCAGACCATTCTATAAATTGACTTTATGAAGCATTTCTGAGCCGAGCTTTCTGACATTCACACCAATGTTTCCATAGTAACTAATGTGTTCAGAAGGGGGAAAAGCAGAAGGAGATGAAGAACAAAGGAGATGATCCAAATAAAAGAGATGCATAAGTAAGGGAGAGTAGAAGGTTCTATAAACTTTGAACCATTGCTTCTTGCAGGAGACAAGCATTCTTGTTCACACAGTCACCTTCCCCTGCTGGTTGACTGATTCCGGGGTCCTCACTGGCAAAATTCCCAAAGCTTGACCAGTTAACACCCAGTTACACTTGGACAACGACTCATTAATGCCAATTTGGACTACTCCTACCCCCTTTTATTTTAATCTTAATGTTTTCTCTATTTGGAGGTCCCTTCGTAACCATAGTAACAGTCAAGTAATTTGTGCCTGTCGCAGAACTGTCAAAAAAAAAAAATATAGTATCAAGTTGATTTAAAGAGTAGTTAGAAACAGGGTAGGGTGAGCATAGGTGTTAGTGATCATCACAGTTTGCAAAAACGAAAGGGAAGAATGTTGAACGCTACTAAAATATAGGTTCCGTTTTCATGTCTTATTAAATGTGCCCTATCCATTTCATTTAAAAGCAGACTGTAACAGATTGTTCCCTTGTGATGTGGAGAGTATAGTATCTTTTTCTTACTAAACTTCAAGAAACTTACTTCTGTGAAAATGTGCTTCATCCCAAGTTGTTTGTAGGCTAGATCAGGTAAATGTCCAGAGATGAGTCATTTTTTATTTTTTTCTGTCGTTTGGAGAGAGGATAGGTAGAAAGTATACAGGCTCAGTGAAATAGGTACGTGCGGTGAGCAAAATAATGGCCCCTCAAAATTGCTACATCTCAAGTCCCCCAAATCTGTGACTATGTTATTACCTGGCAAAAGGGATTTTGCAAGTGTGATTAAATGAAGGTTCACAAGACAGGAAGAGTGTCTTGGATTATCCAGGTGGGACCAGTATAATCACAAGAGTCATTAGAAGAGGGAGGCAGAATGACAGTGTAAGGAGGAGATGGGATTGGTGGAAGCAGAGGTCGGAGTGATGAGGACCCAGGAGTCAAACAATGTAGGCAGCCTTTAAAGGCTGGCAAAGAGGAAGAAAGGGATTCTTCCCCAGAGCTCACAGAAGCAATGCTGTCCTGCTGACACCATGACTTTAGCCCCGTGAATCTGATTTCAGACTTCTGATCTCTGGGACTATGAAAGAGAAAACGTATATTGTTTTAAGCCACTAAGTTTATGTAATTTGTTACAGCAGCCATAGGAAAATAATACAAGACCGTTGGCAGTCTCTGGTCCACCAGCTCCTCCAGATGTTTACCTTTATGCGGCAGGAGTAAGTGGAGCCATCAATGACCATTGGCTGAGCATCTGAGTGTACCTAAGTGAGGGCCCCATGATGGGTCTCTCTCTGGGTGGTAGCCATTAGGAAGGTGTTAGTCATCACAAGGCCAGCTGCTGGCGTGAAGACTTGGCCTGAACACATGGGGAGGCCAAGTGCTCGCAAGTTCTGGGTGAAAATTCTGAGGAAAGAGAACACTTGAACTCACAATCTCTCTGTGACAGTGCACCTGTTTGCTGGGTGAGTTACCTTGTCTTTCAGCTAGATTGTAGATATCGCAAGGTTAAACACCACGAATTACGGATGCCTGCAAATCCCATGGCTCCCAGCAGCCGGCAGATGCTTTGGCGAATAGCAATGCCTCTTTCTCTGAACTGCTTCTCAGGTAGTTTTATGTTTTTCCCATTGTTTTCTCTTCCTGTGCTGATGCTGTGTGAAGCACGTGATGTATATTATCTCACCCAATGCTTACCACCAAGAAGGAAATCTTAGGACTTTCATTTTATAGATGCAGAAATGGAGATTCAGTAAACTGGACTTGGAAGTTACAAAGGGAGCAGGTGGCAGAGCTGAGCTCAGAACCCAGGTATGCCTTCCTGACCCTTCTACTTCTAGTTGTTGCCTTGCTGCCAGGTCAGAGGCACCATGAGGTGCATGTCTGTGGCCTTTCTTGCCTATGGCCCTAAGTAAATGCCCTTGACCCTCTGAGCTCCAACATTGGCTCTTAATTCTCCTCATGCATAGGGGTGGAAGAGTGGAAGGGAAAGGTTGGAGAGGGGTGAGGGCTTGAGGCAGGATAGAAGGAGGGGTCCCTTGGGCCCTGGACGTACCCCTGGCCTTTAGTCAGTAGTGATGTTAGGTAGGAATTCAATGTCTGTAAATTAGCACATTTCTATAACATTATGTTTTCTTTGTTTATTTTCCTCTAGTTTCTTCTGTGGTAGGCAGAATTCTAAGATGACCCACAAGATTTCTACCCCCAGGTATACATGTTCTGTTGCTATTAACTAAGTAGTGTTTCTGTCCTCCCCAAACTCACATGTTGAAACCCTAATCTTTAGTATGATGATATTAGGAGGTGGAATCTTTGGGAGATAATTAAGTCATGAGGATGGACCCCCTCATGATGGCGTTGGAGGCCTTATAGGAAGAGACATGAGAGAGACAATCTTTCTCTCTCTGCCATGTGAGGATACAACAAAAAAGGCACCTATCTACAAACCAGAAAAAGGACTCTCACTAGGAACTGAATCAGCTAGCACCTTGATCTTGGTCTTCCTACCTCCTAAACTGTGAGAAATAAATATGTTTTTATTTTATTTATTTCAAAGTCACCCGGCCTATGGTATTTGTTACAGTAGCTCAAATGAAGACACCTGTATAATTTCCTTCCCTGTGAATATGATCAGATATTATTCCCATTATTAGGTTCCTAATCATTGGAATTTGAGTTACTCACAAAGGAACTCACAAAGGAAATTATTAGGGCGGGTCTGATCTAATCAGGTGAGTTTTAAAAGAGTGAAAGGTCATATGAGAGGGTCTATGGAGGACACATTGGTGAGGATCAGGGTGGCCTTTAGGCAATGACAGTGGTCCTTGGCTAATAGCTAGCAAGACAGTGGAGTGGGTATCTCAGTGATACAACCACAAGGAAAGAATTCTGCCAATAACACAAGGAAGAATAGGATTGGATATTTCCCTAGTGGGGCCTCCAGGAGAGGATATAACTGGACAATTCATTTTATTTTATTTTATTAATTTTATTTTATTTATTAGTTTATTTATTTTCAATATAGTGATTCAATAATTCTATACATTACTCAGTGCTCATCATGATAAGTGTCCTCTTAATCCCCTTCATGTATTTCAGCCATCCCACCCAACCCACCTCTGGTAACTACCAGTTTGTTCTCTATATTTAAGAGTCTTTTCTGGTCTTTTTTCCCTTTTGTTTCATTTCTTAAATTCCACATATAAATGAAATCATATGGTATTTGTCTTTTTCTGACTTACTTCACTTAGCATTATACTCTCTAGATCTATCCATGTTGTTGCAAATGGCAAGATTTCATTCCTTTTTTTGCCTGAGTAATATTCCTTTGTATTTATATACCATATTTTTGTCTGCCTTCATAATTTGGCTACTGTAAATAATGTTGCAATGAACATAGTAATAAACATTATAGATAAACATTATCTTTTCGAATTTAGTATTTTCATTTTCTTTGGGTAAATACTCAGTAATGGAATTATTGGGTCACATAGTCATTCTCTTTTTAATATTTTAAGGAAACTCTATACTGTTTTCCAGAAAGGCTGTATCAGTTTGCATTCCCACCAACAGTGCACCCGGGTTCCTCTTTCTCCACATCCTTGCCAACACCTGTTGTTTCCCGAGTTTTTGATTTTAGCCATTCGGAGAGGTGTGAGATAATATCTCATTGTGGTTTTGATTTACATTTCCATGTTGATGAGTAATATTGTACATTGTTTCATGTGTCTGTTGGCTATCTTGATGTCTTCTTTGGAGAGATGTCTGTTAATATCTTCTGCTCATTTTTAATTAAATTATTTGTTTTTTTTTAATATGAAGTTATACAAGTTCTTTATATATTTTGGATCCTAACCCTTTATCAGATATGTTATTTGCAAATAGCTTTCCCATTCTATAGGTTGTCTTTTAGTTTTGTCAATTAGAGAGCACAAGTAGGCAGAGCAGCAGGCAGAGAGAGAGAGGGAAGCAGGTTCCCCGCCGAGCTGAGAGCCCGATGTGGGGCTCGATCCCAGGACCCTGGGATCACGACCCGAGTCGAAGGCAGAGGCTTAACCCACTGAGCCACCCAGGCGCCCCTATGTGTCTATTTTTGCACCAGGACTATACTGTTTTGATTATGACAGCTTTGTAGTATATCTTAAAATCAAGGATTGTGGTATCTCCAGTTTCGTCCTTCTTTTTCAAGATTGTTTTGGCTATTTGGGGTCTTTTGTGATTCTGTACATATTTTAGGATTATTTGTTCTAGTTCTTTGAGAAACGATATTGGTATTTTGATAGAAATTGCATTAAATCTGTAGATCGCTTTTGATAGTATGGACATTTTAACAATATTTGTTCTTCCAATCCATAAGCATGGAATATCTTTCAATTTCTTTATGTCATCTTCAGTTTCTTTCAACAATGTTTTATAATTTTCAGAGTATAGGTCTTTTGTCTCCTTGGTTAAGTTTATTCTGAGGTATTTTATTATTTTGGTGAAATTGTAAATGGGATTGCTTTCTTAATTCCTCTTTCTCCTACTTCGTTATTAGTATATAGAAATGAAACAGATTTCTGTAAATTGATTTTGTATCTTATAATCTTACTGAATTCATTCTTCAGTTCTAGTAGTTTTTTGGTAGAGTCTTTAGAGTTTTCTATATATACCATCATGTCATCTACAAATAGCAAATTTTAGTTCTTCCTTACCAATCTGATGCCTTTTATTTCTTTTTCTTTGATTGTGTGTTAGCCAATACCTTTAGTTCAGCCACACAAGACCTTGAAAAGAGAATCCTGTACCCAAATGCCTGATCCACAGAAACTATGAGATAATAAATGAGTGTTGTTTTTGGCTGCTAAGTGTGTGGTAATTTGTTATGCAGCAGTGGAAGACTAATACATCTTCCTGAAATTTATTTTAAGAAAAAATCATTTTCAGTGGCTTTAGGAGGAAAAAGACCCCTCCTCTGTTTGGATGCTGTTTGAGGAGTTAAAAACCTTAAAACACCTTTAAAAAAAGTTGAGAAGAGCATTCTCATTTGTCCAGGATTTGTTTTAACAATGATGTGATTCCCTTTGGTGATGTAAGTTCTCATCTCTGATCAGTTCCTTTGAGGGGAAACTCAGTGAGAAAGTTTTTGAGGGCCCTGAAACCACTGGGAACATTTAAGTACACCTACAAAAAGGGTAGGAGATAACTAACAACCCAAATGCCATTGGAAGCTCTTAATGAGGAGAGTATGAGCTGGAGGAAGATCTCTGTGCAGGCTCACCTCTCTTTTAATGGAAGAGACTAATTTTTTTTTCCTTGGGAAAGTGGTCAGTCCTTCAAAGACAGAGGCTCTCTACAGGAAGATGTTACTCTGAATTTTCCACACCAGCCCCAGCAATATTTGCCTCATGAGTGGCAGGGCTTTGTGCCTTCCATTCCTTCTACCCTCCTCCAGGGATCCAGGGCACAGTTCATTGAATCACTTTATTCCTTCATCAAACTCTCATCCAGCTATTAATGTGAGGAAGTTGATGTCCTGCCCTGGAGCCACTGAGGAATGAACCAACTCTCTTTTCTGTAGGGGGAAGATGAAGTTGATGTAGACAGAGGCACCTAATAATATTAAGCACCAAACAGCCTTTCAAGAAGGCTGAGCACGTGCTAGGAGCTGTGCTGAAATGTCCGCAAGCACAATCTCATTCCTGCTACCCCAGGTTAATCCCTTTTGAATGTTCACTCTAGGAGCCTGGGTCCAATTTGATTCTTAGGTATCCCTAGTGCGCCTGCCTCGCTTGGAAAATGGCAGGGACCTCATGGCATATTTATTGTGAATGAATGAATGAATGAATGAATGGATGTCTATATGGTCATAACTGACAACCATGGCATAGATTATTGGTATTATCACCGTTTTCTTAGGTGAGAGTCTGAGGTTCAGATAAGTTAAGAAACTCGTCCCCTATGCCATCCCTTACTCATTAGCCCACACCGCCATCTCCCTGGATCCACGGGGCACCTCTGTATTGGAACAGGCGAGCCGCTAGCCTGGCCTTGGCCTCCGACGCGGAGACTGGCCGCGCGCGCCCTCTGTCGGCGCTCTGGTGGCGCTGCGGCCCACGGGCGGTCGCGCAGGTGCGCGGAGGGCGGGAGGCAGGAAGGCGCGCGCAAGGTGCGTGCGCCGGCTCTGACTACCCGCGGTCTTCACGTGTTAGCTTCACTTTTGGGGTAGACGAGAGCGCGCTCTCAGTGGGACCTGGATATCACCGTGAGTTTCGGGGCATCGTCTTGGGCCCCTTTAAGGAATCAGGCCTGGGGATGGGGGTGCAGTTTGAAGAGAAGGGGCTGGCCAAGGGGCAGGAGAACTTGAAGAGTTAGGAATTGCGCGAGTAGGACGGAACCACAAGCAGTGGGACGGAACCACAAGCAGTGGGACGGAACCACAAGCAGTGGGACGCCGGCAAGGGCGAGGTTCTAGTAACCCTGAGGGGTCTTTGACTTCCCTCTGGCGAGGAGGGAGGAAGTGGGGTTTGAGAGTGAAGCTGTCTTTGGAGAGAGGTCCAGAACCCGAGATGCAGGGGTGGCCCGAAGTCACTGGAAGCCTGGAAGACCACCTCTGCTTCCTTTTCCGGAACCTTCTGTTCCATTTCCGCTGGGCCGCACAGGCCACGCGCCCAGCGCGCACCGGGGGACCAGCTTGCTGAAGAGGATCCCATCCCACTGATAATTGGGTGTATTCTGCACTCCTACAGATAGTAATTAAACTCTCTCTCCCTGAACCAGCCTTACTTAGTTGCTCTCAGGTTTCTCCCCCACCTCTTTTCAAATAGACACAACATTCACCCACAACCAAGGCCAATTTTACAACGAAGACGATGTCTTCATTTCCTCTTCAGAGGTGGTGGCTTTGTTTTTTATCTGTCCCCAGTCACTTTATTTATTTATTTATTGCCTGTTGAAATTCCAAACATGCAAAGCCAACTTTATTAATTTCTATTTCTAAAACTCCTGCAGGAAATGCTTATTTCTTCTCCCGCGGGGACAATATAGTCCCTAGAAGGGGAGCTATAGCTCCATTTATTCAGAATGAGCTATAAAAAGGTCAAAGGAAAAGTAAAGGAGAGGTGGTGAGTTATTCTGAGATAGGATATGCATTTTGCTAGTCAAGATGATTTGGTTCGCTCCCAGACTGTTCAAAAATTCGGTTTGAGGGGCGTAGGGCATCCGCTTTTAGCCAGTTCACCAAAAGACGCTTCAGGATATTTGATTTGGAACTGCTGTTCTTTCTTCTCATAATACTGAGTGTGTTCCTGATCACTGTATTCTATATATTGAACACAAGCTTTTAATCCCTCCTACCAAAATGTTTTGCGCCCATTTGAACATTTCTAAATTGAAATTCTAAATTGTTATTCATTGAAATCTGGTTTGACACAAAGAAAGGAACACGGATGAAACCTCCTAAGCCTTCTTTGCATTTCCAAGTGCATGTTCAGTTCCTTAGGAAAGTCATTGTTACTGGTTTAGGGAAGATTTATTCAATTCCCAAGTGTCACCTCCAGAGGGCACAGCTGTCTCAAAAAAAATTTTTTTTTCTTTTTTTTTTTTAAAGTTCCTTCTCTAATGCCAAGTAAGGGAACCTTTAGTCTGTAATTGTGATTCATGGAACCCAAATGTGAAATATTTTTACCTAATATGCTTTCATGTTCATTTAGATGTTATGGTATTTTATTTTCAGCAATTATTTAACCTTTATATAATAGGTGTTTATAAAGTGAAGAATTAAAACTAATATTAATTTGCCCCCTTACTTAAAAGTCTGTCTTAATTCTTTCCAGTTTTAAGCAATGACTCCAGATGATTCAGACATGTACAAATTTAATTTTTAAAAATGCATTTAAAAGTTTGTCACAGCCTAAGTTTGTATTCCCAAGAGATTGCACTCAGTATCCCAAGTCTCCTTTAAAAAAGGTGTGAAATGTCTGTATCTTTCATATAATATCATTTTGGATTTAGTGCCCAGTGTATTCTTGGAGATTCTGCTATTATGTTCAGAGTAAATGCTTTGGAAGCTTTTTACTTCTGAAGCTACAACAAAACATCTAGGGGATTTATTTGCAGCATCAAAATTTATGGTGACTTTTTATTTAAAAATGCTTTTATTCATCTTCAGAGGAGGGGAAGTTGACATGAATTTTCTCAGAAAAGAAGAGGGTTATATTCTTCTAGACTGTACATTAAGTGATTCACTCTCTCCCTCCTTTGTCTCAGCCATCTCTGCTGTGTGTAGTGTGAAACTGAATCCTGTAAAGCGAAAATCTAGGAGGGCGAACTAACAGTTCATGCAAATGATTGCCACACAGTAATCCCCGACTTATCCACAGTTTTGCTTTCTGCAGTTTCAGCTCCCCGGATCAACTGTGTTCGAAAGCAGGTGATCCCCCGATGAACTGTCAGAAGGTCAACGATAGCCTCACGCTACGTCACAGTGCCTATCTCATTCCCCTCCATCTCATCATGTAGGTATTTTACCATCTCACATCATCACAAGAAGAGGGTGAGTACAGGACAATAAAGTATTTTGTTCGTATGAGAGAGGTACCACGTCCACATAACTTTTATTACAGTATATTGTGATATTGTTTTATTTGATTGTTGGTTACTGTTGTTAATCTCTTACTGTGCCTAATTTACAAGTTGAACTTGATTATGTAAGAACGGGTAGGAGAAAACATGGTCTGTATAGGCTTTGGCATCACCTGCACGTTCAGGCATCCACTGGGGGACTGCAGTGTTTTCCCTGCAGATAAGGGGGGCACTACTGTATGTTTCTTTCCTATGTTTTCTTTCAAGCTTTCACTTGCTGCTCACTTTTGGGTTATGTTTTTTTCCCCTGTTTTTTTTTTTTTTTTTCCTTGTTAACATTACACAGAAATAAACTGGCAACAGGGTGTGAAAGGGACTGTTTGTAAGTATTTAAAACTGCTTGACATCTGTTTATGTGAACACGCTTTTGTTTGGAAGCTTATCTCCATATTGGCATGGAATATTTTGGAAACTAATACTGGATAGGTGTCGAAAGTATTTAACTTTCATATTTGCTTTGTATAAACTGGGAAAGACCTAGAGCAGCCAGCAAAGTGGAATGTATTCTCTAAGAAACCATGCTTAGCATTGGTATCAGCTGAACATGTAGAGGAGTCAAGAGAGGCCTTGATGAAATGTCCCTGAAGTCAGGTTAAGCCGTGGATGAGCCGTTCAAGGCTAATGTGTACAGCACAGAAGTATAATCAGCAAATCCACGAATTATGCCTCTTCTCTTTCAATTAAAACAGCTTAAGGTTAGTTTAAGGATTTATTCCTTGACCTTGTATATTAGTTTTATCTCTCCAGTGAAATGGTGGAAGATGGATGATGGGGAAGAACCACATCTAATAGTTTTTTGTTTTTTGTTTTTTTCTGTTCCATCATGGTAACTAGACCACAAAGGCCTTCCACAGATAGTTGTCAGTTAATGGTTGGCCCACAGAACTGTGGACCAGGATCCACTCTCAGGTTAGGGAATTCCAGACTTGAAAGTTTAGAGCATTTGTGAAATCCAAAGTGCTCTTTCTCCTTTGGTCTCCAAAAGCTCATGGCACTCTCGGCATTTCCTTAGGTACATGGGTGTGCTCCTGTTGTCTGATAGGTGATTTGCAAGAAATTTATCATAAGCATTTGGGATTTTGGGTGCTGCCATTCTTATGAATTAGATAATAAATCTGAGGATAGAATGGTGGAAAGCATTCAAAGGAAGGTGCAGTTACGAAGAACATTTTGAAATGGAAGGATCAGGAGACCATCTCCGCAGAACAGAGGTGACAATAATAAAAATACGCTGTCCTCATAACTGTTTGCCCCTTTTGTATATCCTAGAGCATCGCATATTCATTTCTAAATGTTAATTGTTCTATGTGAGATCCTGTACTAGTGAAGTTGAGTGACACCTAGGAGCCTTGAAAAGTAGTCCTCTCTTGTGAGCAGATGTGCTAAAGTGAGGCTGTCTGGCATGTGCTTGTGGGGCCTGAACCTCAGAGGAAGGTTTTGATCAGTGACCTTTCATGGTCGCCTGCCAATGAAAATGCTCTGGGGTTCTGCATTGGGATTTCACTACATTCATTTTGTTAGGATCAACGACAGTTTTGTAAGTGCTGAAGCATCATAAGGAAATGAGAGCGGAAGACAGAGTTAGGGACCTCACTCAGGGACCCATTTCTAGTCCTGTTAGCCTGGAGACATGTGTTAGTCACACAAGCAGTTCAGATTTTTTCTCCCTCACAAAGTTGAGTCCGGTTTGAAATATTTATCGTTCTAATCCAATTAGAAATGCATTCAAAGGGCTAATGCTATTTGGAAGAATTTAGAAGTAAATCCCTTAGTGAAATAAATGGACCCTCGGTAAAGTGACTCATAACCTAATTTTGAAAGTATGGATGTTCTTCTGTTGGCTTTGCTTGAAGTCTGGCAGAACTTTCAGGAGAATTCTAGGTGCAGTTGCAAAACCCTCTTCTTACTGTGTGACTTAGTTCAGGCTCTGTATTAAAATTTTTCTTCTCCCAGCTACCACCACGGTCTTCAGAGATCAGGCATTTATTAAAAACAAAAGGAAACATGGGCGCCTGGGTGGCTTAGTGAGTTAAGCCTCTGCCTTCGGCTCAGGTCATGATCTCAGGGTCCTGGGATCAAGCCCCACATCGGGCTCTCTGCTCAGCAGGGAGTCTGCTTCCCCCTCTCTCTCTGCCTGCCTCTCTGCCTACTTGTGATCTCTGTCAAATAAATAAAATCTTAAAACAAACAAACAAACAAAAGGAAACAAAAGGTCATTGATCAAAATAGTCCCAATTTTCCGCTTCTCGTCCAGGCATCCCCCGGTTAACTGTACATGCACGTAGAGGAATGATTCATCAGAGGTGGTGTCGCAGGTAGAGCAAGCTACCTTACTGATGCTCGGTACACATTCAGGCGGGAGGACTATCTCCGTCCCTTGGTTATGTTCGGGGACTTTCAGTCCACTGGAGTCACGGGCTGAATCCCTGTAATCAGAGCCTAAAAGCCAGGACAGTACTGTGGCACCATGTAAGTGGCCTCCTGGAGGCACTCGAAGGACACTTGCTCTACACAGAAGGGTCACACGTTGGGCAGGCAGAAAAGACAGAGGGTACTCTCACCACAAGTCACACTGTGCCTTTTCCAGATCTGTAGGATCCCATTTGCTGTGATGCGGACGGGCTGCTGCCATTTATCTTCCGTCTCAGGAAGTGGTTTGGGGCTGTTTGCACTCTGTGTTGTTGGTTAATTCCTGAGGTGACACTGCTTAAGTCCCAATGTTTGATGTTCCCCTGTCCCAGAAAGAACGATTTTTGGCTCTTTGATCCTCTAAGAAAAATCCAATTGTTTTCTCTCTTGCATTTCCTGCCACTGGCTTTTGTTCCCTGGTCATTTTAGCTGATATTTTCTTTCTCAAGCCAGAGTTATGGTGAGGGGAGGTGTGTGAAGATATTGTAATAACATAAGTAAGAAGCTGGTGGAATTACAAAGATAACAGAGTGATTCTTAAGAGGTCAGAGCAAAAACTGGTTACGGTTATCAAGCTGGAGGACTGTTTTGCATGGTCCAGAGCTTTTTTAATGTCATGTCTGCAGCATTCCTTACTTTGAAAATCATCCTCTGCTCTCTGAGAAGAGAAAACACAGGCAAAGGAATAAAATGCTCTGGACACGTTTCACTGAGTTCCATCCCCCGCCCCCCACTGGCACCCCAGTCCTCCTGGTGGTTTGTGACCTCTCCAGTTCTCTAATAATGTTACTTGGAGAATTAAAGACAACCTGAAAAAGCAAAACAATGGCAAGGAAGAAGGGCAGCGACAATAACAATGAACTGAATTCTCTAGACTGTTCACAGAATGGCAGCAAAGACAAAGAACTTTTTTCTTCTTTATAAAAGCTTCCCTTCCCTTTTTTTCGTCTTTCAGACCTTTTTCTTCCTGTTCTTGGCTTCCTCGCAGTGTTCAGCGTCTTATCATGAATGGCTATTTTAACTTCTCCTTCCTATTAATAAATAAGATGATGTTACTGTTGCTAATTTACTGTTTGGAAAGTAGGGGCTTTCACATGACATTCTTGGGAGTTTTTAGAGTAACTGAATTTCAAGACTTTTCTTTTTCTTTTTTCACCCATTGAATCTGATTTTTCTTGTAGCCAAGTGTTTGGTCTATTCTTTAATGCTGGTTTTTTTTTTTTTCTTTTTTCTTTTCCCCAGTAAGGATAATTGTTCTACAAATATAGCTTAAAAAAAAATCTTGTTTCTTAGTGAAAAACAGCTTCCCTGAAATGAAAGCCAACTGAAATCATACCAGAAGAGACTCCCAAAGTCTGACATCCCGGGAGGACAAGGGAGAAACGCTACTGCTCCCAAGTAATCAGTTTGGGCCATTTCAGTGCTAAATGACAGGATCAAGAAGAAAAATTTTGAAATTGATTTTTAAGACTGTCTGAAAAAGGAGACTGAAATGAATATTAAGTGATTTCTTTGGGGCTGTCAGAAATAATAATGGAAGAAGAGACAAGCCCAGACTTGCTGCTGATGGTAGGATCAGGGAATTTAGAGTCAGTGCGGATTGGAGATGAAGTCCTGCACTCTAATTTTTAACAAAAATGGTAATGAACAGAAGGGAAAGGGAACAGCAAAGGAAGCTGGAGTGAGTAGGTATGGGCAGGATAGGGGAGAGGCAAAGACGTGGCATGGCATGGGAGAGTGTTAGGGAAGAGGCATAGTGAGGGGTGTGCTATGCTCTGATTCTGTGAGGATTCGCTCCCCTTTCCTGGGAGAATGTACGCCACCGGCTGTGCTCACAGTGGAGGTGGATTTGTCTGGACACATCCTTTCCCTCTCCTTCTCCTCTCCCCACCAGCAGCCATATACATCGATCTATCAGTTGGCTGGTTGGAGTGGGGCTCCGGGCTTGCTGTTGAACAAGCCCATATGGCATGAGGATTGGATTCATGTCTTTGGTCTCATTAGCACCATGTTGGAACCACCAGAGTTAGCTGACTAATTAATACAGAGATGCAGTGGGTGTTTTCTAAGATTTGGAATCAGTTTCCCTTAAATTAGCCATGTCAATTACCATGAGTCCGTAGATACCAGGAATTGTAAAAAGATCTGGCAGGTTTAAAAAAAAAAGATAGGGAAATTTGGAGAATTTCAATAAAAATGATAAAGAATGCCCACTTGACTGGAATTGTGCTTTTCCAGGGCATGAATGTTCACTGGCACAGTGTTGTGGGGGATTAGTTCAACATTCTGATGGACTACTTTTTCTATAGTCTGTTTTCAGAAATTTATGAAATTTTACTGTTTTTCCTTGTTCTTTGAATACATGGGCTAAAAAAATAATCTTGTTCAACTTTCTGGCTTGCCAGTGTTGGGAAATGGACTGTAAGCATTAATTCTCTTATCTTTTGGGATCAGTATCCCAACTTCCTTTTGGGAGATTTACCTACCTTCTCTTTGCCTTATGGGATCATACAGCAAGGGACCTGGTCTTTCCTAAGCCATCAGTTGGGCAGCTTTGTGAATCAGTCTAAGCCAGTTCTCAGCTGGGGTGATTTTGCCTCCTGGGGGTCATTGGGCAACATCGAGACATTTTTGGTTGTCACAACTAGAGAGAATGCTACTGGCATTTAGTGCATAGAAGCCAGAGGTGCTGCATAAGGCATCCATCCCTCACAACAAAGAATTATCCAAAATGTCAGTAATGCAGAGGTTGGGAAGCCCCGATTTAAGCCAAATGGGCTCTACCTTCTGGGACTATGGAAAATCAGGGATGTGCTATCAGCAACACCCCTCTCCTCCAAATGATGGGGACTTGTTCATTCCAGTAGCAGCTCTTAGTTAAGACTGTCAAGTTGTTCTCGTTAGCTAGACCTCAAACCTTTCTAGGCTTCCACCTTTTTTTCTGGGCCAGATCTGCAGCCTTTTTTATCTATTCTGAGAGCTCCGCTCTACTCTTTTGGTAGTCTTTTTCTGCCTGAATTAGCCAGAGTGATTTTCTGTTGTTTGTAATTAAAGAACTCTGAATTGATGGGGAAGAGTTGAAAATTTGTTAGATATATGTGCTGTCCTCTGATACCTCATGAATAGATGGTGCCTTGAAAATCCCATCTGTGGTTCTTAAGCAGCTCTGTAGTAGTTGAGAATCAAGTTAGAGCAAGCAGGAACAGAGAAGCTCATCCACTGGAGAGTTTTTGTGCTGAGCGATCATTGCAGTGGTAAAGGA
This sequence comes from Enhydra lutris kenyoni, assembly GCF_002288905.1. NCBI lineage: Eukaryota > Metazoa > Chordata > Mammalia > Carnivora > Mustelidae > Enhydra > Enhydra lutris. The sequence goes on along the minus strand of NW_019154091.1, from coordinate 7,368,461 downwards.
GAATGAGAAGACCAACAGGTAGCTTGACAACTGACTCCCAAGCAGGGAGATGTTTTCCAGGACATTAGGGCACCAGTGGTGGCAGATCAAGGGCAAACATCAAAGAGTAGAGACCTAGTATTTTTCAAACCATGCCTGCCTTTGACCTCCTTGGGTACTGTGTACCATGTCGAAGCCATGAACTGCAGATGAGTCATTCCTTTTTAAAAAATTCTCATTTCAAGCTTCATTGTGAAATAATGAAAGCATAGATGGCCATGCCTTATTCATAGGCATATGAGATTTCTTTAAAGATTTCTAAAACTCAGGGCTGACACTAGTGTGGTGCTGTATTCTATTAAGTAGGAAAATGTTCTTTCAAATGAAGGTGATCTGGGGAACAGAGTCTCTTGATGACCAAGGCTGAGAGAGGTGAGTGTGGGTGGTTGCCTGAGCCTATTTAGTTGTTGGTAACCTTGAGGGCTACTTCCTGAAAGACCTGTTTGGTTGGAAGCTCCTCTTCCACTCCATGCATGGGTTGGAATATGTTAACCTGTTCCTTGGTAAAGAAAATTATAAACATATGTGTGCATACAAGTAGAAGAATCGTGTTGGAACTCTCATGAGGTTCATTGTACTTCCTTGGAACTCTCATGAGGTTCACTGTACTTCTTAGAGAGGGTTTCTTTTTTTTAAGATGCCAACAAAATGCCATGGTATTTTATATTTTGTCTCTGGTAAATTGCTCTGGAAACTTAAACAAATTAAATGTCCTGTTCTGTGTTTTTGCGACTCGCTTGGGGAAACTCCGTCTCCCCAGTCTGATGTTTCAATGGGAAGAAAAATGTGTGTGTAATCACCTTTTCGAAGTAGTTATGCATGTTTTGGGGCAAGGAGAGGGTGCATGGTTCGCTCAGTGTCCCTGGAATTGCAGTTGTGTTTATTCTCTAAAGCAGAAGAAAATAGAATTTGAATTTTTTGGAAGCTGTGTGTGTATGTGTGTGTGAGATACTGTAAGACTAGAAATCCTTTCTGTTGCTTTTTATATTTTAGGAATTGATTTCTAATATAGCATGTTAGTGATATTTAATTAGAATTTATTGTTGAAGCCATTTGAAAACGAATTTAAAATAATTCTTAATAAAGTAATGATGATCATCATTCAAATGGAAGGCAATGAGACAGAAATTAGTAAGTAGAACTTTAGAGCCTGCCTTTGGATTTTAAATAAAAACTTAAAAAAAATAAAGGGACTTTGTTTTTCTTGAGTTGCTCATCACTCAAAAGCATTTCACTTTGTTTCCTATGTTTGTACATGGAAACAGCTCTGAGATACGGCCCCCCTCCCCCAACCCTTTCTCCCCACTGCTTGCACAAGCATACACACTGGATTTCTCCAGAATCCAAGGATCCAAGGATTGTTTCCTTTCAGTACCTTTCTGCTAGAAAGAATGGAACAGTCTAGAAGCCTTGTGCCCTGGGCCTGAGTGATAAAATTACCCCGAGTGGCTAATTTTAGTGCTTCTCCCCTTCAACAGGGTCTCCTTGACAATAAGAACTGTCTGGCTTGGTTACTTCTCATGAAAACATCTCAGACCCCCAGCAGCTTAAACTCTCAGTTGAAATATTACATTTAAAGGCCAAACAGAACACAAATGAATGGATGATTGTAGCACCTTTCAAATGTCACTTAAAAAAAAAAATCCATGAAGTGAGGGTTCAAGTCCTTTGGGAAGGAGTAGAAATGAACTGTCACCGGATCCTCCCTTTGCTTAGATATTGGCTCTCTTCCCCCTCTTGCTCATTCCTCTGCTCTTCACATTCCCACTCTCCCCCTAGCTCTCCCCCCCACACCTGAACTGTATGAAATTCTGGTTCTGGTGTATGCCTTGGAGGCTGAACCATGCAAGAAGTGTCATCTGTGGAGGTGTTCCTTTTCAGAATGTCATTGTTTAACTTCAGGGTCCTGTTATTCTTGTGTGAATGAAATGTCAGAAATGAATTTCACCGTGTAATTTCCCCGGCATTGACAGGCCTTTGCCATCTGTCATTGGATCGTGGTTTTACCTTTGGTTTCCTGCCATGTGCAGGGTTTTGACCTATCCCTTTGGGTCATGGTAATTTTACCTCTCAATATAGCCTTCGATGGAGGTCTCTGCTGTCAGGTGCAACTTTTGTAACTTTAAGGTATGGAGTGATTTCTTCCATAAGCTTCACTTTTCATTATTTTTAAAACCTTAGGTGTCATAAATCCTGTCAGCTGAACAGTGTTGATTGGTAATTAATCCTGTATGTATTGTCTATTTTTGTCTTAGTTTTTGCTGATGAGGAGGGTTCACATCAGCCAGAAGTCTCAGCCTTGTTTTTTGAAATGTAAGACTGAGTTCTGCGTGCTGAAAGAGGTGATTTAGGGAGAAGAATTAGGGTAGGAAGAGGGGAAAATGTAATGACTTTTATGAAAAACCCAAGTTTAATTGGGAAGAAGGAAAACTGAAGTTTTCATTCCCTACAAAGTGAAGATTTTGAAAAATTCTTCTGCTCTGAAGTGAGAAGCTGGATTTTATAAAGTACAAGCAGATTTTTTTTTGAACTGAATGTTAAAGCTCTGCTGTCAGAGCTGACAAGTTCCTAAATTCAATGTTCAAACTAAAACTTAGAAAACTGAGGGTCTCCTCAGTAGCTTATCAAAAGAAATTCCAGGGACAGGCTCTCCCTGTTGCCAGGTGGAGGGAGGAGAGGTGCACCTTCATCAGATGATTTCTGCTCCCCCTTGTAGATGTGCATTTTTGAGGTGGCCTAGATTAGGAAGGGCTGGCTGAGACTGGATGCTATGACAGGCAGCCCAGCTCTTCTCTCCATGAATGGGGAGAGTTTTACCATTTTTGGAGAAGTGTCAAGCACCAGTGATCCTGGGACTTACCAATCTTCATGGTTGGCAAAAAAAAGGATTAAGAAGCATAGATATTAGCACACTAGTTGTGGCATTACAAGAACAGTGTTTATCTATATAGAATTCCAGGCATAGCTCCTCAGCCTCATCTTTCTTTTGGGATAAAAAGTAGCAGGCTATGGAAGATACCTTGCAACTAACTAAGATCTGTTGCAGGAGAGGTGGCTGGAGGGAGGCAGTAGTAGTGGGGGTGACTATAATATAGCATGATGCTAATACTATATTAATATAAACAAGCATTAAATAGTTATAGGTGCCATTGTTGTCTTAAAGCCCAATTAAATTTCATAAACCCATGGAGTAGGTAATATCATCACCATTGTGCAGATGGGGAGAGTGAGGCTTAGATTATTCAGGATTTCCCAAATGCTAAGCAGAAAAGCTGGAATTTAGACCCACCTCTGTCTAACTCCTAACCTTGTCCTTGCAACATTATATTGTAAAACCACCTGAAAGGCGATGACAATGATGAGCTCAGTGGTAGAATTTCCTCCTACAGATTTTTTCAAAAGTAAATAAATATCATGACCTTTTGAATACTTCTCTGGTTGTGTGATTCTATTAAGTCTTAAAATTTCACAGCCTTTCATTTTGTATTCATTTGGTCTTTGGAAATTCAGATTTATTAGTTGCTATATTTTGTTTTTATTCCTGTAACTGTTATAAAACCTTATTAAATTGAAATCTTATTACCTGGAACTCTCAATTAGCCAGATTTTTTTTTTTTTTTTTTTTTTTTGGTACTCTACTCTTAGGAGGAAGGAGAAAACCACAGAAAAATAAGCTCATATCAGAATTTCTTTTAAAGGTTAAATATTTCCTGTGGTCCTATGCCTTTTAGATGTTATGCCTAATATCTCTGTATGCCTAGTACGATGTTAAATTTTAAGTACATTTCTTTATGATTTTGAAATGCTTAATCAACTGCTAACACTGCTAAAACTGTTAAGGGAGTTGTACTAGTAAAGGCAAGCCATGGCTGTGACCAAGGGTCCTTGCATCTTAATAGCTTATTGTAATAAAATCTGATGTCTCATGCATCCCACAATGCAGTGGGAATCAGTTGTGGTCAGGGGAGGGGTGGTTGCTCTTCTCCATACGCTTGTTCGGATATCCGGACTCTTTCTATCTTGTGGCCCTGATATTCCCCCAGAATCTCAGTTCTCTCCTGAAACTCTGGATCCTGATGGCGAGTGAAGGAAGGCAGCCAACCAGGAAGATTCTCTGGGATGTTTCTGAGGGCCAAGATTGGAAGTGGTACGCAGTCCATCTGTCAAATTCCAATGGCTGAGGCTCAGTCACATGACCCACCCAAGGGAGGTGGGAAATGCAAGGGAGACTGGGAAATGTAGTCCATCTCTGTGCCCAGAAAGAAAAGGGAAAAGGGATTGATATCTGCCTAACATGGTCCCTGTCACTGCAGTGACATAAAATCTTGAGATTTTATGGCCCTGCTGGTATTGTGAAACATCTAAGAAGCATCTCATTATCATCTGGATTACTGCTTTCATAAACCTGGGTCATTAAAAAATATCTCTGGAACTTCATTTAGACCTATACAGAGTCAGAATGGGAGTGGGGGTAGGGGTAGAAGCAGGCCAGGAATCTACATTTTTCAGAGGTTCTCCAGGTGATTTGGATATAGCAGTCTTGTGCCAGTTTGGTGTTTTCAAAGGACTGATCTAGATAATGCACTAGATAAGCAGGAGTATGGATTAATTTGTTTCAGGGAGATTTTTAACAAAAAGGACTAAAAGAAAAATGAGTGATCTTTAGTTACTTAGTAATGTGTGTGTGTGTGGGTGTGTGTGTGTGTGTTGTATATTAATACCAGCCATTCTAACTGGCCAGACTTCAGACATATTCTGTGATCAGTTGTTTGGAACTTCCATAGTGTGCTCCATAGATAAAGCTACTTCATTTCCCAGTGAAACACCTTGCATATGAGGAAAGCCATCCTGGATTTTGTGGAAACTGGCTACCTGTGTTTTATTATAATTATAAATAAAAAACTCCCCATGTCTCATTCCAACTCTTCCAGCTCCTAGCAAGCACCATTATAGATTCCTAGTTACCTCAACTATGCCAGTAGATGTGGATGGAGTTGTGGGAGTAAAACAGTTTCTCTTTTTCTTTTTTAAATTTAAATTCAAGTTAGTTAACAGACAGGGTAGCACTGGTTTCAGGAGCAGAATCCAGTGATTCATCACCCACATACAATACCCAGTGCTCTTTCCAACAGGTACTCTCCTTAATCACCCATTTGGCCCATCCCCCCACTCGCCTCCCCTCCAACTACCCTCAGTTTGTGCTCTGTAGTTCAGAGTCTCTTATGGAGTAAAACTGTTTTCCTAAAGCAAACAATCATTGGGTTTTAAACCTCAAATTGTGTGTTTTCTGTTTTGGTCCTTAAGTATATAAAGTTGCCAGTTTGTTTGTTTGTTTTTAAGCCACAGATTCCTCACATGAAATACTTCTGCTTCATGTAAATTTTTAATAGTGTGTGGCTTTTGGGGGATAAAGGTAACCTCTCGTAACCAATGGAAGTTGCCGTGGTGAAACTGGTCTTCTCGGTTTTGCAGGGCTATCCCGTGGTTTCCATCCCAGGTGCCAGTGGGGGTGCAGACGGTGATAGTTTAGAGTCATACATTTGTATCGCCATCAGGTTGGATTTATGAAAGATAGCGAAAATTTATCGCCTTTCCCTGTTATTCCCAAACCATGATTTTCTGGTCTCTTGATTGCTTGTGAACATTTTTGATAAAACATATTCCACTCTGAACCTTTGTAATATGGATGTGTTCAAGGCCTTAAATTATAGGAGCGCCTTGGTGGCTCACTGGGCTAAGCATCTACCTTTGGCTCAGGTTATGGTCCCAGGGTCTTGGGATCAAGCCCTGCATGGGGCTTCTTGCTCAGCAGGGAGTCTGCTTCACCCTCCCCCCCAACCCCTACCCGTACTCTCTCTCTCAAATAAATAAGTAAATAAATAAAATCTTTAAAAAAAATCAAAAGATCTTAAATTATATAGTGCTGTGATCCAAGCAGAGGATGAAAGGCCTCAGGCTTTCTGTACTGAGGGTGGCCTTGCAAACCATTCCATATAGAGCTTTCATCATATTACCTTCATAGTTATTCTACCTAATAACTCCCACCTTCCTTAGTTTTGCATTTAAGCATGCCCATAATCTGAACTCTACTTAAAACTGCTGGAGAGCTTTCCAGCCATTTAGCCTGTAGGTCCCTTACCTGAAATCTCTACACTAGCCAATTAGTCATCATCCTACAGAACATCTTGAGTTTCCTGCCCTTTATCTTTGCACCTCGTTATTTCCAAACTCCATCTCTTTCCAAATGAATTCAATCCATGCTTTAAAATTCAGTTTGAATGGCTACAGACTCTGAAACCTTTCCTGTTCAAGTTAACTATGGCAATTGTTGCCTGCCTATACCATATACCATGATACATTTAGTGTGGGAGGTATGTTACATTTCCTACTGGGGTGTCAGTTCCTGGAGATCAAAGATCCTACTTTCTTCATCTCTTGTTCCTTATACGACTTTAACCATAGTGAGAATTTGGTAAATAACCTTCATAATAAATAGCATTCAGTTGAGGATTTTAATGGGCAAGGAAAACCCAACCTGAGAATCTTGATTTAGAGCATAGTTTCCCAAAGTGGAATAGTAATAGAAGTTACTTTGGGGAAAAAATACCTGGTTATATTTACATAGGTTGCTTTATCTCATGGCTTTTTCAGAGCCTTTAATATGCTTAATAGAATGTAATATGCTAATGTGACTATCAAGGAGAGAATGTAGTAGGCATCATATTTCATGTTCTTTGGACCACAGAGCTTTGTCTTTGTGAAGCATATTGATGAACCAGGGTTTTTAGTAACTCATTTCGGAAAATACCGACTTGAGGTAATAGTCTGCATTTTTTATAGCATCCATCATTATCAAAAGTATTTTCACTATTAAAGTCACCCTCATTTTCTCTAATGACTGCTTGTAAGAAAGCAAAAAATAGTTTGCACTCCTAGACATAATTAGTTTGGGTGTTGTGTGTATGTATGTGTGTTTATAACTGCCAAAACTCTTCAAATATGACGTTAGCTTTAGCTAAGATACACACACACCCACACACATACACAGAGTTCAGAAAAATTCCTGGTGATCTAAATGAAACCTGTAATAATGAACACATGCAGCTGAGGTCATTCCCTTGTCAAACATCTCTGAAGAGATATGCAAAGGCCTTTGTCTTAATAGTAATTTTCCTGAAGGTCACTCACCATTTAGACTATTTATGTAAATTTGCATTAATTCAAGCTTCATTTAATGATTTGCTGAGTGTAAAGTCAACAATTAGGGTTTTTTTTTTTTTCCTTCCCATTATTGATTTATCTGTTCCACACCTTCTTTCTCTGGACACAGATAAAAAAAAAATCAGGTCATCGCTGTGTTTAGACTTCTCTCCTTTAAATGAGGTCTATTATTGTCAGCAATCATTTGTCAGGGCTGTAATTGCATGTACAGTGGGTGAGATCGAATTTCAGAGCAAGAGGAGCTAAAGGATCTTTTAAGTTGAAGTTAAACCTATGATTTTTTATGAACTTTGGAGCGCCTAATTAAGCGATTAGTAACAAGCAGGAGTTTCCAAATGTCAAGTATATAATTATGAAATAAACAAGAGCTGGTTTTTCCAATAAACTCCAATGCCATGCCTTATTACCTCTTGATGGGCCCCAAACAAAGTCTTTCTGTGAAGAGCACAAAATATGGATGGATTTCTACTACTGATAGTAAAATATCTCATCCTCTGGAACACAACTACTAAGTACTTAGGATATGAATAAGTTTGAACCTGGTAAATTTATAGGTGAGTATTAATTTCATCTTCAAACCATATATTGTAAAGAAATTCCGTTTCATACCATTTGTCTTTATTTTGCTCCTTTCAGCCTCTTACTGGTAAGCTTCACAATCAATGTTTCCATCTCATTTTAGAATTCAAAATAGTTAATTTTTTAGCTGATAAGTGAATTAAATTTTGTAGGAGGTGGGGAGTAAGGGATTATAAAGATTAGTCAAACATATTAATGTTTAATTTGAGTATAAAATCCCTGATATTAGGGCTGAGAGAAGTAAACAGTCTTTCAGATTATAAAATATAAAGTTATTGAGGATGAAGGATTTCATTTTTTTTAAGCCCCCCCACCACCTCACCATTTATCCTCAGCTTTTCTGTACAGTCAGTGTTTGACAAATTCTGGCAGATTTTAGCCAATCAAATATTAGGACCTGTTATATGCTAGGGAGAGTGGCAGACATGAAGAAAATAAAAGTTCTTTTTTTTTTTTATTTTATTTACTTATTTGTCAGAGAGAGAGAGAGAGAGAGAGAGAGAGAACAAGCAGAGGGAACAGCAGGCAGAGGAAGAAGCAGGATCCCTGCTGAGCAAGGAGCCAGGTGTGAGACTTGCTCCCAGGACTCTGGGACTGTGACCTGGGCTGAAGGTAGATGCTTAACCAGCTGAGCCACTCAGGCATGTCAGATAACAAAAGTTCTTACCTCTGTTTCTGGGAAGCTTAAAAGATTATTTAGGGAGCAAAATATACATAGAGTAGAAAAAATTAACATTTTTATGACTAAAAATTTTTTTGTCATTTGTTATACAAATTATACATAAATAAATCCATTCTTTCACTTAAAAGTATGATGGATGTATCATTTATTTTTCTCTCAAGTAGATAAATATAAATGTAGGTGAGTAGGTAGATAGATTCACTTCTTTTAACTACCTTTATATCAACATTTTTGTAAAATATTTATTTATTTACTTATTTGAAAGAGAGAGAGAGCAGGGGGAGGGACAAAGGGAGAGGGAGAGAGAATCTCAAGCACATTCTGTGCTGAGCACAGAGCCTGATTCAGGGCTTGTTCCCAGGATCCCAAGATAATGACCTGAGCCAAAAACATGAGACAGACACTTAACTGACTACACCACTCAGATCCCCCTCAACATATTTTTATATATTCATTTCTCTAGTGATAGTTATTTTCATGTGTTGTAGCTTGGCTGCATTAAGTAGGGAATCCTAAATAATAGTGATTCAGATAAAGTAGGAGTTCATTTCTTGAGCATGAAAAAGGCCAGAGGCAGGCAGTATGTGGATGTTCTGACAGCTCCATGCTACAGATAGATACCCTAGTTCTTGCCAGCTTACTGCCCTGGTTAGTACTTGTCCTCATGGTCCAGTATGGCTGCTAGAGTTCCAGAGTCACATCTGAATTCCATGAAGTGGGACTGAGGATGTGGAAGAGAAAGGTATGACTTTTCCTGGTTGACCAGAATTCAGTCCGGTGGTCATAATTAGCTGCTAAGGAGGCAGGGATGTGTGTGTGTGTGTGTGTGTGTGTGTGTGTTTTCCTTTTCTTAAGTTGGGCAGCGAAATGCCCATCTAAAGATCAGAGTTTTTATAACATAAAAGGATGGAGTGGATTGGGGCGCCTGGGTGGCTCAGTGGGTTAAGCCTCTGCCTTCAGCTCAGGTCATGATCCCAGGGTCCTGGAATCGAGACCCGCATCAGACTCTCTGCTCAGTGGGGAGCCTGCTTCCTCCTCTTTCTCTGCCTGCCTCTCTGCCTATTTGTGATCTCTCTATTATGAAATAAATAAAATCTTAAAAAAAAAAAGGATGGAATGGCTTTTAAGGAAGCATTGGCAGAATCTGCCACAAATTGTTAGCATTGTTTGCTGTTGCAAAAACAAAAATGAACATTCTTGAATGTGGGAAATCATGATGATTCATGCTAGTAATAGGTATGGATCAAATGGGATAGCCCCTTGAGGAGGCCTTGGAGAAGTGTGAGATGATGGTGGGTTGGGATGGCTGGATAGCCCAGCATTGAGCTTGGTCCTGGTGGATGGGTAAACTGCAGGTGGGAGGACAGGAAGTGTATCCAGGCCAAGTGATTAGCACGTACCACTTCAGTCAGTCACTCAACAGCTATTTATTGAGTGTTTACTGTGTGCCAGACCCTAGTTATACAGAGAGAGGCCATAGTCTCTGCCCTCGTTGGAACTCACAGACAAATAACTCATGCCACTTTGAGAAGCAGAGGGGGTGCCATGGGGATTGGCAATGAGGGTACCCAGAGCTGGTAAGAAGGCGAGGGCCAACATGGAGAGAGCTTGGAAGGCTGTTTAAAGAGATTAAACCTACTTTGTATTTAGTGGGGAACCACTGAAAGCTTTTTGATTCAATGAATGATCTGATCCAGGTGATGTCTGGGGAAAGCAAACCTAACATGCACAGGTTGACTGGAGGAAGGTAAGGGGGACTTGAAGAGAGGTGGTTGCCAAGAAGCTGCTAGGAAGCCTCCCTTGGTGGCGAGGGGAGCCTGAGCAGCGAGTTGGCCAGGGCCATGTAGCATGGTGCCTCAGGGCATGCTTTGCATGCAGAGAGAGGCGTTCCTGCCTTTGGATCTGACCTCTGTGCCCTTGTAGTGAGTTGGGCATGGAGCCCATCTTAGTACAGCCTGTCATAACAAAAATACCCTAGGGTGGTTTAGACAACAGAAATGTTTTTTTTTTGTTTTTTTTCTCACAGTTTTGGAGCCCAGGAAGTACAAGATCAAGGTGCTGGTTTCTGGTGAGAACTCTCTTCTTGGCTTATCGATGGACACCTTTTTGTTGTGTCCTCACCTGGTGGGTAGGGGAGCCTGCAATGATGTCTCTTCCTCTTCTTACCAGGACACCAGCCCTACTGATTTAAGGCCCCATCCTATGACCTCATTTAGCCTTTATCACACTTCAGAGGCCCATAAAGTCCTTTTTCCATAAAGTCACATTGGTGGTTGGGGCTTCTTCACCAAAGGAATTTCGGGGCAATTCAGATAGTCCAGTCCCAAGCAGTCACCACAAGTTCTGAACCATAAGTTTCTCATCTGCAGAATGGGGAAAACTCCATCAGCCTCTTCATAAACTTGTCATGAGAATTAAGTAAGGTGAAATTCGTCAAGTATTCAGCATGGTGTCTGGCACATGAAAAGTATTCAGATGCCGGAAGCTAGAAGGACAGGTGGGCTGAGCATTCAGTGGAAAAATTTTACAACTGGGGAAATGGGTATGGAGGATGAGGGAGAGTGAGGGCAATGATGCTGAGGATGTAAGCCAGGGTGACGGGGAGAATGATGTCAATTGACAGAAATAGGAAAGGCTGGGAAGAAGCCAGTTTTGGGGGAGAGATTGATGAATTTGATTTTAGGTGCATTGCATTTGGTGCGATGGCTGGATATGCAAGTGGAAATTTCCAGCAGACAGTTGGGGTTTATTTACAAGAGGATATATGGCTGCTAACGACAGCTCCTGGGGGATACAAAATTGGTAGAGGCTGAAATTCAAGAGGAAAGAAACAGAGAATTCAAATGAACCTGCACAGACCTAATAAACTGGAGGCCCTCACCTATGCTGTAGGAATTTGGTTTTATAAAGTTTTCTGGCCAAACAAATGAATAGTCTGAGGCAAACTTCAAGCTGGGGCTGAATTTTCTGGATCATTTCTTCAGTTCTCCACTTTACTTTGCATATTGTAGACACAAGGAGATAGTTTAGGGTCCAAAGCCTAACCAACTTGCAAGAAGAAATTTACATCTTGAGCATTCCAGTTAAGGATTTCATGTGAAGAGAGAGAGTGGCTTTCTCAGTAGCAGGACAAAGTAGTTGGGAAATTTCTGAGCCAGGATATTGTCTCAACACTGCCGAGTCTCGGGCAGTCTGAAAAGCCCTTAGCACTTCAGGATCCAATTAAAAGGGAATTATTTTCCCACTCCACAGCTAAGGAAATGGATCAACAAAGAGGCTGAATGACTGTTTTAAAACCTGACAGATCTAACACGGCAGACAAGGGAGTGGGATTTAGAAGTCTCCCCCTTTCTGAGATGCTAAATTATTTTCTCCTTAGTATGGTCTGTCAGTTCTCCCAGAAATGAGTCCGTTGAAATCAACCTTTGAAAGACTTATGCCAGTAAATAAAAAATAGCCCACCCTTATCCAGTTACAGGCAATGGAAAAAACAAATACTTAGAATTTCTCACACTTACTACTAGCTTTTCACTTTCTACCTTTTGTGCACAATCCCTCATATTCTTCCAAATAAAAGTAAATTACTATTTTCCTCACTCGAGTTTGCAATACTCTATTTATCACTCTATTCTTCTGAAGTAGTTCTTGCTAATAGTCCTGGTGTCTTAATCACCACATCATTTGGACTTTTTTTTAGTCCCTTTCTGGATTTTTCTGCTGTTTGACACTACTTCATCAAAATCTGTAATGTTGGATTTTATGAAATCTCACTCTCCCGATTGCCGTGACACCTCAGGGACTGTCTCTTCTTGGTTTTCTTCAGCACATCTCCTACTGCTTACCAGTTAACTTCTGGTATTTTTTCATCTGAAGTAGACTATTTTTCTGCATACTCTTCTGGCTGGTTGATCTAATACATTGTCATGATATTAGTTATCATCAATATATCAGCGAGTCCTGAATTTTATCTCTGGACCAGATTCTTCTCCCAGGCTTCAGACTTTCATTTCCCCTGGACAGCTTGATTCAGATATCTCCTAAGCCCTCAAGATAAGATATCTGAATCTTTCCTCCTCCAATTCTTTCTCCTCCCTAGCACCCTCCCATCTATGAATTTGAAATCTGGGAACCCATGATAATTCCTTTCTCTTTCAGCCCTCTCAGTACCTACATAGTAGTTAAATCATTTACTGGCTGGTGCCAACATTATATTTTTCGAGGCTGGCATTTGGGGAATATAAATACAGAATGGTTTATAAGAAGGGGAAAGCAACAAAAATTTCGATCTAAGGTTGTCCAGAATATAGATGGTATTTACGTTCAACTACGATCATTCCCATGTTCTGTCTTCAAGGTAGACTAGTTTATCTCAAAATGATCATAATGTTTTGATGAGAATCACCTTTTGTTTTTGTTTTTTTTTTTGTGGGGTTTTTTTTTGATGAATGAGAAATAGTAAAGATGGCAATTACAAATATTGAATTTTGTATGAGAAAGTGTATGTCCTCCTCCCATTTCTAGATGAACATATGGAAATACAAGGAAGTGGACGGTCTTACTCAGAGTTGTAGAGCTAACTTCCAGTAGACTTGCAGGTCTTTTGATTTTTCTCTTTTGTAGTCTTCCTTTCTTATTTCAAGGCTTTCCTTACTAATGTATGATGTCCTACACCTAGTAATGACTCAGAAAACACTCACGGATTAGACTCACTTGCATTCTTTACTGTTGAATACTTGCAAGCTTTACTGTTGAATTTCACTCAGTCCTTTATACTGTTCATGCTGGTCATCCAGGTGGGGTTTGGACATGACCGGACCTGGCCTAAGAGCACACATATCATTACGTATGCCTTCGCTGTGCTAGGTAGGTATCGGTATCAGCAGTCAGTCCAGCACTGTATTGTCACCGAGCCTAGGAACGGTCCAAAGTGCTCTGGGCTGTTCGTGTCAATCAATTGGAGTTTGCTAGAGAATTGAAACCCATTTTTCATCCCTTCAGAAGTCACATTAGCCCCCATTTCTTTTGTCTATAGATGATTATTGACCAGGCAGTCCATTGTTTTAATAACATCTGCTTTTCCTGTGCTGCATTTGTCATCACCTGTGAGATGATGTGCTGGAGAGTTACTTCCTACCTGTCAGGGATTTTGCCTGTTCTGTGCTGTGATTTTTCCAGTTCTGTGCTGAGGCCTGTCCTGGGTTCTGGGTTTCTTCTTTGTGAAAGTTTGTCAGATCAGAGTATTTTTCACTTATGGCTAGAACAATTCAGGCATCAAGAAAGGCAATATGGAGGTGTAAGACTGAAAGTCATTTGTGGAATTTGAACCCCCGGACTTCCGAAAGTTCAATCCCAACATGGTGTACCTTCCTAACACTTATCACACAGTATTGCCTAAAATACTTCCCAGTGTTAATAGATAGTTCTTTTCTTTGTGTTAATTTTCTTTTGGAAGTATAAGAACTATGATATTTCTAAATTGATAGAGTTTCTGAGACTCAAAAACAGTGTGCCAGATGGCTGGAGCAGCAGGAAACAAATCCCGTCAGGGGTGGAGAGGTAATTGTGAAGGAATGGAGAAAAGGTAGGAGGGACTATAAAATGATAATAAGGGAATAGAGAGAGACTAGGTTATTGTAATAACTTTAAAAAGAAATTCCTATTGGATTTCATGATATTTAGTTAATTGATCATAGGTACGCATCCTATTATGTCTTTATTTCTAGTACTGTCCTAGGCATCTTGAAAGATGTGAATGATATGGCTCCTTTTTCAGAGAAACTTGAAATCTTGCCAGAGATAAATACTAATGAAGGGATGAGAGAACCATGTGAGTTGTCTCTCCTCCCCACCTCTCGCCCCTAACCCATCAACGTTCATGTCTGGAATCAGGATCTTGCCCTTCTGATCTGAGGTCTGGGATGACACCACTTCTGGTCTGATACCTGAACACCGATGGCAGAATTCTTTCAACTCCATTTTCATCTTCTCCGTGATTAGTCACCCAGGTTTATATCTCCATTTTGTTTTCCCTTCAGCCTCTGACACTATTCCAGGCAAAAAAAGGATGCTCAGTCATTGTTAAATTATTATTTCTCTCCATGCTTTGGCTCTTGTAGCTCTTCCTTTTAGTTCAGCCATTTGGCAAATTCAAATTCACTCCTTCCTGATCTCGCACTTGGATTATTCTACTCTTTTCCAGATCTGTCTTTCTAGAATGCCTCTTTACTCAACTTTTTCCCTCCTCAGGGATTTATTGGTATTCCCTATCACCCATAGTGTCAACTCTATATTTTTTTGTTTAAGCTTTTAAGGCCTCCCATTATCTCCATCTATCTCACTTATCATCCATCATTATCTTCAAACAGTAAGGTCAGTCTTCCCTCCAGTTCCTGTCTCTGAGCATGTGGGTCTGTTACTGTACTTGCCATTCACCTTTACTTTGCTCATCTGTAGTTTAGTTATCAAGCTCCATATCATTCAACAAAACTTCTCTCATTCATTTAGTCAGTTAACCAACACACATTAATGGACTATCTACCATGGAAATGAAAATCAGGAAGATGTGATTTCTTCTGTTAAGAATCTCACACTAATCCAGTACTCCAAACCTTGTCCTCAGCACAGTATTTTGTAGTTTTCACAAACTGAATAACAGTGGTGGCTCCTCCACTGCATGACCTTGAGCAAACTGCCTATCTTCCTTTGCCTCAAGTTTCTTATCTATAAAATGGAAATAATGAAAGCACCATATGTAGGAAATACTTAGAACAGTGACTGTTCATGGTGAGCACTCATTACTTTAGCTATTATTATTATAATTATTTGGCATCTATAACAGCACACAGTAAAAATACACAGATTCACATGGTCTTATAATAGCTTCACATATTTAGTGCTTCTCTTAATTGGGCGGGAGGCTTTGGATGGACCAGGTCCTATCCTTGTTCTGGTGGAGCCATCACAGTGCCAAGTGCTGAGCTCAGAGGTTGTTCTTAGAAGGTTCTTGTTGAAGGGTGAACTCACATGCAGCCTTTCGTATCTCTTGCCCTAGCCAGTGTGAAAAGAACCTGGGGAGATAGACTGGATTGGTCTTCTCAAGATGCAGGGTGCATAGTGTGAGGAGGAGACTGAGTGGTTATGGAGAAGAGACAAATATGGGATTTTATGGGTATCCACATTTATTTATAGGTATCCACATTCTTATAAAAGGTGTTTTAGATAAGAAATAAATCTTGAAGTTGGAGTAAGGATGAAGAAAGGCATTTGTTGGGTTCCTACAGGGTGCCAGGTCCCAGGCTTGCTGCTTTCATAGGTACCTTCTCATTATTCTTCACATAGCCCTGGGTGGCAGATATTATCATCTCTAGTGTGTGTATGGAGAATCTGAGGTCCACAGTGGGTGTTTGCCTGGCAGAAGTAACACAGGGAGTCATGGCGGGATCTGCTATACTGTAGTATGCATGATATTTGTACCATGTGACAATATCTAAGAAAGTCTGGCAAAAGTTGTGCCACTTAATTGAATTTAATGGGGGAACATATAGGGTGGATAATGCATTAGCAGTCACTACTCCATTTGTTAGTGTTTCTGACTAGGAACATTCTGTTCATTTAGGCCTTAGCCTCATGGCATCTCAACAGTGGGTAAGTAAATTAGTTTGGCCTTGGTGTATAAGAAGAGGAGAGTGAGACCCCATTCTGGGCATCCCTTATAGGTACAAGTATATAAGGGATCATTTGAGAGACATCAGTAGACGCTGTTATCCTTTCCCTGCCAGGGACATCATTCTGGGTCATCTGGAATTTCAACATTGCTATATCTTTGGGTAAAGATATTAGAGGTCCTTTTAAAAATAATCATATATCTTAGGAAGGAGGGTGTACACATGGAACAGCCATCAGTATCCTGGCTCAGGAAGTGAACCCAATCGTACAGGGCCTGGATGTAATGGCCCTATAGGCCAAGAAGGACAGGTCATTTTTATTGCCAAGAGAAAGGTGGGAAAACCTGGGCACTGGAATGCGGATCCTGGTCAGTCAGGGAGAGTAGGAAGCTGCCACACACAGAGGTGGGGATACAAATGAGAATGGACAGGTAGGAAAGATCTATTTCAAATACTTGGTGATCCTGAATTTAGCACAGACTCTGACCATTGAAGGGGTAGCAGGTACCAATAGTGGACTTTTTGCTTGTTGGCTATAGGTTGCTGGACATCTCCTGACTGTATTGTGGAGGATTCTTTTCCTTAGTGCCATTTTTCATGAAAGCTGCACTGTTCTGCCTTTGCAAGAGGGTAAGAGCATCTTCTTTAATCTGGGACAACCTGCTGTGTGTGTTCTCTGGAGATGAGGGTCATTAACTGTCATAGTAAAGGGATTCTGGATGCCTCACCTGTAGGTCAGAGGGTCCTCCAGGGCCCAAGAGCTGTTTATGGAGAGAAGGGAAAGTGAGAACAGTGGGTACACAATAATATTCTCTAAGTGATACCTTGTTCCTTCTCCTCCCTCACCTCCCACCAAGAATTCACCCTCTATCATGCTTTGGGAATAAGGCAATAATTAAACAAACTTTGTAACCATTAAGTTAAGTCAAACCATGCAACTTGGATTTCCAATCTCTTAAAATACGTGTTGGAGCAGAGGGAGAAGAGAACATAAAAGCAATCCTTTGGAACCTACCAAACGCAAGTCTGTTTATGTGGGGAATGATGGCATGTACAATCAACAGCCTTGTGTCGACTCCCAATTATTCTTGTGACACAGACACGGATTATGGGGCTGGAGTGCAGGGAATAAACTGAATGTGGTATATTCTACATAACTTTATAGCCAATTATTTGAGAATCTGACCTTGTTAAGATTTGGAGACAAACAAAATGGTAGATTATTGCATACAAATTGTTTGCAATGGAGTTAAGCAGTATGTAAATCTTACCCATCCTTTCTTCTAGAGGTGGAGGCAGAATGAGCATAATCCTGCCCTTTTCACATCTTGGCTGTTGATTAAAATGTGCATTTTAAATATAGCTCTAAGGTGTGTGTGTGTGTGTGTGTGTGTGTGTGTGTGTGTGTGTGTTTTCCTATGAAAGTATGCCATGTAGGCTTCAGAGAGGATGGATGTAGTCCTGTTGAGCTGGGTGAAGAAGATCAGAGGTCAGTGTGTACAATTATTCCAGAAATCTAAGAAGATTAAAAATGGGCAGGCAAAGAATACTGTCAAAGGCTGAGTCCATCTTCATTATGAAAAATAAATTTTAGACTATATATACTTACTGTGCGTTTCATTTAGATCTGTATGTAATTCATGGGAATGGGAGGTCCTTTGTTTTATGCGTTGCTTAATTTGCATTAATAATCTCATTGTCTCATGAGAATGAAATGAGACCCAATTCAGTTGGTCTGGAAGTTCTTGAAGAGGAATTTCTTGAGAAAGCTAGTTTATCTTTGGAGCAGAATTAGAAGGCAACAGGCATGGGGTAAAGCGTAGGTCATCCTTATCAAGAAAGGATCAAAAAGAAAGGAAAACCTTTGTATCATTGATGCTTTTACATTTCTGAGTCATCACATCATTCTATAAATTGTCAGCATAAGAGACAGTTAAAAAAAAACTCTTAAAATTTTGTTCTGTTTCCTTTACGTGGTATCAAGGAGTTCTCCTTCTGTTTATACTTATTATAAGTTCTTTGGCGTATTAGATGTCACCAAGTGAAAAAAATACCAAGTTGTGGACTAAGTTCATTTTGGGGGGTCAATCTATCTATCTAAATAAATAAATAGATGTTGTGACTGGACTGGCCTATATCGTTCTTACTATAATGTCAGGCTACATTCAGCAAAATCATCAAGAATCTTTGAGGAACAAGATTTATTACCCACAGGTGGTGGTGGAGGGTATAAGGCATGCCAGAGAGCCACCAGCAAGGTCTTGGGCAGTGCACGGAGGGGAGGCACAACCTGGGGCTCTGCCTTTGTTATTGTTCCAGGGACATGTGTTTGGGGTTTTGTGGGTTCACTCTTTATCAGCTATCTTAAAGCATGAGAACAAGAATTAGGGCATGGGAAGGGGGAAGTGGGGCCACTCAAGCGGTCGGTTACCCTGGTTACTCAGGGCTTTCTGAAAGAAGGAGCTTCCTGGGTCAGGTAGCCTCGTTCCTTATCTGGTTGTTTTGCTAGTAGCTGTGTCATATAGCCAGCAATGTGTTTATTCGAGATGGATGGCTTTTGAAATGGATGCCTCGGCAATCAAAAGCTTAATGTCAGGCACTTACACTACAATCAAAAAGTTTAATGTCAGGTATTTAGACTACAGAAGAGCACTGGAAATGGTAAATATGTAGGTAAAATAGGATATATCTAAAGCGATCATCTTTTTTGTCTCATTCTCTTAATTTCTTTAAAACTAAAAGATTGTTTAAATCAATAGTTATAACAATATATTGTTGGGTTTATTACATACAGAGGTGTAATATATCTAATAATAATAGCACGAAGTATGGAGGAGGAAATGAAGCACAGTGAAACAGACTTGATATATTTTACCAGAATTCTGTCAATATTAACCTGAAGTAGATTGTGACAAGTAGAGATGTGTATCAATCCTGGAGCATCTTCTAAAAAAATAACTTAAAAAAATGACAAAAAAAGTCACCAGAAGAATTGTAATGGTATCCTAAAAGGTAATTAATGCAGATGAAGGCAATACATGAAGAAAACAGGAACAAAGGTAGTCATATTGAAAATAAATAAATCCAACCAAATTAATAGTTATATGGGAATTTTAAGATATGAAATCTACAAGCAAAGAAATCCATCACATCAAATGGAAAAATAAATCTACCCATAGCAATAATTTCACTAAATGTGAATGAAAGAACACTCAAATCAAAAGACAAACATGGTTAGATTTGATAATATAGTAAGACTCAACTATACACTGTCTTCCAGAAACATAGCTTAGATTCAAAGACACAAATAGGTTAAAAGTAGAAGCACAGAAAAAGATATATCATGCACACAGTAACCACAGAGAGTTGGAGGGACTATATATATATCAAAGCTACCCAGATAATTCTGAGGTACAGTCAGAAATTAGAATCCCCTCAGTTCACCCACTGTGGGGCTGCAGAGCATCAGGGAAGGCTCTGGGAGGAGGCAATCCTTGAGAAGAAAATTGATTATCAATCAGGTAAAGAAGATGATGGGTTAAAGTCCATTTTATCAAAAGAGAAGGATGCAGCATGGGTCAGCATTGGGTATTCAGGGAGCTCCAGCTGGGAATTGTTCCAGGGTTAAGAATAATGAGAAGGTGGCAGGGGCAGTGCAGGGTTCCCAGGGGCCTCATGCTGAAAGGCCTTCCATGTCATGTACCTGACACAGAAATTCTTTTACATTGGCATATTAGACTTTGAGTATAATTACTATGAAACACGAAGAGCTGGGAAGAAAGAAGGCCTGTAATCATATAATAATGGAAGAACTAAGGCTATGCAAGGAGAGAGGGAGAAGAGGAAGGACAGTGGGCCAATTGCTATAGACCCAAAGACTCCACTTGGTTTTTGTACATGTGTTAATTTGCTGGTTTCTGGTGAAAATGTAAGTGGGTTAGTCTGATTTACTGTGCTTCATATCAACAGTGGCATACCTGAAACTAATTTCTTTCCATAAAAATAATTTGTGTATTTGCACAGAGAGTCTAGTCCATTTCATCTATGTCTGTTTCAAATTTAAGTCTTTAGTAACTGGAGGTGGCCCTTTTTGTGACTCTTGGGGTTTAAAAACTTCCATAGGTTGGGTCTTTACAATACTTATTTCACAGTGCATTGCCTGTAATAGTGATTCCTGTACTTTTGTGTTTAAAATGTAGGTAACAGGGGCCCAGAACTGGGATCAGTGTCTCTGGGATGAGGTTTTAGGAACCTGCATGTTAACAACCTCCTAAAGTAACTCTGATAGAGTTTTTTGGACCCCACTTTGAGAACTATAGAGTTTCAAAGCCTTTCATCTTCTATCTTTTTTTCTCAGCATGTTGTGGTAATCTTTTTACATATGGAGGAAGCTCTATACAAATGGCTCTATTCTGAAATTCAATGACCTAACATTGTTGGAAGAAAAGACATGCAAAAACTAATTTAAATGTCAGCAGATCAACAAATCTTCAGTGTACTTAAATATTGGAAATGTTATCAAACAGAAATGAATGTTATACAACAAAATACAGATCAGTTACTTGAGGAGCTGCCAAAACTATTTTCAGAGGTAAGAGTTTCATGATGCTGTTTAATGCCAAAATCAATTTCCTCAGCTTGTGAGGAAATCTGTATCTCACCAGCCTCCATGGTATTGTAGAAAGAACAGGGCCTTTGGAATCCAACCTAAATTTGAATCTCAGATTTTTTTTTTTTTTTTGCAAGTGTGTTCCCTTGTCACAAGTATCTTACTTGGCCTTTTTGAATTTTGAGTTCTGTATTTTGTGTATTTCATATATAATAGATGGATAAGAGTATAACCACACAGTGGTATAGAAGGGATTAAGAAGGGGATAAGAAGATGAACATAAAGCACTAGGTATAAGGGTACCTGCGTGGTTAAGTATCTGACTCTTGATTTCATCTCAGGTCGTGATCTCAGCATCTTGAGAGCAAAGTCTGCATCAGGCTCAAACTGTGCTGGGTGTGGAGCCTGCTTAAGATTCTTTTTCTCCTAGTATGCAATTGATGGGTTGTAAGGCTGCTCTATTTTCAACTTTTTGAGGAACCTCCATACTGTTTTCCAGAGTGGCTATACCAGCTTGCGTCCCCACCGACAGTGTAAAAGGGTTGCCCTTTCTCTGCATCTTCCCCAACATTTGTTGTTTCCTGACTTGTTCATTTTAGCCATTCTGATTAGTGTGAGGTGGTATCTTATTGTGGTTTTGATTTGTATTTCCCTGATGCTGAGTGATGTGGAGCATTTTTTCATGTGTTTGTTGGCCATTCATATGTCTTCTTTGCAGAAATGTCTGTTCATGTCTTCTGCCCATTTCTTGACTGGATTATTTGTTTTTTAGGTGTTGAGTTTGACAAGTTCTTTCTAGATCTTGGATAGTAGACCTTTATCTGATATGTTGTTTGCAAATATCTTCTCCCATTCTGTAGGTTGGCTTTAGTTTTGTTGACTGTTTCCTTTATTGTGCAGAAAATTTTTATCTTGATGAAGTCCCAATAGTTTATTTTTGCCTTTGTTTCCCTTTTCTCTCGGGACATTTCTAATAAGAAGTTGTTGCAGCTGAGACTGAAGATGTTGCTGCCTTTGTTCTTCTCAAGGATTTTGATGGATTCCTGTCTCATATTTAGGTCTTTCATCCATTTTGAGTTTATCTTTATGTCTTGTGTAAGAAAATGTCCCAGTTTTATTTTTTTGCTTGTAGCTGTCCAATTTTCCCAACACCATTTGTTGAAGAGACTGTCTTTTTTCCATTGGCTATTCTTTCCTGCTTTGTTGAAGATCAGTTGACCATAGAGTTGAGGGTCCATTTTGGGGTTCTGTCTTCTGTTACATTGATTTGTGTGTTTCTTTTTGTGCCAGTACCATACTGTCGTGATGATTACAGCTTTGTAATAATGGCTTGAAGTCCAGAATTGTGATGACCCCAGCTTTGGTTTTCGTTTTCAATAATCCTCTTGGCTTTTTGGGGTCTTTTATGGTTCCATACAAATTTTAGAACTGTTTGTTCCATCTCTGTGAAAAATGTCGATGGTATTTTGATAGAGATTGCTTTGAATGTGTAGTTTGCTCTGGGTAGCATAGATTTTTAACAATATTTATTCTTCCAGTCTGTGAGCATGGAATCTTTTTCCATCTATCTTCCTCAATTTCTTTCATAAGTGTTGTGTAGTTTTTAGAGTACATATCCTTTATCTCTTTGGTTAGGTTTATTCCTAGGTATCTTATGGTTTATGGTGCAATTGTAAATGAGATCGATTCCTTAACTTCTCTTCTTCTGTGGTAGTGATCTGAAGGAGCACCTGCCCCCTGATGTTTATAGGAACATTGTCCACAATAGCCAATTTTTCTTTCTATAGAAAAGAGCCCAGGTGTCCCCTGATAGATGGATGAATGGATAGAGAAGATATGGTACATATATAAATGAAATATTACTCAGCCATCAGAAAGGATGAAATTTTACCATTTATATCAATGTGGATGGAACTGGAGGGTATTATGCTAAATGAAATAAGGCAATCAGAGAGAGATAATTATATGGTTTCACTCATATGTGGAACATAAGAAACAGCATAGGGGAAAGAAGGGAAGACTGAATGGGAAGAAATTAGAAAGGGAGACAAACCATGAGAGACTCTTAACTCTAAGAAACAAACTGAAGGTTGCTGGAGGGGAGGTGAGTGGGGGTTGGGATAACTGGGTGATGGGCATTAAGGAACACATATAACTTGATGAGCACTGGGTGTTACATACAGCTGATGAATTACTGAACTCTACATCTGAAACTAATGATATACTATGTGTTGGCTAATTGAATTTAAATAAAAAAAAAAAAGATTCTGTCTGTCTCTCTGCCTCTCCTCACCTCAGCTTGCATGCTCTCTGTCTCTCAAAAAAAAAAAAAAAAAATTACCAGGAGTACTGTGTTCAGTAGTATATAAATATATACTTGAGAAATGTTGGTTCTCATTTATTCATATCTGTAAATACTAAATAGAAATCTAAACTTGAGTTGATAATGACAAGGACACATTCTGATAGTTCAGAGACAAATAATATATATCTAACAGATGAGAAAATAGTCCTGGCAAGGTGAAGGTACAATTCAGGATGCTGACACCTTTACTTGTTTCTCAGGAGAGTCCTGGCTCACTAGTCACAAAGGAAGACAGTACCGTACAAAGGCCATCTGGTTTTAGAGTGTAGTGAGCAACATTCCTGTCTTATCTTGGGGGTTCTCTAGTCCTCTGAGGTCACCATAGGTCACCCCTAAACACAGTCCTGTATTTTTCTTGTCCCCATCCCCTGAACCCTGCCCCTCAAGACCCTGCAGATTAAAAGAAAGATTTTGCTGATTACCATGTTCAAGTGCACAGGAGAGTTGACAAAAGCTAATGAATTGTGAAGCTGACATTTTAAATATGGGAATAGTAGACATTCTAATAACTTTTCTCAGTAATATAATTTTTGTCCCGTCTTATTTCTGCAAAGATTCAAGCCTCATAAGGAAATGCAATAAACTGAAAATGTGATTATTTAGGTGTTCACTTTTAAGAATAGCGTTTAGATTGCATTTATACTTTTTGGGGAAAAGAGTTGTAATGATGTTTGGAGTAGAAGGTTCTATACCTTTTAATAAATTCAGACTTCAAGACAAAACTGAGCATTTTCTTTGCTGAATGAAGCAAACAGACTAACTTGGCCATGACTCTCAGACAGCTCTAGGCGAACAGGAAGAAGAGGAAAGGTGACTCATAAGATCAAATAGACTAATGGAGGGGGATATTCTTTCAGTTTGGTTCTCACAAAGGTATTTTTTTGTTTTGGAATTGATATACAAATTTACTACTGATTTGTTTGTATTATAAATTTAAAATTTTGATGTCTTTCTGTTGTAAAGAAGAAAACAGTTATGTATGTAGCCCTTTTATTAGCAACCGGCTAGGCAATATTTGCTAATTTGTGAGTCTAAAGATTCAATTCTGAAGTGTAACCCAGTTGATTTCTGCATGAAAGATCACAAAGGAAGACAGGCTTACAGACCATCTTTTCTCCCTTTCATTTATTACCTGATTCTGAGAAATGGAGACTACTTCAGGGAAACAGTTTTAAAAAGAGTCTTTCTTGGAATAAAGGAGATGACAAGCCAAGTCCTACTGGACGCATGATAAATACTTCTAGAAGGACCATTTAGCCTAAAAATGTTTACCTAGTTTGTGTATGTCTTTATTATATAATTATATGAATGAGGGGAGAGCAGGAATGCATGTGTATAAATCTGTCTGTTTTGGGTCCATGCACATTTCTGCAATAAGAAAGTTATGATTTCTTTTTTATTTTTTTAAAGATTTTTGTTTACTTATTTGACAGAGATCACAAGTAGGCAGAGAGGCAGGCAGAGAGTGAGAGAAAGGGAAGCAGGCTCCCTGCTGAGCCAAAGAGCCCGATGTGGGGCTCAATCCCGGGACCCTGGGATCATGACCTGAGCCGAAGGCAGAGGCTTTAACCCACTGAACCACCCAGGTGCCCCAGAAAGTTATAATTTCTTTTTTTTTTTTTAAAGATTTTATTTTTTATTTATTTATTTGACAGAGAGAGAGAGAGATCACAAGTAGGCAGAGAGGCAGGCAGAGAGAGGAGGAAGCAGGCTCACTGCTGAGCAGAGAGCCTGATGTGGGGCTCGATCCCAGGACCCTGAGATCATGACCTGAGCCGAAGGCAGAGGCTTAACCCACTGAACCACCCAGGTGCCCCAAAGTTATGATTTCTTATAATGAGTATCTTTCAAGTGTGATTTTGGTGGAAATGACTTTTATGAGGAAATTATCATGAAACTACTTTAAAGTTACAAGACTGTTCATTGATAATGAGACTTGAATCTCCAGCTTGAAATAGTAAGGTGAGGTTGACAAGAATATCTTTTTGGTTTTAGCAGAAAATTCATAGACCAAAATTAAAGCTTTAACAGGTTCCATAGCCTATAGTTAGTTGTGTGTGTGTGTATGTGTGTGTTTTAAACAACTCCAAAGACCTTTTCACATCTGGACAGCATAGCAACAATCCTATCAGGAAAGAACCAGGTAGACTGGGAAAAAATAAGTGATGGAGGAAGAAAATACAACCATAGCATGCCCTTACCCATGGTCTCGCTGTTCCGCAGGGTCAGTTACCCGCGGTGAACCCATTCCAGAAGCAGATGATCCTCTTTCTGATGAATTGTCAGGTCAGTAGTCATGCTTTGTCACAGCTGATGTCATTCCCCTCCCTTCATCTCATCATGTAGGCATTTTACTGTCTCACGTCATCACAAGAAGAGGGTGAGTACAGGACAATAAAGTATTTTGTTTGTGTGAGAGAGGGACCACGTCCACATAACTTTTATTACAGTATATTGTGATAATTGTTCCATTTGATTGTTATTGTTGTTAATCTCTTATCATGCCTAATTTATAAATTAAACGTAATTTATGTAAGTATGGATAGGAGAAAACATGGTCTATAGAGGGTTCAGCAGCACCGCACTTTCAGGCATCCACTGGGGGTCTTGGGTTGCATTCTCTGTGGATGAGAGGGGGACCACTCTACGTGTATCTTACTGCAGCATCTTGAAAACTAAAAGCGGCTATTTCACTTTGCTCTTTTGGAGAGGTACAGATCCCAGATACTTATTTTAGATATAAGGTTGGTATCAAGCATACAAATTTTATTTTTTTTATTTAAAAATTTTTTTCCAAACATATGAATTTTAAATGGAAGGAAAAGAAATACCCATTTCATTTTCCATGTGTTGACGCCTAGTCCTACCCTCAGTATGGAGAATATTGTATTTCTTTCCTAAAAGAGGAGTATGTAGGGAGAGAGGGTATAGCTTTCATAGCTCTTGCCCTTCAGAAATTTGAAGCTGCCTACTTTGCTATTTTTTAGTGTTCTGTTCATGTTAAGTATACTTTAGATGAATTTGAAGATGCTGAATCATAAATAATGGACACAGTTACAAAGCTGCTGGAAATTTTAGAAAATTGTTGGTTTGAGCTTCAGTAAGCCACCAGGTCAGAAGCAGGTTCCCACTGCTCCATTGTCTGAGGCAAGCGGTTGTGTACAGCCTTGCATGAACTCCAAAGGGCTGTGTAAAATGTTCTTTTTCTCTAGATTCATAACTATGACATCAAGCCCAAGAACTGGGCTAAGTTGTTTTTTTCTCTGTACTCATAAAGACTAAATGCCACTGGCTTCGTTCCATGTTCAAAAAAATATATTTGTCTTTTTTTTTTTTTTTGGTGATAAAATTAAGATCATGGATATGTAACTTTAAATGAGGGACAAGAATAGTTATTTTGTTCCTTTACACCAAAATCACTTCAGATACCATTTCCACAAGGGAGTACCTTCTGTAGAGTAGGCAGGTCATTTAAATAATTCCAGGGAAGCCTTTAAAAACTGAACTGCTCTATGGAACATATAGAATGATAGTTAGTATACTTACAACAAGATTTCCTACTTGTCTAATGTTTCCAAAGAATGGGGGAATTAGGGACATCTTTTGAATTCCTTCCTTCCTTCCTTCTTTCCTTCCAGCTGCTAACTCTGCCTCCTCACTTAATTATGATTAAAGAAAAAAAAGATCAAATGATGTCATCACAAGTATCAGAGAACTTTCCTATACACAAAATATTTTCTAGTTGCTACTTTGAGTTTTTAATGCAGACTAATATTTAAATTAGGAAAGTAAAGGTAAAGAGCAGGGACATTTATCCATGCTCAGGGACTGAGGAGCGACAAATATTTTAAATATATTTTGATCATATTTATTAAGGATCAGAAAGCTGTTGAGAGCTAGTTTTTAAAAACCCTCTAAGATCTAAAATAACCACCAAAGACCTTTTCATTTTGAAAGAATAAACAGGATTATGAAAATAGGTAACTTTTTCCTTGAGGAGCTATAAATGCAAGTCATTAGTAAAGTTCATTCGCTCCACCGGAATTCATTTCTTATAAGGTCTGTTGGATAATTATTCTTTCTAAACATGACAACAAAAACTGAACAGATGTTTAGGTAGATAACAAGTTTGATGGATAAGATATAATGAATCTGTTCTTTTCAGAATCTGTTCTTTTCATTGTTTTTAGTAAAAAAAAATATCTGATGGTAAGATTTCTTCAAGGTTCTTAATAGGAATATGTTTCCCAGATTAAAGAAGAAGAAAAAAAGGGGGTATAAAACTTGATGTGATACTAGGATAATGAAAAATGTATCACTTAACAAGGTCTACATTATTCAGAGTTATGCCCATGCAACTGTGTGCTCTAATCCCTAGCCAGTATGTTGCTTGGTAACCAGTTACCTGCACACCTGCTCTGTAACTGTAAGAGATAGTGCATGTATGGTTATTGGCCACATTTAGTACTGAAGAAAGAGGTAAAAAATCTGACAAATATTAATGTTTTATACAACAGTATATCTTTTACTTTATTATTGCACTTATTGTGTAGCCTAAGATTTTTTTTAATCATAAGTGTTCCTGCTTCTCATCACACTATTACCTCCTGAATAGCATGAGAAAGGACTTAAATTCCTTTCAGAGCATCTATAATCAACTCTGTTTGCAGCAGACAACAGATGCTACCATTAGGAGGGATTTTGCACTTAGGTGAGAGGGAAGGCTGAATGGAGAATTTCAGTTTATAAAAGATTCCAGCCGTGGAGGCAGAATCATTCCAGAATCAGTTTGACCATAAGGGTCTGTCTACATGAAGGCTTGATTAACACGGCCCTAGAAATATCAGTCATTGTGATTAGGCTGTGGTGTAGCTGGATTGTTCTTGATTATTTCCCTCTCAAGTTACAGTTCAGAACAGTGCTACTGTTGATTGTGTGGCAGTGACCCGGTAGGGGATCCCTAAGATGCAAGCTTTGGGACCAACACAAGAAGCTCATGTATTTTTTTCCCATTAGAAGGTTGATTGCACACTATGCATTTGAGTCTCAGGGGTACTAGAAAGGATGTCCCAAGGGCCTCAAAGTCATTTCCTCTAACTTCTGGTAAGATCACAGCCATTTATTTTTTTCTTAAGAGTTGGAAGTTACCTTTAGAGATCATTTAGTTCTTTGGTTCTCAGCTCTGCCTACAGAGTAGACTCATCTGTAGAGCTTTTAAAACATTTGGTGACTGGGCCTACCCCCAAGAGATTCTGTTATTAGGTCTAAGGTGGGATTCAAGGCAAAAAGGTGGACCAAGGCCAGGTATGTTATGGTAATTGATGGCTCTTCACTGAAAGGGAAACATTGGGGGTGAAGAAGATGAAGATGTATTCCCTTTTGATTACTTACCATCTTTTTGTCGTTTTCTTAGACTTACCATTAGTTAGCCAGAGTGAGGCTCTTCTGCTCAGGGGAAGGAGGAACAGCTTGTTGGATCAACCTGCTCTCATTTCTTGAGACCTGTCCTCCTGGGCCAGCCTTGCTCCTGTAGGCATCAACCTGGAGCCCCAAGTGGGCAGTGAAGTTTACTCAAACAAGCCCCTGACATGGATGAGACAAGTCCCCTAACTGAATGATCCTGTCGGCTACTCTGTTCCCAAGGCTGACTATTTCCGCCTTGCTCTGTTTTCTGTCATCCGTATGATGGCACATTACCCATGTCCTACTATGAGATTAAATGACAGCATTATGATACTACAAAAAATAAAAATAACATCATCAAGATGCCTCTAAAGTTAATATCAATCCCCTATAAAATGTCTTAGGAGAAATCAAAATCTAAAGACTTGGTAAAACCTAGAGGAATTGAAGTCCAAAATCATATTTTATTGCCACCATGATGTGAACATCCATGGAAGTTGAATCCATTCTCCTCAGGTTGCTATTTTGGTCAGTCTTAGGGAGAGGTGTTCTTGACTCTGGAAAGACCTGGGGATTTTCCAGGAGGTGTAGCCCAGGTGGAATCTGGTGAGACTGGGCACGTTTCTATGTGCCTTGCAAGTTGGAAGTTGGAATTCTAGGTGTCCGTGAACATCAGATGTAAAGAATCTAAAGAGTTAAGAGGATGCTCAAGATAACTGGTTAGAAAATAAGCCAACCTCTAGCCCTTAAACCATTATCCCCTATCCTGGGCGAAATTATATTCCCAGAACCTTGTACTTAGAGTTGCCAAAGGCTGGAGCAGAAGCACACTGGTCATTGTGTGGAGGACCAGAAGAGAAAGGGTTTGGTTTTATCAGGAAGCCGGTTGCTATTGTCTGCTTTCTGAAACACACAATGTGTGACCTTAAACACAATGGGAGAAATAACAGCAAGCAGTCGGCTAGTTTGGGCGCGGGGAATTTAATCAACCTGGGGGAGAACACCACTATGTGCGTGGCTCCTCCCTTTACATGCTATCTGAGGCATTGGGGCCCTCTGACAAAGAATACAAATTTGCAACAAAGACAGTTGTTTGAGGATCATTTTAGAGCTATTTTTTCCCCTTTCTTATCACATATATTTGAAACCTTTGTATTTTTTTTTCCTTTTTATATTGCCTACTTACATGGCACTAACCACTGGAAACCAGACCTTAGCAGAGCTCCTCTGTATGTGGCCAAGCTCAGCTGCTTTGCAGTTTTAAAGGGGTAAATATTTTTCGCATCCCCGCACCTATCGTATCCCTCCCTGGCCTGTTGCAACACTAAGGCTCTCCCCTTTGGTGGCCTTTGGTAAGATCCTGTATGTGCCACTCTGCCTCCGGAGAAAGTTACTTGCTTGTAGACAGAGCCACCATAGTGTGCGAAGACTAGCCAGCGGGAAAACCATACATGGTCTTTGTCCGGGTGTAACAGTTGAAAGTCAACTGCCTAACTGTCAAAACTAGCTTCAAAGTGGTATTGTGTTGGTGCTGAGGTAACTCAACGTGGTTGGATTTGCATTATCTTTCCATTTGCTGAGAGGTCAAAATGCAAATCTTCCTGAAGACCTTGGCTGGCAAGATCATTACTCTGGAGGTAGGTCCCAGTGACACTACTGAAAATGTGAAAACTAAGAGCCAGGATAAAGAAATCATCTCCCTGGACCATCAGAGGCTCATCTTTGCAGGCAGGCAGCTAGAAGATAGCCCCAATCTTTCTGACTACAACAATAGAAAGAGTCAATCCTGCACCTGATTCTCCATCTGAAGGGTGGCTGTTTGTTCTTCTGTCTGGCACTCACAGTGCCCAGTGATGGCATTATTCTGCACTCTAGCCATTTTCGCCAATTTAAGTTTTGAAATTAGCTCCAGTAATAGCTGATAAGCTAGGTTTCTCATTGGCTGTTCAAAATGTTAATAAACATTTTGTCGAAAAACAGCAGCAACAACAACAACAACATGGACTATTTAAGCTGCTAAACGCCAGCAAACAGCCCTAAATCTCAGACTCTACCAGAGAACCATGACTTAGGTACCCTCGATTGCTACCATTTGTCTTCTTTCTCAAAGTTCCTGGTTCATGCAGCAGTGGTTGGGGGTCAAGGTTACGTCTACAACTGTGAGCCTCCCTGCTTCATGGAAATGCAGAATAGAACGTGTGATTCGCAAGATCTGTTGCCCTCAAGATAAAGGGAAGAGGTAGGGGTATGCTCTGTTTCTCTACCAGATTCCACAGCAGATAAATTTCTGTATCTCAAGGGGCCAGGGAGTAAAAGGGAAGAGAAAGGCCTGGAATTTTATATAAATTGATGTTCTTTGTTCATGTTTCAAGAAACATCAGGAGTGGGAAAGAGGTGGTCCATTCCTAATATGTGTCTGCTTCTGTTTTCTTCGGAGTCCCCTTCAGGGCTGCCCTGTCTTCTGGCTCCACCTCCTGAACATCCTGGGTATTAACTCTTCCTCTCTGCCTCTGCAGCTACTGCCCAGGTCAGGTCTCTGTTTTCTCTTTTCCTAAGAGTTGTCTTTTCTTCATGACTGGGATTCTGGCCTTTGTACTTTGCCCCCTTCCTGCCCCCTTCTCCGCCCCCATTGTACAAAAGAGCAAAACTGAAACAACTGTCTTCTAGAGCACCATTTTATTACACACATCTGATGCTATAACTCCCACACTCATCCATCAGTGGCTTCCCATTGCCTGAAAGATCTGTACTTTCTCACCTCCTACGTCTGGTGTATAGGAGCCTGCCTAGTGAAAAGTGGCTAAGCTTGTGGACTCTGGAGAAAGAATGCCTGGTTACCAAGCTACTGACTAGCCGTGAGACCTTGAACAAGAAACCTTTTTGTGCTTTACTTTCCTCATCAATGGAATTGGTTTCGTAATAGTACTTAACTCAAAGGGAGATTATTTTATAATAATAATATAAATGCTTCACATGAGCACCTATCACCGTACCTGGCACATACATAGTGCCCAGAATTAGTCATTATCTTTATTTGCCCTCTGCTTGCTCATCTAGCCACATGTGTCCTACCAATTGCCTCCATATTGTTAAGGTCTGGTCTGAGCTACTTGCTCTTCTCTAACCCTGCCACACTTTCTCAGGTCTTTGTACCTTTCACCCATGCTGTCCTTCTCTTGGAATGCCCTTACCTGTCTTGACTCCTGGCAGCATCATCTTTATTGTTCAATTCTCAGTTGAGGTGCTTAGTCTTCTCTGAACAGACTTAAGTGTTACCTATCCTGGGCTCCCCCTTCCCAGTAAAGAAATATCCCCATTCTCCTAAGACTGTGTACTTTCTGAGGCTGGGGACTAGGTCTTTCTGCCTTTACCTCCTAGTACCTGACATAGTGGGAGGCATATATGGAAACTACTCAGAAGTGTTTATTGAATGAGTGACCATGTGAACAAGAAGGCTCTTTTCTGGGAGAAGCAATTTCAAATCTTGAAAGCTCTGCATGGACAGCATTTTGTGGAGAACCAGACCTCAGCATATTTTCTGATGCAATTCAGTGGGAGCTTCAAATGAAAAAGAATCTTAGAATACAGATAATTGCTATTTTCACTTGAAACTACTTTTTAAAGTCTAAATTCAGACTAATAGAGAATTTTTTTTTTTTACCTGTGCTAATATAGTGTGGGTATGAGAGGAAGGGAAGAATAATTCACATCTAACCTTTTAGCTACTTTCTTTGTTGAAATAACTTTTCTGAAACTAATGATACAGTTGAAGAAATCGCTTATAAATGAATTGCAGTGCATTAATATACTGCCCTAAGTAAGTTGGTTAGTCTCAAGGCAAACAGTTCTTGTATGCTGATCATTTAGAGCTATTTTTTTAAAAACTTTTAAAAAGGTCAATTGGTTTATTTTTATGCATTTAGCAATAGTTTACAAAGCAGTATTTTAGAGCTGTCATTGTATTAATTTTCATGGTTTTAGTAATTGTGAATTTTATATTTCCTTGGGAAGCAATTAATACATTTAGGAAACTCTCCTGGGTTTCATAAACACTTCCAATTAAAATGTATTGATTTGGCAGTGGTTTCTTCTTAGTACTTGTTCACAAAGACCAATAAGCAATTCATGCGGCTTTGTCTAACCTGAATGTGAGCAAAAATGAGACAACTGAAGATATTATCTTTTTCCCTTAGAAGTTAATTAGTTCTATAGGTATTATTAGCCTGTAAGCGCCTGGAGGGCAAGGATAATGTCTTATTCATCATTATATCTCACCCAGGGTCTGGCTGAGGCCCTGCACATATTAAGGGCAGCAGGGATTTGCATAAATGACGGAGCTTTGCCACTGGCCAGTGTGGAGAATAGAAGAGAATGAACAAAGGTTGGGGCAAGAGCTTAGTGAGTGCTGGGTAAATGGGATGGCCTGCAACCTCTCGGAGCCCTGTGGGACTGAGTCTAGAAATAGGGGCACAGCAGAGGAGCCCTTCCTAGAAAGCTTGGGTGGGGGAGGGCATCCAATCAAGAGACTTCTGGATGTGCTGCAATTACTGCAGTACATTTCAGGTTGGAATCACCTGGAGGATTTGAGTGAATAGCTGTTTGTAGGAACCTGGGAAAGATCCAAAGCAGAGGGATGGGAATTCTGGTTAGGAGTATTTGTGATGCTTTCTCACTGTAGTGTGTGTATATGTGTATGTGTGGGCTGTGTGTAGTATGTGTGTGGTGTGGACTGTGTGTGTGTTTGGTATGGTGTGTGGTGTATGATGCGTGTGGGGGTGTGTATGTGGTATGGTGTGTGGTGTGTGATACCTGGGGGGGTATATGGTGGGGTGTGTGTGTGTGTGTGTGTTGTGTGTGTGGTATGTGTGGTATGTGTGAGGGTGTGTATGATGTGTGTAACGCCTCATCAAATATCAGGCCACTGCTGGAGCAAAGGATTGGATTTCTC
The DNA here is from genome assembly GCF_002288905.1 of Enhydra lutris kenyoni. Taxonomy (NCBI): domain Eukaryota; kingdom Metazoa; phylum Chordata; class Mammalia; order Carnivora; family Mustelidae; genus Enhydra; species Enhydra lutris. The sequence goes on along the minus strand of NW_019154091.1, from coordinate 7,334,951 downwards.
TCTCAGAGGCTAATTCTTATAGGGATCAATAGATTCTTATTACCATATGCTTAATCCTGGGTTAGGTCATGGGGAATACAAATAAAATATAAAACATGGTATGATCATTAGTAGTTTACAATCTAATTAGATGTGAACATTAGAACAGTATATGATACATGAGAAAATAGACAAGTTGTTCAGTGTATTCAAAAGAGTTGCTCTGGGATGAAGATATGAGACATGGTCTGAGCCTTGAGGGATGATGAATGAATGTCATTTCTGCAAGTAGGGAATAGATGTCACATACATGATCCTAGGGTGCAAACTCATGGGTTTTGAGTGAGTAAGTGGCTGGTGTAGAAGATTCCTGTTGTGTGGAGAGCTGAGGCAGGGAAAGGTGGAATGTACTTAAGACGCATTAGAGCCTGGGCCTGGAATGTCACATGAAGATTTCTGAGCTTCACCCAAGGCTGTGGAGAACGGTTTGTGGTATGTTACCAGGGGACTGACATGATCAAAATTATCTTTTAGATTACTTTAGCTAAATTATGCAGATGGGATTGAAGGAGAAGAATCTAAAGTCAGTGAAACCAGTTTGGGGTTGTCTGTTTCCTAAAACTCTGGAACTGTGTATCATCTCCATTTATCCAAATATAATTTGGCCACTTTAAGGTCATTCTCAGCCCAGAGACATATGAAAAATAAAAACAACTAAATTTTCTATTTTCTTGCTAATATTGCATAATACAATATAAAACATCTTTAAAAATCTCTTCACACATTTAATTGAAGGATATCTTCTTCAAAAAGATAAAATTATGCCTCTCATACCAATACACAATGAATATTTGTTAAAGATTTTATTTAACTCATTAATGAGGGAACTTGTAAGATGTCACAGCCAGTTCAAAGAAAGAATCCAAGGAACAGATGCATTTCTAGATCAGGAATAGAAGAATGGATGTATAGATGGAGATAAGACTGGACTTTCCCACAGTAGGAGAGGGAAGTCCATCCCACTTCTGTCAGAGAGAATTTACATGTCAATCAACAAGCACTGTTTTGAATTGCTATCAGTTACCTACAGTTTACAGAGTTCTGGAATAGCTTACTAGCAATGGAAGGCTAGAATCTGACAATCCAGAGGGTTGTGCTGTAGACAAGGCAGGGTTCTCCCGAAGCACAGCCTTTTCTAAATTTCTAAGACTCATGATATCCTTCTCCTTATACCAAACGTTATTTTAAAATGCCCATCCTTACCTCTTCCCATGCTGGGCTACTTTCTGATACCTCTGGATCAGTTCCTTTTTCCAAGAACAGTTCCAGATCCTTCCTTTCTAGTGTAAATTAATGAATTCTTTCTTGCTTCTCTCCATTTTTCTTCCTCCACTACTGGATCAATTTACAAAGACTCCATGCTCTCCTTCTCCTTAAAAACAAGGCTGCGAAAACAGGGAGTTCGCATTTTCTCCATCACACCCACACATAAATATGTTTACGCAATTGTTTTAGACCAAAAATATTTTGAGATTGTAATCTGGATTGCCAGTTTTATCTCAAAGAGTGCAAAAGACAAAAAGTGGGTGGGAAAAAATCCTAGATTTTTTTTTCTTATTCCACCATAAATCTCCTTCTAAGAGATCTTGCAGTGCCCCCTTATTTCAGAGCTGAAGCAGCTGAGAACAGATGGAGTGCTTTCTCCAGTTAGAGTCAGTGATGAGATTGGATTTGGGCTCCTTCATCTAAGAGTCAGTCATATAGCACAGATGTATTGAGTGCTAAAATGTGCCAGGTCTTCATGGAGCTTATATTCTATGTGGAGGAGACAGGTAATAAATAAATAAGTAAATTATGCAGTGTATTTCAGACATGTTATATTATTGTATTATGCAGAATGTGAAAAATTCTATGAAGGAAAATAAAGCAAGGCATTTAGTAGAGTGATCAGGGAAGGCCTCAGTGAGAAGGTGGTATCTGCACAAAGACTTAAAGGAAGTGGGGGCATGAGCTATGAAGATTTTATGGGGAGAACATTCTGGCAGAGGGCATCAGAATTACAAAGGCCCTGAGGTGTGAATATGCCTGATGTGTTTGAGGAACAACAGGAGGCCACCGAGGCTGGAGAGATGAGTAGTACAGTAGGAGAGGAGATCAGGTCAGTAGGGAGAAAGGGTATAGATCATATAGAATCTTGTAGGCCATTGTAGGGCTTTCTGATTGTGGTGGGAAACCACTGGAAGGTTTTGAATGGCATTATCTGTTTTTTATTTTGAGAGATTATCCTGGCTGTTACATGGGAGTGCTGGGAGGGAGCCAGGGGGTAGCAGTGAAGGTGGAGAGATGGTAAAGTAATGATGGGTACGGTGTTGGCCTTGGGTCAATTTATGTCAATTATCAAACAACTTGGGGTGTTTATTAATGTTCTAGGCATCTTGCTAGGTATTGGGATAGAGTTGTATAAGCTCTAGCTCCTATCTCTGAGGAGCCCAGTCTTAGAAAGAGACTACTATGAAAAATACTAAAAACATTCCAATTCATTGTGGCAGGCACAATAGAAGTATGTGCAAGGTACAGATGCAGACCCAAAAAGAAAAGGAGCTGTATTAAAAAAAAAAAAAAAAAAGGCAAGAGCTTCATAGGGCTCCCTTCCTAGGTGGAGGGAGACACTTTCAGGTAGAGGGAATAGTAAGAGTTGTGGGGTCGTGTAGTTATTATGTCATTCATTATCTTTTATTCTTGGTAATATAGTAGATTTGAAGTGTTGAAACAAGACTCCTCTCCACCCTACTTCTGCTATGTGATATGAAGGCAACTGGTGGTGGGAAAGGGGTACATAGATGCTTGTATGGGGCTGGTCAGTGAGTCCTTGGGAGCAATGATGAAGTTTCTCTGTGGCCAGTCCTAGAGGCCTCGGAGAGCTGGGAGAGGTGTGGAGTACAGTAGTTAAGAGCAAGAGTCAGTCTGATAAGTCAGATCCCAGCCTTACCACTTACCCTGGGCAAATTACTTGACCTTTGGCCTTGACTTCCCTACCTGCAAAATGGGGCTGGTGCCTACTTTGTAAGGCTGCTATGAGGAATATGTAAGTTAATATATGCAAATTGCTTGGGATAGTGGCACAGAGTAAGCATAGATAGAGTAAGTGCTGTCCAAGTAGGTGCCCTTCTTACTACTACCTTCTGGCATGAGCAGTGCTCATGGCCTGCAGATGACCTGGACAGAGGTGGTAAGTTCATTCATAGTAAGGGCAACCTGTGGACCTGGGCCAGGGCCTCTTCCTGTGGGAGCCTGGGATCCTTATGGACTTCACTGGAAGGAGGGGGCTGAGGTCAGGACTCCGGTCCTGGGGACTGGTTTTCTCAGCAACACTGGTGAAGAAAGCCTGAGCCAGTTTTAATTTCATCTAGAAAAATAAAGAAATTTGATGTTTCTCAAGCGTGTCGCAAAGCAAATTCTTAGTGGTTATATGTGCTTAGGGAACTATAAGCAGCTATAAATTGCTGAAAGATAGATTCTGAGGTGGCAAGTCAATGGTGAAAAAATGGGCAGGGATCAGATCAAGATGGACCTCAAATGTCCTTCAGTGACCTTGGGCTTATTCTATACATGCTGGGGAGAAAGAGTTTTAAGCAGAGGTGATATAATCCAGTTTAGATCTTTAGTAACTAAGTTGGTGGCAGGAGCAGAGATGTAAAATTGTTGAGGTGAGAGAGAATAAGTGGTCAGTTAAACAATTCTGAGGAGGAACATGAGAGGCTGGGATGAAGATATGGACAGCAGGGATAAGAAAGAGACTGCGGAGCTGAGACATATCTAGATATCTCAGATGTGATATTGCACATCAGGCAAGTCAGGCTTCTGGCTTTGGAGAAAGAACAGATTTGGGGATGACAGTGACTTGAGCTTGGTTCTCTGAGCTTGAGGTGCCTGTTCTAAGTGGAGGGATAAAAATTGGGCCAAAATTGGGTTTGGGAATCATCAGGGTGGACATGGTTAAGGATTTGCTTAAGGCAAGGCAATAGAGTCAGAGGAGAACTCCAGAAAGGCCAGAGGCTTTGGTGAGGATCACTGGAAAGAAATGGTCAGACCAATAGAAAGACGAGAGAGAGGTGATTGCCTCTGGGAAAGGAGTTTCCAGAAAGGTTCATGATTAAACTCAGAGAGTTCGGGGATAGGATTTTTGTCAGTGCATGTTGGTAGGCTGGTGGAAAGGGAGTCAGTCTTGTAGCGAGTCAAGGAAGGCACAAGAAGCAAGGATGTGGTGAAGTAAATGTGAACTACACTTTTAAGAAACTTAGGTATGAAGTAAAAATGAGCATGGAAGTCAGAAGGGCAATGCAGGGTCAAACAGTGCTCCCCTCCTAGCCCTCCACTTCATAAGATCTGATTAAATAGGCCAGGGAGAAATTCTCAGTAGAGAGAACATTTGAGGATTCATAAACACACAGACGCACACAGACATAGAAACACACACACTGAGAAGTCAGGGAGGGACATATATAATGCTTTTAGGACTCTTCCTCTAAAACAAGCCTTAACAAATTGCCAATTCAACTATCTGAAAAATTCACATAAGTTGGGATGGTAAGTGGAGAACCCCTATATTTAAATGACATTTTCATCAAAGTTCGAGTTGTATTTTCTGAATTGTGTTTTATTCCACATAAGCTAAGTGGCCCTATGGCAGCTTCATTTCATTGCATGCTCATGTATATTTTTTCCCATAAACTCCTTTTGAAATGCTCTTTTAAATTCGATGTGAAAGGGGGTACCTGGGTGGCTCAGTGGGTTAAAGCCTCTGCCTTCGGCTCAGGTCATGATCCCAGGGTCCTGGGATCAAGCCCTGCGTCAGGCTCTCTGCTCAGCAGGAAGCCTGCTTCCCCTCCTTCTCTCTCTGCCTACTTGTGCTCTCTCTCTGTCAAATAAATAAATAAAATCTTTAAAAAAATTTGATATGAAAGTACACAGTTTATTCTATAGCACAAGTCAGAAACTTAAAACCATTAGTCAGGGCCCGAACAGTGATAAAATCCATTCTTATGATTCAGAAGGACACATGCTTCATGGGAGAAAGGAAGGGAGATTTTATTTTGGAGAAATGGTAGAAACAGTGTGGGAGGTATATTTGGGATAATTATAAATATAGTTTTTCCTTGCACGAATGAATCTTAGATTGTTACTTAGGAATATTTTGAAACAGTACAGTTGTCAGTGAGAAAACCCTCGAATGCCTCATTGCATTCAGTGACTTCTTTTATTAATGGTAACACCTGCCGTTTGTTTCACAGCCTGTGCTTTCATCTCCAGATACAAAGGGAAGGGGGTCCCACAACAAATACTGGGCTAATTTAAGCCTCCAAAAAAAAAAACCACCAAAACAAAACAATCAAACTGTGTACTGAGTCTTAGTAATTTGGATATGTCAGGTAAAAATGGTTTTCTTCTTATCAAAATGAAGTCTATTTGATCTGAACTGTTGACGTAACAAATATTGATGAAAGGTTTTAAATGTGCCAGGCACTGTGCTAGGTTCTGGCGTTGTGGTGGTGACTCAGATGGACAAGTTCCCTGACCCAATGTCATTAATGGCTTCATGTATCAAGACCATGTTAAAAAAATAATTACATAGGTAAAAAAATGAAAGGGAAAGCACAGCAGAGCATAGTGGCATTCAGGAGGCAGGAATGCGGACCTACACAAATCAATTCTGTTTATCCCTTTACTCTTCTGGTGTAGGTAAAAACACTAGCTCACCTTCCTGAAATTTCCTCCATGTGGAGGAACACTCATTAGACATCCTGCCCAGCCCTGATGCTTTCTCACTCTCCTCTGCTCACGGAAGGAGAAGAGGCTCACCTCATGGTGAGTTCAGGAGAGGACCTATGCACACCCGACTTGCCATCTTCCCCTTCCTGGTGGAGAATCTGCCCTGTTTCTTGGCCAGATCTTTTGGGGCGATTTCAAATTGCTGGAAGATGGCTGAATTCCCTGTGCCCTTCTGAGCACTGGCTTTCAGTGATAAGTGCCAGGTGGAAGAGATGGATGGTCCCAAATTAAGGCCTTCTAATGCTGATCTTCAGGCCAAGAAGGGAGCTAACCTCTTAGATTTTATTTTCTCGGCCCTGGACTCTTTAGGATCGTGACCACTATATGGTCTCACATTGGCTCTGGATTGTTAACTATATAAGCTCTGGGCATGGGTTTGGTCTTCCAGGGCTCCAGTGGTGGCTTCACCCATGAGGAAGTATTAGATTTTATTTAAAAAGAAAGAAGGAGGGGTGCCTGGGTGGCTCAGTGGGTTGGGCCTCTGCCTTCAGCTCAGGTCAGGGTCCCGGGTTCCTGGGATCGAGCCCCGCATCGGGCTCTCTGCTCACCGGGGAGCCTGCTTCCTCCTCTCTCTCTGCCTGCCTCTCTGTCTACTTGTGATCTCTCTCTCTGTCGAATAAATAAATAAAATATTAAAAAAAAAAATAGAAAGAAGGAGGGATGGCGGGCAGAAAAGAGAAAAGGGACCCTTAATATAAAGAGCGTATGCCATATTCTTGGACTGCAGTGGAGAAAGCATTCCATAAAACTTTGTAGATTGAAAGTCTAGAAAAGCAATTCAGAAGGCCTGCATCTGGGATGCTTTATCTTTGGGAATCAGGTTTACTTAGAAAGTCAGCTGGAGTGGTCTGGCAAACATGCTTCAGTCTTGCTAGCAGAATAGGAGCAGTGGAGGAAAGAAAAGCAAGAAAGACAGATTGATTACCTGAAGAAATGAGAAACTTCTTATATTATAAAATGAGATCTTCTTGGGCAAGCCAAGCAGACATACATGAGAATAATAACAAAGCTAAGGATAGACAGATACAAAAGGTAAAACAAGGTTCTTTCAGATTTACTTTTTCCTAAAGAAAGTACTAGAAAACAGAAGCATTCATTCAATAATCACTCATCACATGTGTTTCAAGTTCTTTCTATGTGTCGGGAATTGATTTTGGGTTTTAGAAATATATTACTGAACAGAAAAAAATAAAAAAATTCTATCTGTAGAGTTTACATTTTAGTAGGAAAACCAGATAATAAACATAATAAATAAATTATATATTATGTCAGAAAATTATGTTATAGAAAAGAAAATTTATCACAGTAAGGAGGAGTAGGAGTTCATAGGAGGGAAGGCATGGTAGTGTCAAAGTGGGTGTTATTGAGAAGGTGGTATTGGAATAAAGATTTAAGGAGGTGAGTAAGCCATATAGTATCAAGGAGAAGAACAATACAAGTAGAGGGTATATCCAGTGCAAACATCCTATGGCAGGAGGGTGTCTGGTATATTTGATGAGGAACCAGGAGGCCACAGAAATATAAGCAGTGTAAGCAAGGGGAAGAAAGTAGGAGCTGACATTAGAGAGGTAACAAAGGGCCATATTGGATAGACCCTTTAAGGTCATTGTAAAGATTGACTTTGAGGGGCGCCTGGGTGGCTCAGTGGGTTAAGCCTCTGCCTTCATCTCAGGTCATGATCCCAGGGTCCTGGGATCGAGCCCCGCATCGGGCTCTCTGCTCTGCAGGAAGCCTGCCTCCACCTCTCTCTCTGCCTGCCTCTCTGCCTACTTGTGATCTCTGTCTGTCAAATAAATAAATAAAATCTTTAAAAAAAAGAAAAAAAAGACTGACTTTGACTCTGAATGAAGAGTAAGGGAGTCCTGAGATTGTTGTAGCAATTCAAGAGAGCAGTGAAGGTAGCTTGGGGTAGATGGTGACAGTGGAGATCGCTCAGCTTGTGGGTGGTGTGCAGTTGACCCTTGAACAATCTGGGAGTTGGGGGCACTGATTTTATAGTCAAAAATCCTCATATAACTTTTGAGTCTCTCAAAACTTAACTACTGGTACCCTACTGTTGACTAAATGTCCTACTGATAACATAAGCAGTCAATTAAGACATTTTCTATGTGTTTTCTGTATTATATATTGTATTCTTATAATAAAATAAGCCAGGGAAAAGAAAATGTTATTAAGAAAATCATGAGGAAGAGAAAATACATTTGTACTAGTATATTGTATTTATTTATTTAAAAAATCTGTCTGGAAGTATACTCATGCAGTTCAAACCCATGTTGTTCAAGGGTCAACTATATTTGTATAATCCCACTATGTGGGATACTTGACAGCAGTGACGGATGAATGAATGATAGCTACATGTCTTAACATGGGTGAATGTCCAAAACATGAATGTAAAAGGTGAGACAAAAGAATCATTACAATATGATGACACTTTTTAAAGTCAAAAACCAAGCAAAACCAAATAATAGAAAGTTTAGTTATTCAGCTATTTGTGGTAAATCTCTATGTCAATATAAAAGAAGGATAAAGAACCAAAGCTTAGGATTATAGTTGCAGCCATAGAGGGGTAGGAACACCAGAATGGCTTTGGGGAGAAGCACACAGAAGCTTCCTGTGGCAATATTCTGTTTCTTAAGTTAGGTGGAAGTTTTGGGGGAATGTATTTTATTGTGCTTCATTCATAACTTACATACACATTGCATATATTCATTAGCTATACAAATACTCTGTTAAAAAGAAAAAAAAAGAGAACAGATGGTAGTTGATCAAAGGGATGAGGATAACTAACAGAAGGAACCATGTCTCGGGAATTAAAGCTATGGGCTTTGTTTTATTTCTGATTTAGCAGAAGCTTCAGCTATGGGAGGCCACAGGAAGCCCCTGGAGTTGTCACTGAGGTGGCTTTCCTTAAGGTGACGAATGTAGACAGGCCCCTTAGACTACCTGAAGGGTATCCATGAGGCGAGGGACCAGCTCCAACTTCTGGGAGAGTGAACAGCCTGGAAGACTGTGAAGGTGAGGGAACCTCAGTCTGGTGCTGGTGAGGAGCTGACCATGGACTTGTGCACATCCCAGTACCCTCAGTGGCTGTAGGTAGACACCTGGAGAGGGGCTATACACATAGCCTGGGATTTTGTTTTGGATTCTAGTTGACCTCCCTTCTGTTGTACTGTGTGAACTTGGTAGATGCTAGGTCTCTGAGCTCCAGCCTCCTCATCAGTATAATTAAGGGAAGAGACAAGAACAATTGTCTTGACACTGTGTCTGTGTCACCTTCAGAAATCCCTGGTGATACTGTTGGGTCACTTAGAGAAGGAGTGTGTACAGTTGAAAAGGAGCCGTGCCACCCTTGCTTCAATAGGGGAGCCACTCTGATAGATGTTATATGTTTCATTTGTGTGTGTGACTTCATATCAGAGGAGGGTTCTGCTGAGAGAACAAAAAGCAGTGAAAACCCAGACAAGTAACAATTTGGAAATCACTGGTATAATTAGTATTCCACAGACCTGTCTATGTATCAGATTTTTCTGATGAATTAAAAAGTATGCAGACCCCACCCCCTAGACCTTACCCTTGATTTATTGCATCAGTATTTCCAGGAGGAGGGTCTCCAAGGGCTTGTGAAACCAGCCCTCCAGGTGCATCTCAGAGTGGCAGCTCATCTCTGGCTATAGGCTGGGTTTTGGAAACCCCCTATTGTGTTGGAACTTTGGAGTTCTCCTCTAAGCACTAACATACCATGAGCCTGTGTTTATATTCCTCCTGTGTATAACACCTTCTGTTCCATTTGTTTATTTTTTCCCCATTTCTACAAAAACAACAGCTTCTGAGAACCAAAATATCAAAATGAAGCTGTCATCCAATTTTTATTTTTTCCCCATGTACAAAATTTAGGGTTGTTTTTCTGTTTTTTTTGTGTTTCCCCCCCTCTTGGAACATTGTGTGTAAAAACAGGCTCTTTGTTTTTCTACAGTGCCTACCGCTGTAGCTCCCACATGCTTTGGAAATCATGCCATTCAAGTTTGAATAGATACTAAAGGAGCCCAGGGAGTAGTTTTCCCTTGCATCGTTTGGGCGACAAAATATTTCCAAACTGTGCTCGGACATTGACTTTGAAATATTTTTCCCTTCCAGTTTGCTCCCACCCTCTTGGAAACATATAAGCATGCTTGATTGAATAGCCCACTGGAGAGAGTTAAAGATAAGGCTGGGAACACCTGCTCTTGAAATAGTGTCCAAGGTTAGTACCCCCAACAAAGAAATATGATTCTTAGCAGGGCCAGTAAAGGGCAGATGAAAGAATTAAGGGAATATGTGGGCTGAAACATGAGGTCAAACTAAGAAGATTAAGACTTCCAGCCCACAGAGATGAAGGGTGTGTGGGGAGATGATCAAAGTCGATGAAGCCACGAAGGGCATCAGTATGTTTGTGTTCACCAAATTCCAAAGCACAAGGATGGGCAGGAAGACTCTTTGAAGCCTGAAAGAGGAGAAATTTAGGACAAATAGAAGAAAACATTACTTTACACGGTGAGTCTTAAACTTTTGAAACAAGTCACTCCCAAGATACGGTCTGGGTTAAAAATAATAAAGGTTCACAGAAGGTGTAATGTATTTATGAGTCGTAGAGACAGTGCTTTTTTAAGAGTGAATTATACGGACTGTGGTACCTCTTTGACATTTTATATTCGAGTTGGTGCCATGTTCATGACAGAGTGCTAAGCTATGTTTACTCTGCAGGTGATCTAATAGGACAAAATTTATGTCCTTCAGGGGGAAACACTTTATTCAGTCAGTTGCCTTAAAAATTTTAAATAATAAAAATAATTTTCTTACTATGTAGGATGTCTTGCTCTAAGAAAACTCTTTATCCATATTGAAGCTTCATGGCTTATCAGTTGATGGGGCCTATTTTCACTAACAGTGAAGCTAGGATGCGAATGAAACAACTATAATGTTGAACACATTTTGCATTTCTTTTTTCATTTTGCATGTTTAACCCCCAAAACAGATTGGCAGGGCCAGAGAGGGAAAAGACAGGGAGGGGCCTCCACTGAAGCCACTGATGCCCCACGAGGCCCATGCCACTGAGAAAGCCATGTGAATACGCCTCAGCACATGGGAATTCCTTTCTGAGGCAAAATGACCTTTCTGTCTTTTCAGTCATGCAAAAGGCTGACTGTTGAAGCTGACAACGAAACATTATATCCTGGGACGTGAAGTCAGCCATAGAAAAGAGAGAGATAAGAAGAGATAGTAAAGTAGGAGTTTTAGCCTTCTTTAAACTTTCTCAGAGTCTAATAACTAGTAATATACACCAAACAGCAGGACCAAGAGTTGGTTTCTTCTTGCCCTATCAAAATTACATTGTATTTTTTTTAAGATTTTATTTCTTTATTTGACAGAGAGAGAGACTTCACAAGTAGGCAGAGAGGCAGGCAGAGAGAGAGGGGGAAGCAGGCTCCCTGCTGAGCAGAGAACCCGATGTGGGGCTCGATCCCAGGACCCTGAGATCATGACCTGAGCCGAAGGCAGATGCTTACCCCACTGAGCCACCCAGGCGCCCCCAAATTACACTGTATTAATGGCTGGGTAGTGTAAGGAAATAGCCGAGTAACAGACTTTCCCCACACTTAGTGGCTTAAGCAGCAGCCATTGAATTATGCTCATGGATTCTGTGAATTAGTAATTTAGGTGGTTAATCTCTCTCCACAGTGAATGAGATCTCCAAATGGCTGAGGGCAAAATGATCTTGAGGCTTCTTCACTCACATGTTTGACACCTCGGTTGGGATGACTTAAAGGTTGGGCTCCATTGAAAATGTCAACCAGAGCATCTGTATATGGCCTCTCCATGTGACTCAGAGTTCTCACAGCGTGGCAGCTGGGTTCCAAATGGGAGAATCTGGAGATTAAGCAGATGGAAGCTACATGGCCTTTTCTGATGCAATCTAGTTTCAGAAATCATGAAGTAGTTACTTCTGTTACATTTGTTGACAGAAATGAATCACTGAGGCCAGTCCATATTCAAGGGAAGGGTATTAGACTCCTCCTCTTGATGGAGGTGGTGGAGGTAAGGTTATTTTGCAGAAGAGTGTGTTGGAGGGTAGATGTTTTCATGATAATCTTGAAAAATGAAATATAGTCTACATATTAGTCTACAATATAGATGTGTATGTGTGTGTATAAATGATCACCTTTTTTTCCCATGTTGAGATCTGAGAGGAGAATTCTGTTAGCATACACGTGACAGGAAATGCAGGATGTATTTATTCGGGGTGGGAAGAGTTCACAGGATTAAGAGCAATATTTGCAACTTATCCTTCAGAAGAAAGAAGCCAGATAAAACTTTCTTCAGTAAAGGATGAGCAAACAGGCAAACAAATAAAAACCAACATGGGGTCTTTGGAAAGTTTCTGCAACTTGAGAAAAAAGGACCATTGCCTTGAAAATACAGATGGAAAGTATACTTTGAAAAATGATCTATTAAAGGAAACAAAAGAACATTTTTTTTTTAAGATTTTATTTATTTATTTGACAGAGAGAGATCACAAGCAGGCAGAGAGGCAGGCAGAGAGAGAGGAGGAAGCAGGCCCCCCGCGGAGCAGAGAGCCCAATGCGGGGCTCGATCCCAGGACCCTGAGATCATGACCCGAGCCGAAGGCAGTGGCCCAACTCACTGAGCCACCCAGGCGCCCCCAAAAGAACATTTTGAAATCTTTTTCAGAAAGAAGAAAGAACATAACTGAGAGTGCAAAAAAAAAATGGCATCTGTTACTATGAAAAGAGAGTTGAACATCACCTTTAGAATGCAGAGGAAATCATCCAAGAGATGAACATACACTGATAGCAAAGTGGATCAGTATGGAAGACCGAGAACAGATAATGAAACCATGAGTATCTAGAGTATCAGTGGTATCAAAGTAATAATAATAGATATAAAGAAGAAAACTTTCCCAAGTGGAAGAAGGATTGAGTCAGCATTTGGTAGCCCTCAGTAATTCCCAGAGAGAATAAGTAGAGTAAGACTTGCTTTCCAACATGTCCTTACAAAAATGTTTGAACTTCATAGACAAAACATTAATGCAAAACCCTGAATTCCTGAAAGTTTTCATACAGAAGATAAAAAATCAAGCTGATTTCAGATTTCACCTCTACTATACTAAACAACAGATAGAGTAACCTCTATAATATGAAGCACTATATAGTAATAGAACTATGAGGAAAAAAACAGTTTGGCCAAAGTATGCATCCAAGTTTTTATCAATGTGTGAAAGCTGCAGAAAAGCATTTTCAAATATACAAAGATTCAGAAAGTAATCACACATGTTACAATTGTTAAAGATATGTCTGTTATTGGCTAGAATGAGAAAATACACATACAAGACAATAATTATGTGGATTTCAAATTTCAGATCTCATCTTGGATTAGCAAAGACTGACAAGTAGTCAGGAGAGACACAATACTGATGTTCCCAACTTACAAGGGGAGAAATGACAAAGATACTGATTCTACTGCTCCAAAACAAATTAAGGATTGGTTGAGCAGAGCAGAGCAAACGTCAGCCATAATATCTGCAGAAGAGGTTGCAGCCCAGAGAGGAGCTGGCCTGCCTAAAATGTTCCAGAAAGGATCTAGATTGCAAGTTCAGAGATAGCAGGTAGCAGAGAGTGGGAGTGAAGGTACAGAAAGCAGAGAATTGAAGGTTCATCTTTAAAGGCCTGTTTAAATAAGGACACATAGTCCCCTTTTTTCCTTCAGAAAGTCTAATAACCAAACATTTTTCTCTAGGCAAAAACAGTAACAGCAATACACTAAAAACCCAGAGTATTCTTTTCTAAAGAAATTGAACCAGTATTTTGAGAGAACTTGAGCTGTTACGGTGGGTGTTATCACCCTGGAGGAGAGCCCTTCACATCCTGTCAATTTGATGGCCCATAAATATATCTGGTTCTCTCCTCTTCACCCCAAGGGGAAGCCTGTGAATTGGCAAATTCTGCTCCTGGTCAGCTTTATATTTGAGGAAGTTCACAAACATGGAAAAGAAAAGGGTGAAAGATAATCATAGAAAACTGACCCCTGAAGAAAAAGAGAATCCAGGGAACTAAAAAGAATTTAAAAACAACAGTGAGAACTGTTGTCCTTAGAGAGATTTAAGGAAGCTATTGCCTTCATAAAAGGAGAACAAGATGCCACGAAAATGAAAAATCCAGAGACAAGAACACTTGGAAATTAGAGATGATTGCTCAAATAAAACATTCACCAAAATAATTGGGAGAAAAAGTTGAGGAAATTTCTAAAAAGTAGCGCGACAAGAGAGGATAGAAGGAGAGAAAAGGTAAAGGTTAATTAAGGTAAAGTCTTGAAAAGTGTCCACTGGACGGATTTAGCAAGAAGGAGGCCATTGGTGATCTTGCAAACATCGTTTCAGGGAAGCAATAAAGTGAATGCAACATCATTGTCCAAATGATGTGATTCTGTTTGTCTGGCTTAAGAAGGTTGGTGTGGTGCTTCAAACTTAGTGGGAAAGAATCCTGTATCTCATCCCCAATATATGATCCTAGGATCTTAATGATATTGATAATATTTGGTTGCAAATTGGCTATTTCTACTAGGAGAAGGACATGTGAATCATGTGATTAGTATCCATTACCATTTCACAAAGTGGTACATAACTTTTTCTGGAGGGGGGGGTGGAGGGTTGGGACAAGGTGGGGAGGGGAGAAGGAGAGAGTGAATCTTGAGCTGGCTGGACGCCCAGCATTGAGTCTGAAACAGGGCTTGATCTCACAACCCTGAGATCATGACCTGAGCTGATAACAAGAGTTGGATGCTTAATTGACTGAGCCACCCAGGCACCTCTGGTATGTAACTTCTATACAAACAGTTGGAGACTTTTTTGGCAGTAAGCAGTGTGGTTTTCTACACATAAATTTTAAAAAGCAGCTTAATATTAGAAAAAATAGATGAATATTATGTGGCAGGAAAAATGATCCTTAAACTACATTTTTTAAAGATTTCCATGAGGTATTCATTGACCCTAAAGTAGTACTTCATCAGCATCCTTAGAAAAGTAGTAACTTGCTATATTGATATTATTATTAGATTTTGAAAAGGGGAAAGGTTGCCTTCCAGGTAAGAACTGTCTTGGAGCTCATTGTTTAACTACAAACAGAGGGTTTTCAGCTCTGTGGTATTCTTTAACTTTGTACCATTGGCAGGAGGCAAAATGATAATGGGTAATAGCTTAAAAAGTCACTTTTTATATAGCAAGTGAGCCTGAGACTTTCAGTCCTGCAAATTAAGTTAAAATGAATGGCTTCTGAACAGCACATTGGGTGACAGGAAGTTTATAAATGTTATGTCTCCTGAGGTGTTCCAGTAATAGTAAGTTTGGGCAGAATAAGCTTTTTCTGTAACAGTCTCATTGGAAGAACCAGCAGTCTTCAGAGAGATTGGTTAATAAGTCAGTTACCTGGGTGTCGAAAATGAAATAGAAGAGGTAGGGGAATAAAAAAGACTTTGAAGGAGAAGAATGTTAATTTAGCCAATTCAGTGCTTCTCCTACTAGAGTGATATTCAAAGCTGGCTAACTTGCTCGCTGTGGTTTTGCTCTAATTTTAATTTGTATGACAGCTTCCATGGATGCAGGGCTTTTTGTTTTGGTCACACAGAGCTGATATGGAGAAGACAGTGGACATATGATTTGGGTGTGGTGCTGGGAGAAGGTTGGAAGTGGCATTAGCAAGACCACCAGGTGTGCTGTCTGATTGGACAGCCCAGCATGTGGAATATGGTGCTGTTGCCATAAGCTACACTTTTTTTTTTTTAAAGATTTTATTTATTTGACAGAGAGAAATCACAAGTAGGCAGAGAGGCAGGCAGAGAGAGAGGAGGAAGCAGGCTCCCCACGGAGCAGAGAGCCCAATGTGGGGCTCGATCCCAGGACCCTGAGATCATGACCCGAGCCGAAGGCAGAGGCTTTAACCCACTGAGCCACCCAGGCGCCCCGACACTTTTTCTGCTGTTGCTTTAGCGCATCTCAGTAGGAATCGAAGCAATGGTAAGTGGTATATGTGTATGTCACAGTCTGACAGTCGTCCCTACAAAAAGCAGTTTAATTTTCTCATGTAAAGGTGCTCTCAGAGGAAACACAATTAATTGGCTTCTGAAATGTCTTGACACTTTGAGATCATTGGACAGATGACTCTGTATAAGTTCACAAACAGAATGTGCTTGGATATGTACAAGGAAGAGCATCTCCTTGAAAAAAGGCAGTGTTGTTTGCTTTTTTTTTTTTTTTTCTTGTCCTTGGGATGGATAAGGTTCTGAAACAGCCCAGAGAGCGAGAGGATTGAGGTCTCTTCAGATTTCACAACTTAACCAACCCAGCAAGTCTCGTGCTTTTGTTTCCTACACGAACTCTACATATGTTTACACATAGTTTCTCTTATTTTCTGCTAGCCCAGAAGTTAATAGTGTTGTTAAATAAATAAATGTATTAATTTTAATGTGAAATTATTTTTGAAAAAGCAGGAATGTTTTCTCAGGGAAGCTCATAAAGTATTCTTTTTTCTATCACTACACTGTAAATCTGTTTACCAGTTATAATCATTTTAAGATTTAGTGTGTATGCTCTTTGGTGATTATTTTAACCGAGAAGTCAGGGAAACATGACACGTTATCATCTCTCTTTTACCTTCTGCCCTCCTTTCTCTGGTCCCCCTGTTGTCGCCTCAGTTCAGGCTTGCATGCTCCCTTGCCTGGACTACTGCAGTAGCCTCTTTCTAACTGGGCTCTCTTACTCCAGCTTTGTCTCTCTGCAGATCCTCCGTATGAAAGTGATGGATCTCAAGGACCTGTATGATTGGATGAATTCCTTCCATGGTTTTCAGTGTTTAGAGAGAATATTCAAACCCTGTGCAAAGCCATTCAGAGATTGACCCATTTCTTTCTCTCTAATCCAGTGATTCTCAACCAGGCTCAGTTTTGCCTCCCAGTGGACATTTGACAATGTCTGTGTAACATTTTTGATTGTCACTATGGTTGTGTGTGTATGTTTCTGGTGTCTAGTGGATAGAGGCCAGGGGTGCATCTTACAATGCACAGGGCACCTTCTGCAACAAAGAAGCCTAGAGTCTAAAATGTCTGTAGTGCTGAGGTTGAGAAACCTTCCTCTTATCTAGTTTGTTCACTTCTGTGCTTCTAGGACTCCAGCCACAGGAAACTACTTATTCCTCTATGACTATGCCATGCTGTTTCTCTTGTCCTGCTCTTTGCACATGCTGTTCCCTCTGACTGGAATACCTCCCTCCCCTTTTACCATCTGGAGGTAAAGTTCTAATCCTGGGCTCTCATATCATCCCTTGGGTCTCTGTGTGATTTGTACTTATGTGGATTGTAATGTTGGTTTTTAAGTTTTTTTTCTCTTGTTCCTTTCTGGGAATAACTATTCATGTCAGGTACCATATCTGACATTTTTCTGTTTGAACCATCTGGTATAAGTCTTGGCATATAGTAGATGTTAAGCATGCTTGTTCATTGGATACTTGGCAAGACGCATGGATAATAGAATCTGTATTTCAGTCAGGTGATAGAGACAAATGTTTTTCATAATCTGAGACTACTAATATTCCAGATTGGAAA
This sequence comes from Enhydra lutris kenyoni, assembly GCF_002288905.1. NCBI lineage: Eukaryota > Metazoa > Chordata > Mammalia > Carnivora > Mustelidae > Enhydra > Enhydra lutris. The sequence continues at coordinate 7,317,497 of NW_019154091.1, read as the reverse complement.
TTAATTACTCTTTTAGGCCATTTTTTTCAGTGTCACCTTCTTGGTTACTTTTTGTTAATTCCCACTTTGACTACTAGTGCCTTGGTGATCAGTAACCATTTACAAATGAATGTTGGCTGTAGGTCTAAGTGTAAACAGATCATAGCACTGGATAACTTTATATTTGTTCTCTTTAGGAAGAAGAAAGAGGTTTTTTTCCCCGTCAAAATTGATCTGGGTCACCTTGTTCTTCCTCTGTTTCCCTCCACCTCCTTGGTATCTCCCTAACCCTTCTTCCACCCATTATAGCTCAGAATACCCTCAAAACTTGGATGCAGAACTAAAGACCCCTGGAACGAGAAGGCTTGGGGGCATCCCACCAGTATTTCACTTCACCCCCTCAAGACCAGAACATTAAGTCCCACCCCTGCTGCACCTGTGATGGCATCGATTTATCTCCTCTTTGGGCCACAGCCTCTTCTCTAGGTTCTGTCCCCTCCAGTTACGAATGCTGGTTAGTTAACCCTGCTTAAACAGCAAGTTAAACAGCTGTTTCTATCTTTAACTTTCCTTTATCATCTGGAGGAGAAGGGTCTATCTAGTTTCTTCTGAATGTCCTTTCTTCCTCTGGCCAGCGACGTGGATCATTAGAAATAACTTTCTCAGGGTCTGTATTTGGGTGATTTTCCATTCACTCATGCATCTTCCCCATTCCCACTTTTTTCTCTCAATATAGTCAGACTGTTGATGGTTCCTGGTGTTGGACCCATTTTCTTGTTCCCTGGTTTTTTCATTTTTATTATAGATTCTGGGCCTCTTCTGTCTGCAACATAATTATTTTCTTTCTTATGAAGTCTTCAGTTATTCTCCTGAACTCTTGTTCTCGGCCCTTATTTCTCTGTAGGTACCTGTTAGCACTTAGATATCTTCCCTCTGAATTTACCATATCCTTTCTAGGTGATGACTTTTTTTTTAATAGGCCTTTAACTTGAGTCTTCTACCTATTGTACCTCTTGAGTAGCAGATGCTTGGTGGTCTTAATCTTTGGATTTTATTATGGCTGGGAGATGGGGTTGGTTGGGCTGGGGGGAGAAAGGGAGAGTGTTTAAGAAAGAAAGAGGCAAGAGATCTTCATTTCAGTCTTATCAGAAAAGGGCAAGGATCACAGTGACAGGGATTCTTTTCTATTAAACTCAGCTCTGGGTTTTGTAGAACTTCCTTTTCTTTCTTAAAGCCTTGATCTCTACTTCTACCTGTAAGCAAAGTTTCAGTAATTTGTGGAATCTGAAAAAGCAAAACCAAACTCAGGAAGGTTACTGTTGGAGTCTATTCAGTATTGGGCGTGACAAGCTAAGAAACATCGACCTGCTCATGTGATGGCATCCAGAGGGGAAGGTGGGTGTGTTCAAGACTAACAGCACCGGATCAGAAATGAACTAAGGAAGAAAAAAGTGTATTTTCAGCCGGAACTCCAATCAGGAAGTTGCCCTTCCCACAAATATAAAATAAAAACAGAAGTAGAAATAACAAACAAACCCTTCTCTTTCCTTTGCTGCTGGCTGACAAAAAATAGAAGAGTCCACCGACATCTCAGAGGTTAGACAGGCAGTGAATCCTAATACATTGTAAACTGAGAGACAGTGTATTCCAGGGGTTTTCACAGAATGTAGGCAGCCAGCACATTACAGAGGGTATTGGTAGGAAGCAAAGTATCCTTAGCAAAATGATTGATCATGAGAATGCATAACGTGAACTCTGAAGTGGGTTGAGAAATTTAACAAAAGGACGCTGATGAGAATTGCAGCTCTTTCACTGTGGACCAGGGTAGAATAAGAATAGGTTGGTGAAGTTGGAGGAAAAGTGCAATTCAGATTATGTCAGAAGCACAGTCCCCTACCCTCAATGGCTGAGTGGTTTTAGCAATTTTTTCTATAAGAAAGAACAAGGTGGGGGCGCCTGGGTGGCTCAGTGGGTTAGGCCACTGCCTTTGGCTCGGGTCATGGTCCCAGGGTCCGGGGATCGAGTCCCGTGTCGGGCTCTCTGCTCAGCGGGAAGCCTGCTTCCCTTCCTCTCTCTCTGCCTGCCTCTCTGCCTACTTGTGATCTCTCTCTGTCAAATAAATAAAAAAAAAAATCTTTAAAAAAAAAAAAGAAAGAACAAGGTGTTTCTTTTGGAACCCTACCCTCTTTCCTTTGTATTTGTGTGTGAATGAAGTTCAGTCATTCTCAGTGTGCTTGTTAACTTCATGAAGTCTGAAGGTAACCTCACCTGCTTTTATGACATGCAAACAACTGATCCCGTTTCAGCCATGGGTCAGGCATATGGAATGGGAAGGGTGGCTAAGCAGCAGTCTTACAGAATGTTGTCATGACCAAGCTCCCCTATCACTGCCATAAGTTCTTTTGTATAATGTAAACCTCCTATAACCAGAATCCAGTTAACCACAATGATTCAGTAGTCCCAGCTCCCTCGCAACACTCACTGTGGTTTTGAATATTTAAAAAAATCTTATCAGAAAAAGGTCAAATATCAAGAAAATATATGGTGACAATATGGAGTACATGAAAGATCTTGAAAGCTATTTACAATCAATGAATAAATATTCTGGGATTAGTATAGATTCAGTTCAGTGTCCCTTACATGATTTAAATCAGTAGCTATGGAAACTCCTACTTGAAGTTTATTGTAATAAGGATGAAATGCTGACCTCTGTTATCAAAGAAAGATTCAGCTATGTTCAGGATGGAGAAGGGAACTAATAATGCACCTTAGAAGGGTTTAAAACAAAGGTCAAAAGCAAGGTTCCAAGAACATTCTGAATACTTTTTTTTTTAATGTAAAATTTAACACACACACACACACACCCCCACACACACGTGAGAGGATGATATAATGACCCTAAGGTTCAGTTAGATTCAAGTCCAGTTTTCAGGCCATACTTTTTCCTGGGTGATTCTCTGTCCTTCTTGCTGCTTCATTTCATGAAGCCATAGGTCTGGTTGTCCCACTTGAAGTGATGCTGAAATCCATGAGTAGGGACAAGTGTGTCCGCCTCATCCTTCCATTATAAAGTTTCTTTTTCTTGTTGATTGTTAATTAGGTCCACTGTTTCATTAAAGGGCTTGTAAAATGTTGATTTTCTGGTTCTATCATTCCTTCTGCATTTATTATTAGCAGAAATTTTCCTAAATTTCTTCATTGGTTGTTTGATTACTCTGCAACACATAAAGTACCCCATTAAGTACAGGAAGGACAGGATAAATGCATCGTTCATTCCTCTTATCTTTCAGCTTTCGGAATCACTTGTTGGGGCCCCTGCAAGTTACATTTGTGACCAACTGACAAATGGGACCTGGGGGTTTGTTTTTAAACTCTCTTTGTTAAGGTCTTTGGTGAGATGTTTTTGTCTTCCCATTCTGGAATTATATTATTTTTCTTGGTTAACTGTAACCCTCTAAGTGCCTACACATACACTGCCTTCAACAAAAACTAGTAAGAGTTCTGACACAGAAGTGTCAACACAGAGGTGTTGAGTTGAAGGAAGAGTTACGGTTTTCATGTTCTTTCTTCAAGTATTTTATGATTTGGGTTTAATGCAAGGACCTCCTAGACCTGACACTGCAAGGGTAGGTTTAAATATAAATTCTAGATGTTGAGAGGTGATGTATGGTCTCCTCCTTTCCTTGTGGCAGGCCTATTGTAAGGACATGTACATGCTTATGATATATGGACAGTGAGCTGCTGTGGCCATGGCATTTCTCTGTGTTAGGCTCCAGGCATCCTGGTAAGGACATACTTGGTGTTGCCAGCAGGCTCTGTCAGTATTTTAGGAAATAACAACAGCATGCTTCTGTGGAAGATTGCCACTGTATATAAACTGCACTGTAAATAGGTCTAACCCCAAGGAATCACTAGCAGTACTTACAGTGGGCAATGTACTAACATTGGTTAGTACTTTATTTGGGGGATCAAGTGGCACAGGGGGAGAAGGAATTATTTGAAAGAGAAAATGAGTTATTTATTTATTTCTTGCTTTCCTTCTTTACTATCCTTTGGGCCTCTGAATTCAGTTTGGGGACCACAGAATGGTGAAAGTAAAAAGCTTGTGGGGTTTTAGGGTGCCTTGGTGGCTCAGGCGGTTAAGTGTCTAACTCTTGATTTTGGCTCAAGTCATGATCTCAGGGTTGTGAGATTGAGCTCTGTGTAGGGCTCCGTGCTGGGTATGGAGTTTGCTTAAGATGCTATCTCTCCCTCACATTCTACCCATCCCCCCAAAATAGCTTATGGGATTTAGATAAAAAGCTTCTTGCAATTTAATTTTTGGAAGCTGTGCTAAAAATAGTATTTAGAGAAGAGGACTAAAGGTGGTATCAAAGAGACTTTGGAGGGTAGGGTTGCAGGATAAAATACAGGATGCCCAGCCTAAAGTTGAATTTCAGATAACGATTCAATTTTTAGTAGAAGTATATCTCAAATATTGCATGGGACATAATTCTACTGAAGAATATTTCTTATTTATCTGACATTCAACTTTAACCGGATGTCATGTACTTTTATTTGCTAAATCTGGCAACTCTACTTGGAGGGCTGAGGGAACAATCTGAGAGTGTTTGTGGTGCTATGTGCTGAGCCTCCAGCCCTATAATTCTCAGAAAAACTCAAGGGAGTGCTAGTAATGACCATGTGCTGCCGATATTCATCAGAGCAAAACCTGCTGTTCCCTAATAGGCATAATTTTTAATGTCCCTCTTACTTTATAAAAGTGAATATCAATAGGCATAGCATTTTCTGGGGGTCAGAAGACCCCAGGCTAATCAGTCTTTCTCACTGAGCATCTTAGTTATATGAGGTCCTAATCTGGGAACAGTGAAACACCAGGAGCCAAGGGCAGTTGTCTTTAGATTTAACTGGGTGAAATGGATGTTAAATAAAATTTTGTTTAAGTTTTTCAGACATCCAGTGAACAGACCAGTGTGAAACTTGGCATTTTTCATGGCCTGGTTATAGAACTGGAGAAATTAAAGGAGGTATGAGTATCTATTTGTTTTAAATGTTGTTGCAGGAAATAGATTACATTAAATATTTTTGGTGATCTTTGAGAAATTTGCACGTGGGATTTTTCTGTACTTTCAGCAATGTCTGAGATGTTCTTTTACCCCCTTAGAGCACATGTTGATTTTTGTCATGTATGCAAATCTGAAATAGAAGCAGGGAGGCCAGCCATCTGTATGTGATGTTGAATAATTCTCTAAGAGGAGTCTTATAAGATGAAGAATTAAAAGTTTACAGTTTGAACATGCAGAATACCTTTTATTCTTTTCCTTCATTTCAGTGTTGTTTCTATGAGCTGCCATTTTTGTAAAACGTGTCTGCAGGCTCAGCCTCTGTGGATTGGTGGAGGGATGTTACTTGATTAAAAACAAGACCAGTCATAATAGATCTCTGTCCTTAATCCTTTCTGTGATCACCTGAGATGTCTCCAGCATTCTTCCAAAAACCAGTCAATTCCTGTTATCCCCTAAACCAGAAAGTTCAAGTTGGTTTCCAAAATCTGCAACCAAAAGAGTCCCAACTAATAAAACTCAGAACCACATTTTTATTTACAAAATATAGTGTATAAACCTTTAAGTTACTTTAAAACAAAAACAAAAAATTAAAGCCCAACCTACCCTCAGCCTACTCTTGAAACATTTCCACTTACACTTAATTTAATGCTGGCCCACCTTTAGGAAGCTTTTTTAAATCATTCTTTCAAAATTCTTTTTCCATTTGGTGAACCATCATATTTCATTATTTGTGCTGCTCATATCACACTTAATTTGTATCATATTATGTCACAATTATTTTTGCTCACCTCTTCCTCCTGTACTTGTGAGTAGGGATCATTCTTCTATTCATTTTAGTAGCACTCACAATATATACATTGTAAGTAAAATATAATATGTATTAAGTGGGTAAGTAAATATTCTCTTGGTTATGTGTTCTTAATTGAATATAATAGAGTTTGGGTTGTTCTTTATCCCAAAAAAGTAACTTAGAATAAAAAAAAAAATTACTTAGAGATGTACACATATGCATGTGAATGGTATATTTAATACAAAATAGAAAAAATAATTTTTGAAAATCTGATTCAAAAGGCAGTGGAGAAAGGAAGTTTTATCCAAGTACATTCTCTGTATGCTCTGAGAAGACCAGCCTCCATCAATGACAGAGGGACAGAGGAAACTTCTTAATTGTCATGGGCCATTAGAGACAGTGAAAAAGGTTCCCAGCCACATGCCTGAGCTGCCTCTGGGAGGAAAGCAGAAAGAGGCTCATCAATGGACTGGATTCCCAGAGGAAGCCATATTGGTTGGAGGTACAGGGGGAATTCAAGTGAAATCATCCTGAGGGAAGACATCTAGATGTTGGCCAGAGCACAGTGGCTGGAATGTCAGAGTAGCTCCAGGTACAAAACCTTGATAGTCCCTATTCTGAGCGGGCAAGTTGTGGTGTCTGGGGAAGAACTGTGTCTGGGGCCTATGAACTCTTCTATGAACTCTTTTTTTCTAAGGGAAATCCCATAAAGTAGCTTTTTAAAGGAAGTAGAAGGAACTGTTTTCTTGGCCAGAGATGAATGCTAGAAGTTAGCCTTTCTGAAGAGGCCAGCAGAAGTGAGGCTAGCTGCAGGAAGGCTCTAGATGGAGATAAGGACAGTGAAGGAAAGAGCAAACAGGCTATGGGGCTCAATTCCATGGTCATCTTCCTCCTAGGTCTCCTCTTTCACCCATCCCAGAATCAAGGAAGGAATAATTGTGGGGAGTGATTCCTAGAAGTCTTGACCTAGTAATAATCATCCAGTGAAGCCTTATAGGCTAGTATTATGATAAACATGCGATAGTATATATTACTTACATAGGGTTACAGTATATAATACTAAGCATATGGTATTATAGTAAAGAGTGTTATCGTGTTAATGTATATGGTATTACAGTAAACACAATACATTTGTATTCACCTGTATGAAGTTAAAGGACATCAGAGTGGCATGTATATGAATCATTTGTTTAACTATTTCCAATCATCCCTCAGTTATTTGTAATTTTTCACTGTCATCAATAATATGGCTGTGAATTCATTGTATGGGTAAATCTCTGTTCATATCTCTGATTATTTGTGAATATGTTCCTCAAGTAAAGTTAAATCCAGAGTATAAATAATTTTATGGGTCTTGATCCCCACTGCCTAATTGCTCTTTAGGAGGTGTGTACTAATTTATATACCAACCTATAGTTTAAAACAGTTCCTATTTCAGTGACAGCATTATGAGCCTTGAATGTTATCATGAAAATACAAATCTTTGCACAGGGAAAAATAGGTATGTTTAGAGTTTCTCATATGCTTTTTACTCTATTAATAGTATTGGAGAGGAAAACTATTTCCTCTGCCCTTCTAGGTTCTTTGGGTGGGTCTAGTAAATTGACTTAAGGCAGATTAACAAGAGAAAAACAAATTTGATTATGTACGTATGGGAGCCTCAAGAGCATATGAGACCCACATGTGGTCAGGCAATTGAAGCTTATATGCCATCATGAGCTAGAGCAGGGGGTAGAATCTGAGGCTTCAAAAGGGATGAAGACAATTTACAGAAAGATGAGAAGAGCAGATGTTTGATAACAAATGTTTGTCATGCTATACAGACACAGTGGAACAGGAGAGGAGATTGATCTCCAAGCCTTGCCAAGCTCCCCATGGTTTACCACATCTAGCACATATTCTTTGTAGTTATCTCTTTCTCCACCAGGCCCTCTTTCTAAATTCTTTTTTTTTCCTAAAGATTTTATTTATTTATCTGACAGAGAAAGAGAGCATATGCGCTCACACACGGTGGGGGGGTGGGGGCATTAGCAGAGAAAGAGGGAGAGACAGGCTCCCCCCTGAGCAGGGAGCTCAACAGGGCCTTGATCTCAGAACCCCAAGATTGTGACCTGAGCCGCAGGCAGACACTTAACTGACTGAGCCACCCAGGCATCCCTCTGAATTTTTTAGGTAGTTAAGAGGAGAGGTAAAACCTCCTTCTGAGTCTTTGGGCCTTGACTGACTTTAGCTTGACGAAATCCACATGCCAAAGTAGCACATTTTGAGAAGACTTGTTCTGAACCCCTTCAATATGATGTATTATATTAATAAAATTTCTTTTATTGTACTTCTTAGATAAACCCTATTTGTTTGTGGTAGAATTGTTTTTAAAAGGAGCAACTTGATTTCCTTTTTATCAAAGAAATATGTTCAGGATAGAAAGTACAGGCAAGCAGAAAGGAGAAAATAAAGATCACCTATAATCCTGCCTCCTGGAAATAACTACCATTAAAGTTCGGTATATGCAGTAGATTTTTGAACACTGCAGGGTTTAGGGGCACTGACCCTCTACACAGTTGAAAATCCACATATACCTTTTGAATCCACAGAAACTTAACTACTGATACCTTACTGTTGAGTGGAAACCTAACCAATAAAATAAACATTTAATTTGTATTTTGTATGTAATATGTATTACATCCTATATTCTTACAATAAGGTAAGCTAGGGAAAAGGAAATGTTATTAAGAAAATCATGAGGAAAAGAAAATACATTTATAGTACTGTACCATTTTTATTGAAAAAAAAATTTGCATACGAGTAGACCATGCTGTTCAAACCTGCTTTGTTCAGGGGCACCTGGGTGGCTCCGTAGTTAAGTGTCTGCCTGCAGCTGAAGCCATGATCCCAGGGTCCTCGGATCAAGCCTTGCGTTGGGTTCCCTGTTCAGTGGGAAGCCTGCTTCTCCCTCTCCCACTCTTGTTGCTTATATTCTCTCTTCTTGCTCTCTCTCTCTTTCTGTCAAATAAATAAATAAAATCTTTAAAATGAAAACAAATTAAAAAAAACCCTGCTCTGTTCAAAGATCAACTGTATATGTTTAGTCTGGTTTTTAATGGATACATTTTAGTGGTTTTCAAATCTGGTTGCACATCACAATCACCTGTGTTGCTTTAAAAAAATACGTATGACCAGTCCTCATTTCTGGAGATTCACATTCAGGAGGTACTTTCTTAAAACAGTTTCTACCATTATGTTTAATGGTAATACACCTTAGGGTTTTACTTATCCACCTTCCCTGGGTCATCTCATCAACTTTCAACACTTTGGTAATCTATTGAGAAGTGACAATTCCTACTCTTAGTCCAGATGATTATACTAAGTATGAGAAACCTGTATCCCAGTAAGTATTACCCAACTCAACATGGGTGTGTTACAGATCCCCCAAACTCAAAATATCCAAAACTCACCTTATTACTTAATTGCAAAAACTGGTCACTACTTCAGTAGTCCCAATAATTCAACCATATACCCTCTTACTCATTTCAATCCACATTGCCAGTCAGACTCAAAGTTAGTTCCAATGATCCCTGCCTTCTGTCCTTGTGTAATTCATATTTTTGTATAATTCCTTCCTCTTGAGTTTGGGCTGGCCTATCAACTTGCCTGTACCCAATAGATGGCATGTCTATACAGGGAGGAACAAAGACCCTCAGTCCAACTGTTGCAAGTAACTAAATCCTGTCAAAAACTACACGAGCTTTAAGGCGTATCCTCCTTGGCTTCAGCCATTAGATGAGACTCCAGCCCTGGCCAATACTTTGACTGTGCCTTGTGTGAGACTGTGAAGCAGAAGACATGCCATCCTGATCCATCAAAACTGTGAGATGAAAAATGTGTTTATGTTAGATTAGCGATAATTGTTATGCAGCAGTAGATAACTAACATAAAATTCATCGCCAAGTCCTATTGCTTCAGAATCTCTCTCAAATCTGATATATTTGCCATGGCTACAGCCAGCTGTCTAGGGCAGTTATGATCACAAATCCTCTCAATTATCCTGCTACCTTCTCACCCTGTCATTAGTCTTGTGGCCTCCATTCCTAATTTTTTCTTAACAGAACCATCTCTCACAATGGAAACTGGATCGTATTCCATTGCTTAAAAATCCTTTAGTACTCTTACGCTGTTCTTGGATTGAAGTTCAGAGTTTCAAGCATGAGTCACAAGGTTCTCTGTGACTTGGACCCCTGCTTGCCTCTTTCAGGTCCTAAATGCATCATGTTCTCTCGGTTCTTGGCTTAACCCTTGCTGCTTTCTCTCTGTCTGAAGTGTTCTCTTACATACTTCCCCACTTGCCTAACTCCAAACCTTTTACCTACTACAACTCAGTTTTCACACACAAGCAATTTCCTTTAGCAAGTCTTTCCCCATCACTGAAGTCTGATCTGGATGCCTCCATGGATTATCTGCTGGCTCCGTGTTCTTCACCTATTCATCTATCATCACCATCACCTATTTATTTGTCTCCTGTCCTCTGTAGACTCTAAGCTTTGGAGCACAAGGATTGTGCTATTTAATTTCCTAGTTGGTTGACAACAAATATTGGTTGAATGAATAAACAAATAAATAAATACCAGTGGAGGATCTTTGTTCTCTAGATTTGATGAAACTTCTGAAACAGAGACCAATTTTCTGCATGCGCCATGTCTGGATCAAGCTTTGGCTTGATACTTAAAACCAGTATCCAGTCTCCTTCTGCAGTATAGCCCACCAGATCTCTGACACTGTGCCAGCTTTCTGCTTTCTGCTGTCAGATGGCTCCTGGGACCACATTGTCTCCAGTGTTAATACTTATGAGGGATCAAACAGAGTGCAGTTGGTTCCTGGTTGTCCTAAATTCAACCCAGGCTTCCAGCTTAGGAATGTCAGTAAGGTTCAGCTAAAGCTTCCTTCACTTAAATCCTGGATTTGCTGCTCTTTCTTGGGAGGGTGGCTTTGGGAATGGAACACATTCTGGACCTTCTGTCAATATCTTTATCTTCATTTGATGAGAATTTTTTAAGTTTTGCCATGTGAAAGCTGTTCTTCCCTTTCAGGGTTTCCCCTGATTTCACTGGGTAAGTGGGGAGGAAGAAATCAAATGACTGTGCTTAATGCCATTTGACCTGAAAAAAATATTTGCAATGATTTAAGCTTTATTCTTTAACTCATGTAATGCTCACCACAATCCTCTTACACATGACTGCCTAATTTCTAAGCTCCTGTTTTTAATTCATCTTTGTTCATAGGAATGTATCTTCAATATACTTTTAGAGTTCTGGGAATGTTTTTAACTTTGCTTCATACATAGATAATAAGTTGGTGAAATAGAAAATATTTAGATAGCAACCATTTCTGTTCAAACTCTGTAGTTGTTGATCTGTAGTCCTTTGGCCTTTGTTATACAGAGAAGTCTGAGGCCAGCCTGATATTTTTCCCTTGTGGATCACCTTTTCCTATTTTTCTTTCTATCAGGAGGCTAATGTGATTTTTTTTCTTTATCCTTGTAATTAAAATTTTTTTTTCTAAAATGTAATAGCAGTTCTTAATTTTTCCTAAAATACAGTGAGCCCCTGCATACTGGTCTGTATAGGCATATTTTGGAGATATTGTGGGTTCAGTTCCAAACCTCTGCAATAAAGTGAATATCTCAATAAAGTGAGTCAAATGAGTTGTTTGGTTTCCCAGTGCATATAAAAGTTATTTTTATATTATACTGTAGTCCATTAAGTGTTCAGTAACATTAGTCTAAGGAAAAGTACATATTCTAATTAGAAAATACTTTATTTCTAAAAATGCTAAGAATCATCTGAACTTTCAGTGAGTCATAATATTTTTGCTGGCAGTCTTGCCTCAGTATGGGTGGCTGCTGACCCACCAGTGGTGGTGGGGTGGCTGTGGCAATTTCTTAAAATCAGACAACAGTGAAGTCTTTCACACTGATTGAGTCTTCTTTGCATGAAGGATTTCTCTGTAGCATGTGGTGCTGTTTGATAGCATTCTGCCTACAGTAGAACTTCTTCCAGAATTGGAGTCCATTTTCTCAAACCCTTCCATTTCTTTATCAACTAAGTTTATTTAATATTCTAAATCCTTTGTTGTAATGTCAAAAATATTCAATAGCATCTTCACCAGGAATAGATTCTATCTCAAGAAACCACTTTCTTTGCTCATCTATAAGAAGCAGTTCCTTATCCATTAATGTTTTGCCATGAAATTGGAGCAACTCAGTCACATCTTCAGGCTCCATTTCTAATTCTTGTTCTCTTGCCCTTTCCACCACATCTGTTGTTACTTCCTCCACTAAAGTCTTGGATCCCTCATGAGAGTTGGAATCAACTTCTTTCAAACTCCCGTTAACGTTGATATTTTGACCTCTTCCCAGAGTCACACATGTTCTTAATGACATCTCAAATGGCAAATCCTTTCCAGAAGATTTTCAATTTACTTTGCCCACATCCATCAGAGGAATCACTGTCTATGGCAGCTATTGCCTTATGAGATGTGTTTCTTAAAGAATAAGACTTGAAAGTTGAAATTACTCCTTGATTGATGGGCTGCAGAATGGATGTTGTGTTAGCAGGCATGGAAACATTCATCTTGTTGTCCATGTCCATCAGAGCTCCTGGGTGACCAGGTGCATTGTCAGTAAGCAGTAATATTTGAAAGAAATCTTTTTTTCTGAGCAGGATTTCTCAACAGTGGGCTTAAAGTATTCAGTAGGTCATGGTGTAAACAGATGTGCTGTTGTCCAGGCTTTGTTGTTTTACTGATAGAGCACAGGCAGAGTAGACTCGGTGAATTCTTAAAGGTCCTGGAATTTTCAGGATGATAAATGAGCATTGGCTTCAACTTAAAGTCACCAGTGGCATTGATTTCTCTGACAAGAGAGTCAGCCTGTTCTTGGAAGGTTTGAAGCCAGGCCTTGACTTCTCCTCTCTAGCTATGAAAGTCCTAGATGGTAACTTCTTCCATTTGAAGGCTGTTCTGTGTACATTGAAAATCTGTTGTTTAGTCAAGCCACTCTCATTAATTACCTTAGCTAGGTCTTCTGGATCACTTACTGCAGCTTCTACATCAGCACTTGCTGCGTTATCTTGCACTTCGATGTAATAGAGATGGCCTCTCTCCTTAAACTTCATGAGCCAACCTCTGTTAGCTTCAAACTTTTCTTCTGCAGTTTCCTCAGCCTACACAGAATTAAAGAGAGTTAGGGCTTTGCTCTGGATTGGACTTCAGCTTAAGAGAATGTTGAGGCTGATTTGATCTTGTACCTGGAACATTAAAACTTTCTCCGTATCAGCAGTAAGGCTGTTTCACCTTCTTATCATTTATGTGTTCACTGGAGGAGCTCTTTTAATTTCCTTCAAGACTGTTCCTTTGCACTTACATCTTGGCTAATTGGAGCAAGAGGCCTGGCTTTCAGCCGATGTTGGCTTTTGACATGCCTTCCCAACTAAGCTTAAATCTAGCTTTTGATTTAAACACAGGAATGTGTGACTCTTCCTTTCACTTGAACACTTAGAGGCCATTGTAAGGTTATTAATTGGCTTAATTTCAGTGCTGTTGTGTCTCAGGGAATATGGAAGCTCTAGGAGAGAGAGGGAGATGGGAAATGGAGGAATAGCCAGTTGGTGGAGCAGTCAGAACACATACAAACCTTTATCACTGACATTTACTGTCTTAAATGGATGGGATTTGTGGCACCCCCCAAAACAACTACAATGTAACATCAAAGATCACAAGATCAGAGATCATCCTAACAAATAAGGAAAAAGTTTGAGATACTATGAGAATTACCTAAATGTGACACAGAGACACAAAGTGAGCAAATGCTTTAGGAAAAGTGGTGCTGATTGACTTGCTTGACACAGGGTTATCATAGACCTTTGATTTATAAAAAACACAAACCCTGCACAGCAAAGTAAATTGAAGTGCAAGAAAATGAGGTATGCCTGTATATGCAAATCATTTTTTTCTAGCTTTGGGAAATAATTTTCAGTCATGTATGATTGTTGCTTCTGTTTCATTTATATGGGTTTCTTTTTCAGAAACCCTTATAATTCTTCGATGTGATCTCTGTGTCAATTGTGATTTTTTTTTTAAATGTCTGAGGGCTGTTTTTGTGTGAGAGAAAGGCTATTCAAGGTTTTAACTTAATATTCACTTTATTAGAAGTACAGGTTTTTTGTTTTGTTTTGTTTTTTAGAAATCCAGCTTCTCTCGAACCTTTAAATTCACCTTACACACTTTATTATTTGATTGATGAATCTAGTAAATTTTAACATTTACTTTCAGGGGAGCCTTTGAATAATGTTTGATCAATTTAAGTTGAACTCTTTCAACTCCCAAGCATGTCCCTTTACAACTTAGTTAATAAAATTCCCTTAAGTATTTAAAATCCATTTATACATTTGATACATTGTTTTCTTTTTAAGATTTTCAAATGCCTGACCTACTAGCCAAATCTTAACAACTCCAAAAAATCTCATAAGTTAACCCTAAATAACGAATCACGTGTTCTCCTGTTAACAATACTTTTAAACTTGATTAAATTCTCGAAGTCTTCCCACTTATAGGTAAAAGTCTAAAATCCATTACTCAATTACACCTTTTAAATTGAAATCCCAAGACTAATCTTTCTTGTTCACTGATATGCCACATTCTCTTAAACATTAAACCTTTTTATATACTACACATAAATATTGTCCAAGGATTTAGAAACCTTTTCCTATATTTACCACGAAAGTATTAATTCTGTAGGTTTGATCACTTTATCATTTCTACATTTAATGCAAAACTTCCTGGAAGGAAAAGACACCCACTAGGTTGAATTATCTAAAATAAATTTAGGTTGGCATTCCAAACAAGTTGGAGTTACTGTCTGGGGAGAACTGGATGCTGAGGACACTTATTGGCTAGAGATTATTGACCAGGATCCATAGGGTCTAGTGGGATAGCATAGTATTGTTGTTATGACAACAGGGGACTCCCAATCCATTGTGTATAGATGAAGTTGGCTCCTTCTGGTTTAAATTATGAAGTTCTTTCTTTTGATTTCAGTAGGTAGGCTCCTTTGCCCTCCCTCCTCCACAAGCCTCTGCTCAAGAATTGTAACTAATTCCAAAACTTCCTATTTGAAATTTGCATTTTTTTGGCTTCTATAGTTATTTTAATGTATTTCTCTTCATCTCTAAGGCTATGTATATAACTCTTTCCCCTCATTTGAGATACAGCAATAACACAAGAGCCTTAAAGAAGGAGCTATAATTATTCTTATTTTATAATTTACTTATAATTTTAATTTTTTTAGGCAAGAAGAAATAAAATAACTCAGCCAAGGTCACATAGTGATGAATCCAGGATTTCAACCCTGGCAGTGGCTTTATACTAAGAACTCAACTATAAATGCCCTTTATTCCTCTATTGTAGCTAAGACCAAATGCGACTGTGTGTCCACCTCTTTAGAGAAGAATGACCTCTCCTACTTCCAGGTTATGCCTTTAGCTTTATAATACTCTAGTAAGGTTGTAGTTAACTTCCTTCCCATTTTCTTTGTTGCCAGTTAAACTCTTGATTCATTTACAGGATCTTCATGCAGATGACAGCCACTACTTATAGGACTGTATTGTTGATCTTTCCTCCCTTTGTGTCTGTTATCACAAATGCATGCTAATCATGTGGTTATTTGCCTTGCCTTCTTATCTGTCATTGGTAGAGAAAGCAGTGCTGATCCCTATTTCTGATCCCTATTTCTGATCTGATTTTCTAGAGTGTGAATTCCCCTCTTCACTAGGTTTTGTGTGAGTTTTATTTTATTTTATTTTAAAGATTTCATTTATTTATTTGACAGAGAGATCACCAGTAGGCAGAGAGGTAGGCAGAGAGAGAGACAGAGAGAGGGAAGCAGGTTCCCTGCTGAGCAGAGAGCCCGATGCGGGGCTCGATCCCAGGACCCTGAGATCATGACCTAAGCTGAAGGCAGAGGCTTAACCCACTGAGCCACATAGGTGCCCCTCTGTGTGAGTTTTAATTTTGTTATTGCAATTTTAGTTTTCTTGCAAATCTTCCTTGGGCCACCCAGCTTCTTTACTCACTTTTTTCAAAACTCATCCTATTGTCCTTTATTCTTTATCCTTTCTCTCCTTAATGGCCTCTTTTCTGGGTATCTTAGAGGGCACAGCTTCTTGGACAGTATCCAGTTGAGGCTGCTGAGCTAGTTCTTAGAATTTCTTCTGATTCCTTGAAGGAAAGCATTTTCAAGAGTGTGCACTTCTTCTGAGATCCTGACTGTTTTCCCTCCTTTTTCCATATGATTTTTCAGAGCACACTTGGGAAAGAGAGAAGGTCTTCCCAGTGTGTGGCAACAGAAAAGGAAGTAATAATGCAACGTTCACTGTCTAGTTCTTGCCTTACTATTTTCTGGGAGTTTCAGACTGAAGAAAGGGATGGAGAAAGATCAGTGAGTTGGAGGACGTAGGGGAGTAAATAGCATCTGGTTCCTCAGGCCTGTGGTCCTTCAGACCAGGGTCTTTGAGGCCCTGCAGGCATACATTTTAATTTATATTTGTGAGCCATATATTTATTTGAAGTTCTTCTTAGAGTCTAGTAATAAGTTGTCTATCACTATTATTTTATGGTGGTATTTTTATGTATTTATATATTTTTATATTTTTCTTTGACTTTTTAAGTGCTTTAGTGAAGAATCAGAAAAGGCCATAGGAAGGATTTCAAGCCAAACTTCCATTTAAATGAGAACTATTTAGCTATATTCTTGGAGATCTCTATGGAACAGGTTGGATATCCCCAATGACTTATTTCTTGGCTTTTATAGTGGACTTGGGTTTATGTCATCTTTTTATTTTTTACATGAAAGATAATCTTCAAAATCTATTATTTCTGAACAACCAGATGTGAGTATTATTTTCTTTTGGTTATTCATTCACAGGAACCCAAGCAATGTATGTGACTTAAAAAGACACACATGGAATTTTTAGGTTCCCTACTTTTATGATAGAGAATAGAATGAAGAATGCAATATTATATTCTATAAATGTAACAGATAACAAGAGGACAGTTAGCCAGAATGAAAGGGTAGGGAGGGAAGGATTCTCAAAGATAGTGCTTTAAAATCCAGAGCCTCCCCCCCGCAAAAATCCCACCAGAAAAACACCACTGGCTCTTCATGGTACACAGTCCAGTCTAAATCCCTTTGCCTAGCATTCAAAGTCCCCTACCATGTGGATCCCATCTGCTTTTTTAACCCTGTCTCTTACCACTTTCCTATGAAAACCCTACACCGAAGACTGAACAGTCTACTTGGTTGAAATTTACAACAAATATGGTGCTCTCCTTCCCCGTTGTCTTTGCTCCCAGTATCCCTTGGCTGAATACTCTTCCAGGATACCAGTGTCTGCTTGTCTTCTAAGGCCCAACTCTTGGAACACTCCAGCATTTACAATTTGGCACTGCCTTCTTGTGGCTCTCTGGGTTCTTCTCTTTTCTTTCAGCTTGATTGTACTTTCCAGGCTGACATGGACCACGTGCTGCGTTTACATTGTCCTAAGGTGCAACCAATTGACCTGCACAGAGTAGGACCACAAGGAATAGGTCATTTGATTGGAAAGAGAGTTATGGTGAGAAGGAAAAGAAAAGAGCAAATAATAAAATAAAAAGAGAGATAGGGCGGACAGAAAATTGAGATGACAGAAGAAAAAAAAGGGAAAGGCTGGTAGAGAGGGAGGAGTGAGATAGGCAGACATCACTTTAATTCAGAGATAGGTATCTTCTTTTCATTGAAATGCTTGTTAGCCTATCAGCACCTTCAGCATTGGAGAAAGGCTCCTGTCTGCTTTTATTTACACATTTCAAAGCTTATATTGGAAATAAACATTTATTTTCCCATGGAATGTCACAGATTTTGTATTGTGTCACAGAATGTATTAAGATTTTTAAAAAGCATTTTGGAAACTCCAGAGCATCTATCAATTTTCCATTTATTCCTGTGAGTCTCTCTGACATTCACATTCTATCATTTTTTTTTGCCTAATCTTTGTTATTTGAGAGATTAGAGCTGTCTCATTTCATAGCACATGGAAGATTTTATTTGAGACCAGCATTTATTTCATGGTGTGGACTTTTTTTTTTTTTTTTTTTTAAATCAAAACCATCATTTTCAAATCCATTTGCTTTTTGTTTTGTTTTAATTGTTTCATGGTGGGGATTATATGGAGAAGAAACTGAAAGTAAAAGTGTTGAAAATCATCAGGAAGAAACGAGTTGCTCCTGATCACAGCTCTTAAGCTATTCTTGTTAAACCCCCAGAGTTTTAATTTTGAGCTCAGGTATCTCAGACGCCCACTGCAGCCAGCTTCGGCTGTGGGTTGTGTTGCTGCTGGTCCAACACTACCTCATCACAGCTTTCCTCACGCCAGATGAAATGAAAGCTTAATATGATTTCTAGGCTATTTCCCACTTTTGCTTACTCTGAGGTTCTAGTCAGTAAGAGATTAAAGCATCCTGAAGACGTTGTGATGCATGCCATCACTTTGACGGCAAGAATTGACTTCGAGGCTTCTTGAATTTACATCATTCCTTTGTGGGAATGAGTTTTCAAACTTTTCCTCAGAGCGCGTTGTGGGCTGACAAATATTAAGGTGGTGATCCTGGAATCTGGCAGGCAGCCATGTTTCTCCCCACACTTCTGTGGAAAGGCATTTCTGGTTTATCTGGAAGGTGTATCTCGTGGCTCCAGCAGAAACCATTTGAGCTTTCGGTGTGACGGTGAACTCAGAATGAAAGAATATAGAAATCCTCTGCATTACCAACAGTTTTGGCATGGGACAAGCAAGCGAGAAGGTGAGAATAGAGCAGTGCAGATGGAGGGTGGGAGAGGAAGAAAGATATTTCAGGTAGAGACATCAGCATTTGTAAAGACCCACAGACAAGAGAAAGCTGTGCTAGAGAAGTGGGAGCGTAGGTAAAACATGGTGTGAGATTTGGGGAAGTGGAGAGGGAGGAGTAGGGAGAGAGAAGCCAAGAGCCTTGTAATACCAAGCTGGCTCTGTCAAATGGGAGTCATGGCCCTGTGTACCGAAGACTCAGTCTGGTAAGCACAGCCAGGCACAGCATTGAGAAAGGGCTTAAGTCCCAGTTGCTGCTAGCCTGGACTGAGCCTCTGCACGAGACACGTAGCTCCCTGGGGTTGATGTCCCAGTTATTGATTGCTGCATAACCAGCCACTTGGAAGCGAAGTAGCATAAATAAGAATTTTATTATATTCGTGGACTCTGTGGGTCAGGAATTTGGACAGGGCCCACCAGCACTGGCTTGCCTCTGCTTTACAATGTCTGGGGTATCAGAGGGAGCGAGGAGAAGGCTGGGTGTGACCCAACAGCTGAGTGTCACCTGGAGATGTCTTTATGTACATGTTTGCTGGTTAACCCTGACTGTTTGCCGGAGCCTTAGCCGAGAATAAGGCAGAACTCCTGCACGTGTCACCTCCATGTAGCCATCAGGGGATGGTAGCTGGGTTCCAAGAGTGAACGTGTCCCAAAAGGCAGGAAGAAGAAGCTGCCACTTTGTCACTTTCAATTTTTTCTTGATCCAGCATAAAAAACAAAAAACAAAGACCTTAGATTCAAAGGGGATGGACCAAAGATCACACTTCTTGTTAGGAGGAGTATCAGAGAATTTGCAAGCCGTTTTTAAAAGGCCACATATGTTAATTAGAAAAAGATGCTCCCATCCAGCAGACTTACCCTTCAGGCAAGAAAAAAAAATACCTCTTTCTACAAAGAAATATTGCCCCGTGCCGGGGAACACTGGATTCAGTTCCACTCAACACCTTCATTGGAAACCTTTGTGCAGTTCACAACCTGCACAACCATACATAGAGAGCTTGGGCTCAATGAATCTTAGGTACTTACTTCCTCTCTCCCACTCCTCAAAATCAAAAGGAAAGCTACTTTTCTCCATTCAGCTTTCAGCCTTGCTCCCTATATCTGTTTTTTCCCCTAGTGATTGATTCCTTTTAATTAATACTATTTTTTGTCACGTGGCTTATGCTGATGCTGGGCTTTCTTTGGTGATTTTAAAAAGTACTTATATTGCCTATCACTGAATATTCTCTTGCTTTCTACTTGATTCCCATTCCCCTCTCATTCCTTTTCAGAACATACTAAAAACAATACAAACAATAGTTATTGTTTTTAATAAAACCCAGTTTTAGTGATTTAAATTTTCTATCTTACATCCTTTTTTGGGGGTGTATTTTTTTTATTTCTATTTTTTATATTTATTTTTTTTAAGTTTTTTATTTTATTTTATTTTATTTTTTATTTTAGAGAGAGCATGAGCAAGCAGGGGGAGGTGCAAAAGGAGAGAGAGAATCATGAAACACACTCCCTGCTGAGCACAGAGCCTGATGTGGGGCTTGATTCCAGCACCCTGGGATCATGACCTGAACTGAAACCAAGAGTCAGACACTTAACCAACTGAGCCACTCAGGCACCAGGGGCAAATATTTTTAAAGTGCTAATCCTCTTTTCTCTTAAAAACTTCCAAGTTTTAAGTTTTTTTCAAGTCAGAGAAGTTAAAAAAAGTTTTTTAATTAGATCACACATTGTAATATGTTTGAACCTTTCCCTAGATCTTTCCTGAAGCAATTGGCATTAAGTGAAAGTGGTCAAGGAAATGAGTAAAGATAATGTGTTCTGGTGAGAAATGGTTACTGAGATAAAATTAATTGAGCTATAAATAACCGAAGAATGAGAACATGGGCTAGGATAGCATATTCATGATCCCACTGAAGAGGGGACAGGAAGGTTATGAAGAGAATTTGGAGCTGAACACCATCTTGTACCAGCCCCTAGCTGACCCTGGTAGGCATGGACAGCTTGGATATTGCACAGGTGGAGGTGGACGTCAGGGAGAAGAGGAATGGAGGCCTCATTTGGGAAGAAAAGACAGTCATATAAATAGCATATTTGCAAATAGCATATGTTGAGGTATTGACTAGCAGTACTACATTCTGCAAATTATTCTCTGATTTATTTCCTGATTGTAGGTCATCCAAGGTCTGGAATGGGGTCATATACTTATTTTATATATTCTGGTATCCAGAGCCAATACCAGGCCTGTAATAAGATAATTAAAACATGGAATAAAATTCAACAGTGATTTCTATCCATCGGTGTTTGCAGCCAGGGTGTCTTTATTCTTTTGTGGATCCTATTCTCTTTCCTTTTCAGGTTAGGAGTTCTTGATCAGTGTGGTCAGAGGGCGATATTAAGGGAAAGAAAAAAGGACTTTATTTTGTGCTAATTGAACACAATAAAAAAATAGTAAATAACAGATCATTAGAATGTAAACTTTTGCATAATAATTACATGTATCTTAATTCTTTGGCAAAAGTAGAATCAAGAAAAATGTTACATTGGATAATCTCATCAACAGTGTTTTGGTCTCCTGATTTACCTATTCCTGTGTAAATAAAGACATTCACTTAAAAAAAAGAAAAGAAAAAAAGATTTAAGGAGTCATAGGTACTGGCTTTAGATGGTCTAAGAATCATCTGAATGTTCACAGTCTAAGAATGAAATATTCACATTCTCATTTTGGTCATTGAAAGATCATAAATACATACTGTTTATTAGGTATAGATTGTAAGGTACTGCTTTTAAAGCAAATGAAAAATTTGTGCAGATAACTTTTCCTGTTTAATTAATGTTCTAGATGCTGACTTTTGGAAAATCCCACATGATATGAGGAGGACTTATTTTAAATGGGCCTATTGGGACTCAACTGAACAGTTCTCCTCTAGTGAGCCCTGTGGCCAAATGTCCATTTCCTCCAGGTCTTCAGTTACTTACAACACCAGAGAAACACTGCCTTCCTAGTCTTGCTCTTCCCTCTAGGAGTGGAAGGATGATTGGTTTGATCAGGAGAGCACAGTTGAGGCAGATAAAATTCTTTCGTTGTCTTGCCCTGGTTGTCGGCCAAAGTGTTGCAGAAAGGCCAACTTATTTAAGTTGCTCTCCAAGGTGGATTTCAAGGCATGGCCTCTCTTTTTTTAATCCACTTGTAAGAGTGTAACACTGTTAGATTATTTGTCTACTGAATGATTCTGTCCTAATGGATCCATTTTTACCCTGCACACTTTTTTTCCTTAATTCACTTAAAGAAATGTGAAAAAAGACTACTGATTTTTAGAGCTCTGTCTGCTCTTCAGTTGGATGCACCATTTTCAACTTGGTTTAAAAGCACTTTTTGAGGGGTATGATATTAGTATAATACTATATCTCATCCACTTAAGGCACCATCATTTTATGTACCACTAAAAAAAGAAAGAAAACCCAGCCAATTAATTGTGAGATACCAGATGCTCTCAATTAAAAGATGCATTCTGATTTCTGAGATATTAAAAGGCAAAAAAGATTATCTTAGACTCAGTGAAATAAGATGTGTATATTTGATTTTTTTTTATCATGGATTTAAATTTACAGAACTACAATATTTTAGTGCAAATTATTTATCCCCCTTGCTCTCAGTATTGTTGCTGTATTCATCTGTCTGTCCACCCATCCATCCATTCATCCATGCATCTCATGTGATTAAATTGTATAACTTGTTGTATAAAGGTGTATATTATGTGTAATCCGTATTTAACCACGTGATCATACAATTATGTGTGAACCTCTATATACACACACATACATAAAGGTAGTATGTTAGGAAGTTTGATCATTGTTTTATAATACTGTCATTTTTAGAAGCATTTTTTTCTACATTTAGGTTTTGTCACTCAGAATACCCCTTTTATCCCAGTTGGCAGAGCTGTAATTCATTCTTTTTGGTGGCTGTATAATATACTACAGTGGCTCAAACTGATGGACATTTACTTTGTTTCCATTTTGGTGGACATTTACTTTGTTTCCATTTTGTCATAGTTGTTGTCAGTTGTTATTGGTAGCTTTTATGAACAGTGATACATTAAATATACTGTATCATATTCTTGTATATTTGAGCTTTTATTTCTCTGGCTGGATTCCCAGGAAGGGTAAGTTTTCAGTCAAAGATATATATATTGTTAATGAATGTGGGCAGATTCTTTATTGAAAAGGCTTTTATAGTTCACATATCCTTTTACCCTTACACACGTTTTTGTTCTAAGAAATGTAAAATGGACATGTTTTAAAAGTTCAACAAAAGTAATTATTTTTCTTTCCTACTTTGTCAATCTAATGGACATAATGGATATTTCATTACTTTCATTTATACTTCCTGCACCACTAGAGAAACGGAACATCTTTGAATACTATCTAGCTGTTTATATCAGCTCTTCTGCAAGTTTTCTCCCTACTGGGAAAAACTGTTTGCCTTCCTGTTAATTTGTAGAAGCTTTTTGTGTACAAATCATAATTTAACTGTTTTTCTTCTGTTTTTTTTTTAAATATTTTATTTATTCATTTGACAGACAGAGATCACAAGTAGGCAGAGAAGCAGACAGAGAGAGGAGGAAGCAGGCTCCCTGCTGAGCAGAGCCCAACGTGGGGCTGGATCCCAAGGACCCCGGGATCATGACCTGAGCCGAAGGCAGAGGCTTTAACCCACTGAGCCACCCAGGTGCCCCAGTTTTTCTTCTGTTTTAAAGAATTTTTTTCCCACATATGTTGTCTGTTTGTTGGATTTGTTTAAGGTAACTTTTGCCATTGAAAGTGTCTAGTTTTCACTTGCCAAATATGTTTATTTTACCTTTTACAGTATGAGTTTTCAGTTGAATGCAAAAGGACTCTCCTGCCCCTCAGTAATACACATAGTCTTCTAGATTTTTAAAAAATAGTTCATTTAATATTTTTATATCTTTAATGCACCTCAGATTTTTTTGGTGTATAGTGTAAGATGGTAGTTCAAATAATTTTTTTTCAGATGGATAACTGGGATAGTTTATTAAGTAATTTATTTTTCACCCATTGAAATGAATGCTATCCTTGCCATATATTAAATCCTCATATACTAGCATCTGATTCTTGATTTTCTATTATGTTCTCTCTATGACTCTGTTTTCTATTTCTAAGTTAGTACCATATTCTTTTTGTAGTATGTTCTGATACCTGGTAAGCCAAGTCTTATTTTACTTTACTGTTCTTAGCTTCTTATTCTTTCATATAAAATGTATGGCCACCATAGCCAAAGTTTTAAGAGTGTCATATTGGAAATCTAATTAAAGTTACATTAAAATTACATAGATACATTGATAGATATTTATATAGATATTTTTGTGGCATTAAGTCTTCCTAATTAATAACATGAACAAATTTTTAAGTAATGTCATATTAGCAGGTTTTATTTCTTACTATCTTATCACAATGTTGTATTGCAGTAAAGCTAGATTCCACTAGTGAGATTTCCTTCATTTTCCATGCTGAAGAATAGTTTAAATTAAATACTGGAATTATGTGTTCATCAGAACATTTGCAGTTGTACAGGTGTTTTGGTTATTTCAGTGATGGTGGGATGCTAATGTTATTGTGTACATAGGAGCTAGGAATGGGTGAATGCCAAACAATGCACAGACAGTCCTTTATAACAAATTATTATCCCATTGAGAAAGCCAATAGTGGTCCAGTTAAGAAACAGTGGGTTTGAAAAACTCAGCTGAGAATCCATCAGATTTCAATGCTTCTTTTCAATAATAACTTAAAAATTTTTTTTAACCTTTCAAAACTGTGCTAATGGATCTTCCCTCAGGTTTGAAAGTATGTTTTGATAGATTCTGGTAGGGAATATTCTTCTTTTCACTGCTTCAAAAGTAATTTTTATTTTCTCTTTTGATTCCTCTTTGGACCAAGAATTTTCTAGAAGTATGTGCCTTAATTTCCTAGTAGTTATACCTTTATTGGAGGAAACCTTTTATTACTGGTTTCTAATTGTATCATTTTATAATTATAGAATGTAGCATGTGTCTTTTAAAAATGTATTAGAAGTATTCTTTGTGGTTAATATATAATTTTTTTATAGATGATCCATGGGTCATTCTCTGTCCAAACACACCACACACACACACACACACACACACACACACACACACACACATACACACGCATTCTCTGTTTGAGAAGATACTTTCTATTTGAGAATTAAGAGATTCAATATAGATTGTACTGGTTTGCAAGACTGCCATAACAAAATACCACAAATTTGAGTGGGCTTAAACAACAGATATTTATTCTCCTGTAGTTCGGGGTCTAGAAGTCCAAGACAATGGTGCCAGCAAGCTTGGTTTCTTGTGAGGCCTCCCTTCTTGGTCTTCTCACTGTGTCTTCCTGTGGTCTTTCCTCTGTGAGCATGCATCACTCAGGGCAATTTCTGTGTCCAGATTTCTTTTTCTAATAAGGAGACAAGTCAGGTTGGATTAGGGCCCACCCGTATGACCTCATTTAATTTTAGTTATCACTTAAGAGTCTTAAAGTTTGGGGATTAAGACCACCATGTGATTTTTTTTGGGGGGGGGTGCAAAATTCAGTCCAATAACATAGATTTATTAAGTAAAGTTTATAAATTGCACTCTTCATTTTTTTCTCTGTTCTTATTTTTTGTAAACTAGAGTTAAGTAATGCTCAAAAGATATATTGATATTTCAGCTAAAATTATACTTTTATCAAGGTCTCACATTTCTAATAATTTTTGCTTTTTATTTTTTGCTCCTACCATATATAAAATTATCGTTATTTTATCTTCCTTATGCCTTGTATGAAAACCTAATGACCATCTACTTCCTATTTAGTGCTTTCAATATTAAATTCCAGTTTGTCTAACATTAATAACCTCTTTGCATTTGTCATTGTCCATACATTTGTTTTCAACCTTTCTTAATCATTTTGTTGTACAGTTGTTTCTTTTAAATTGCATAAATCCAGGTTCTCTCTTTTAATCCAGTTTGACAGTTTTGTGCAATGGGAGAATTTAATCTGTTGCGTTTTGTGTACTGACTTGATTTTATTCCTCTTTTCCTCCTTTATGATTTATGTTGTTCCAATTTCCCCTTATTCTAATTTTAATTGCTTTGATCATTTTCTTACTTATTTGGAAGATCCGCTATACTATTTTGGTCCTTTCCCTGTGCTTATAATCTGAGGTATATTTCTCTAATATTATTTCAAAAATAAGATGCTGATTATTTTCTCAGCAAGAGGCACTGTTCCCTTCCATTTTACTCCATCTCAGTGTAGTGAACTTTTGAACAATGCCATTTGTTCTTCTTCCCACCTTCTATTTGCCTTCTTCTCTCCAGATCCTTGCCATTCTTTCTTCTCCATGGTTTTCAAGTGTTACTTCATCAGCCTCGGGATCTCAGTGTTGCAGAGGTGTGGTCTGCTGCCCGATTCTTTTTCCTTGGTAGTAACTTGTTTTGTTTTGTTTCTGTCCAGCAGTTTGTTAAATTTTCCCTTAATCCTTAGAATCCATGCATTTTATTACAGTAGTCTTAAACCTATATTTTCTTATTAATTTATGCTTGAACCATGACCTTTCATTCTGTAGACTCAAGTTTTCAGTTCACAGAAAATTTTCTCTGTTACTTCTTTAGACATTGTGTCTCTGTCCTCTTCTGGGGGCAAAAACAAACAAAAAGAAAGCTAAATTCTTGAGTTTGTCCTCCAAAGCTTTTGTCTTTTTTCTCAATATTTCTAACCTTTTATAATTTTTAATCTCTTCATGTTTCTCTCTTTATTTATTTTTTAATCTCTTTATATTTTGGCTTTGTGTTTTGAAATATTTCTATACTTCATTTACAAGTCACTAATTTGGATCTTAAAGATAAACATTCAGTCTTCAAATTCATCTACTAAATTGTTTATTTGCAAAATCATGATCTATGTTTTGATTTTCTTCCAGAAAGTTTTGTGATTGTGATTACATATATATATTTACATATACATATATATATATTTTTTTAACCAAAAAATATGTGTGTTGCACCATCATTTATTTTCCCTAGCAATTCTGTTTTCTTAGACATGTGTTCTATTTGCTTTGAATAGTCTTTCTTTCTCTGGCTTTAATATACTTTCTAAAAATGTGTTTTATTTATTCATTTGTTTATTTTTCTAGCATCCTCAGTCGGACTCAAGTCTCATTGTTGGAGGCCTGAAGTGGTAGCAGTTCAGGAAGTGAATGGTAGCGGGCAGTGTGGTGTCTACATTCTGGCCAGTTGGTATACCTCCAGCCTTCCACAGAAGCATCAGAAGAAGCCTCCATTTTGAAGGACTGAGGGGACAGGGAGGACCAGGCCCCCGTGCTTAGTTTTTGCCTATCCACTTATTTACCATTTCTTGTCTAAGGATCCCAGGCATGCACATGGGGCTTAGAACCCACCAAGTTCTGTGGGCTAGGCTCTTTCCAGCATCTTAGGAGTTGTGATCCTTATGCTAGGATTTCTGACACTGGTCTCCTCCAGTAGTCTTTTGCTCATTTAGTCCCTAAGGGGAAAACTTGAGCTGTATCCACCTTTGGGGAACACACTCTGAGGGGAGGCCTCCCTTCCACCCACCAACTGTTGGACCCCAGAGAAGTGGATAGACTGGAGTCGGGAGAATAGCTGTAACTGACCTTAGTAAGGTCTCCATATTTTCAGAATTCCTAGAGGCCCATTTTAAAGTAGTTACTTTATAAATCAGCAAAATCTTCGCAAAATTCAGAGTTCCCTAGCCTTTTAAATCAAGAGAAGTATTCAATCCCGGCTGATTCTTTGCCTTAATGCGCACTGGCAATGAGAGCTTAAATGCCAAATGATGTTTTTTCTTTCACATGTGTGAGACAGAGGAACATTTATTGTAAAAGTTAAACAGAGTGACAGCTTGCTTTGGCTAATGTGTAAGAGTTCTTGACTGGGCTGCTTTCCTTTCTTCCATAATAAGTAGTTAATAGAAATTCACTGACCTGCAGTGCAGACTTAATTTATCGCGTATATCAAGTTGATTTAACAGGAATGGAATGTGGTGGAACAATAGCTTCCCTCTCTCCCCACATCTTGGTGATCCTCTAACATTTCGCCTGAAAAGAAAATCAGGCTTAACACCATGTAGAACCTTTGTGATTTTAAATAATTGGACTATGTTTGGGGGAAAAAAAAAGTATTTAATCAATGGCAATCATCTGTTTATTTGAAAAACCATTGGGTGGGGGAGGTGGTATTTGTCTTTAAAATTTTCACTTGCAGGAGTAACTGAAGTGGCTGAGTACACTATGTACTTTGCACCCTGCAAAAGAAAAACTGAAAATCCTGAATCGCTTCTTTCTTGTATGGTATGTTCTCTATTTAGAAAATCCTTAATTAATTTTGTGTGAAAGCAGACGGTCAAAGGATTTAAAGAAGCAGAAAAACATCTTGAATTCCCTACTGCTGGCAAAGTAGGGAAAGTGAAAATGGTAAACTGATTAACAGAAGTCATCTTGAAGTCTGCCATTATAATAAGATGTAAATAACAACAGCTACAAATCCAAATCACTTAGGAAAGTTTGCACAGGGTTTTTCCATTTTAAATGCTTCTCTCCCCCAACTTTGTTCTCTTGAGACATCAGCCATTTAAAAGCATGATATTGGAAGTAACCCAGCATCACTTTTAATTAGCAGAGAAATGCTAATTATACTTTTTCTGCGTGATGCTTAATGCGAGCTGTCAGGGCACTGCATTTTTCACATCAGTTGTGGTGAGGGACACATGATCACCAGACCCGTTTTAAAATTATAAAGGCCAAATTCATCCAGACTGATTCTTATTTTTAAACTGTAGAAGTGTGCTAGGAGATACATGAAAATAATGGCATCAAAATGAAAAAAGTAAGCTTCTTATTTACTCCAGACACAAGCATATTTTATTTTATTCAATATTTGTGGTCTGTGCAAATCAAATTTCTTGCCATCGAGTCATTTAAAATACTGTACAAAGCTTGATTTTGAAAGAAAGCTACTTTTCATGAAACAGAGTCTGTTTTGAAAAGCAAATGTCCTCTCTCCATTTTACAGGTTGAGGGCTTTGAATGTTGGATTTTCTTAAAAGAGGGCCTACCTGTGTTCTTGATGTGATTTTATTTTCTAAGCTAATAGCTCTAGGAATGCAATGGATACTATCTTTTAATAAAGTCTGTTGTATGAATTTAATTAAGCACAAATTTAATTAAGTTTATTTTAATTACTAAAGACTGAATTCTTCCTAGGACTCAAACACATAACCCTCCCCTTGACCAGTCCTCAAAAACAAAATGAAATAAACACATCCAACTATAAAATCTAAGCCTTACATTTTATCAACATTTATCAGAATAAGGGGTGAGAGTCTAAATGAATTTAAGGTCTATACTCATCATATAATCCATCATATAATTCTATATAACAAAAGGGATTCATTCTATATTAAATTATTTTTTAAATTATTTATGTAATGAACCCTATGGTCAGTCAGAAATCTGGGGGAAATAACTTAATAAAACTGTCCATTTTGGGGGACACACATTTTTTCCCTCCACTAGTGTAAATCCTCTGTAATTTTAACTCACTTGGAGAAAATTCTGGATTACTTCTTAAAAATCTGAATTACAGGGTGCCTGGGTGGCTCAGTGGGTTAAGCTTCTGCCTTCAGCTCAGATCATGATCTCGGGGTCCTGGGATGGAGTCCCGCATTGGGTTCTCTGCTCAGCAGGGAGCCTGCTTCCACCTATCTCTCTCTGCCTGCCTCTCTGCCTACTTGTGATCTCTGCCTGTCAAATAAATAAATAAATAAAATCTTTTAAAAAAAAAATCCGAATTACAGAATATTATAAAAGAAACTGAATTTGATGGCTTTGGGTATACTTGGCGTGATATGCAGTGATAACAACAGTGATCCCTGTGATGTTTATTGACTGACTGTTATGGTCCTGGCCCTGTGTTGTGTGCTTAACATAAAAACCATATCAAGTAAGGGCCATTATTATCTTCATTTTATAACTGAGGACAGTATTGCTCTGGACACTATAGAGCTTGCCCCAAGCCTTCACTGCTAGCAAGTGGCAAGAGTGGGAGTCACACCCAGGCCTGTCTGGTACTAAAGGCCCTATTAACAATTGCACTATATGATGAAATTTATATGTCTTTGGCTTATGGTAGAAAGTCCTAAAGTTTGTTTTTTTGGTTTTTTTTGGTCCATCTGAAATCAGGTTTAATAGGACCACATGATCATGTTTTCATTGTTCTCAGGAAACCATTTCTTCTTATCTATGGCAAAAGCAGATCTCTGTCCAGTATACTTTGAAGGCTGACTGCTATGGCCTGAATCCCATAATTTGGGGGACTGCATTCCCCCCAAAATTCATATGTTGAAGCCCTAATACTCAATGTGATGCTGTTTGGAGATGGGGCCTTTGGCATTTAATAACCTAATTATTATATTAAAAGATTTAAAAATGACTTTTAGGACTATATACCATAACCCCAAAACACATAAGTAAGGTTACAAGGGTAGGCCCCATGACAAGATTAGTGTCCTTATAAGAAGAGGATGAAATACCAGGGCTCCTTCTGTCCCTCCACTATGTGAGGACCCAGCAAGAAGGCGGCTGTCTGCAAACCAGGAACAGAGCCCTCATTGGGGAAACAGTTTAGCCCCCACAATTTTGAACTTCCCAGTCTCCAAAACTGTGAGAAATAAATTTCAGTTGCTTAACCCACACAGTAGTTTTTTATGGCAGCCCCAGCTAGCTAACTGGGGCTCTGATAAAGTACAACTGAGTGGGACACAGTGGGATAGTTGGTGTTCAGTGACAGGGACACAGGTATAACTACCTCTGACACTTACAAGCCCTTCTATGTACTGGGCAATGGTCTGTGTGCCTAACCAGTCCTTGTAACACTCCTCTGTGCCCGTTAACTGTTACTACCCTCGTCTTCATTTTACAACTGAAAATACTGAAGGACAGAAAGGTTGAGCAACTTATCCAAAGGTGCGACTCTAGGTGGAACCAGAATAAAACCAGAATTCAGACTCGGGCAGTCTAGCTCCAGAGCCTCTGTTTTTTCTTTCTTATTCTACCAGAGGCTTTTTGTCAGTCTTTGTATCTATAAAATGGGGATAATGGCTGCCCTATTTATAGGGTGAGGAGAAATAGGTGAGGTCATAAGTGTAAAACTATGAAAAAAAAACCCAAATCAAAATATTAGGTATTACTATTTATTGGCACAGATTTTTCAAAATTGATATTTAGGGAGTTTATTTCTACCTCAGCTCCTTCAAAAAATAAGTTGAAACAGGCTACCAAAGAAAGGCCATAAAAATAAAGTCTGGAGAGCCAGATTTAAGCAAAGGAAGAAAATAGGGCAACAAATAATCTTAAACCTTCTAATACTCAAGACCAAAGATAAAGCACGGCTATGTTGTTTTATCAATAAAAAAGAAAACAGAGTATTTTCTCAGGAGAAAGAGGGTTTTTTTCCTCCCCCAACCATTACATTTAAAAAGAAATTTCTCATGTTGAAGCTTCTGAAGTGAACATAATAATCAGTGGTTCCACAGAGTAAGCAGTTTGATTGATTACAATATCATCACTTTTATTTCTCTCTTCCTGTCGTGGTGGAGATATTAAGGAGCCATGAAACCTTCAAATTTGGTCGGCAGGAGGGAAATGTCATAGAGCATAAGGATATAGATACTTTAAAACTGGATAATTAACCCTTAAATTGTCAAAAATTGACTATTTTCCAAAGAAGACCTCCCAGGTGTTCCAGATATATCTGGCATGGCTGTGACAATGCTAACTACCAGGTCGTTTCACACCGATGCCACGTGCAGTGTGATGGCAGGATGTGTAATTAGATGATTAGATGCGGTTTCTGTTCTTGGGGCCCAGATTTTAAATTAGACACAGCATATTAGTGCAGAGAGTGGGTCAGACTATAGATAAAGGAAACACTTAGGCATCAGGGAATGTTTGGAAAAAGAATTAAAATATATAAAGCTATGAAGTCAACACCAGTCAAATTAACCATCATTGTGACCTTTTGGTGTGTATTCCTTCTAGTCTATTATTCTTATTCTTTCTCTAAGTGGAGATATAGATACAGATATAATATAGATAGAAATATAGGTATAGATAGATATAGATGCACATGTGTGTTCACACACATATCCAGAGGGTCAGTATTCCTATGGGTTATGTATCTTTCCCAAGGTTTCAGAGCCAGTTAAGTGGCAAATAGGGAGTTTAGATCCATTTCTGACACTAACGCTCCTTTCTCTTAATCACTATTCTGTATTTTGAATATTTCAATTTTTTGAAATGTGTTATTTTATGAAGGTAGAAGCATGCATTATTTAGCATTTTGTACTCTGCTGTGCTTTCCCCAATCACCTTGTTTTGGGAGCAGAGTTTCAGGTTATTAGTGGGTTTTTAAAAAAAATTTTGATAACTTTTGATATTGTTTAATATTCTACAATAGGCCATCATTTATTTAATTATATCATTATTTTAAATCTTTAGGTTTCCCAGTGTTCCCAAGTTACTATGTATCCCTCATAAAGGGGAGGGTGGTCAGCCCTGTTTGTGTGAGTCAAGGAAGGCTTCATTGAGAAGCAGGTATTTGGTCTAGATCTTGAAGTTGCCTGGAGGTTGATCAGTCAGACATGTAAGAGAAGAATATACCTAGTGGAAGAAAAAGAAAGAAAAACATGGAAAATCCGGTGAACTAAATCCAGTTCAGTGTGGCAATGTAGTATAATAGTTAAGAGATCAGACTTTGTTTCCAAACAGATGTGTCTGAGTTCTGGTAATGGCATTAGCTCTTCTCAGCTGTGTGAATTTGGGCAACTTGCTTGGCTTCCTTAAGGCTGAATTTTCTCATCTGTAAAATGAGGATTGCAATAAGGTTGATGTGAGGGCACAGAGGGCTCCTTATATAGAAGCTGGTACATCATTAGAACTCAAGAAATATTATTTTTCTTTATTGTTGTTAGTATGATATCAGCCACCTTAGCGTGTATGTTGGGGAATGTTTAGAGACAAAGCAGGGCAAAGCCTAGAGAGCCTTAAATGTCCTGCTGGGGAGCCTGGTGTTTACATCATAGGTAGTCAGGCCCTGATAAATTCATACGGGAGGCAGCACTATCATAAGATTGGAATTGCAGTACGGATGCAAGACTGTAGGGTGCGTCATTACAGCTGTGGGTAAGACATGATGGGCGGGCGCCTGAGGTAAGTCAGTAATAGTGTCTGAAAGAGATAGGTAAGAAACACGTTAAGGACAGAAAGTCACTGACACTAAGCAATTCTTTGGATCAAGGGGTAAAGGGAAAAGGAGTCCAGGATGATATGGAAAAACTATCTGATGTTTTTGCCTGCACAGTGTTCCTCCCTTTTTTTCCCCCTTGAAATAGCATCTCTGTTTTCTTCTGGGTAATTCCTTTTTCCCACACTTAGTCCATTTCCCAGTCCCCTTTATCTAAGATGTGTGAGGATGACCCAACAGTTCCATATCCCTGGCCATGGTAACTACTCAAGGGCAGGTCAGTAAACTGAGTTGGCCCTGTGAGGCCAACTTGCTAAAATTATTAAGGAGAACCTCTCTCCTTTTTTTTTTTTTTTTTATTAAAATGAGATGGATGTAAGCTTAGTGTACACAACCCAAGATGGAGCCAACCATGGAGAAGAGGTGAGAAGAGAAAGAGAACAGGAAAGCAATTTTATGGTATCACTTAACTAGGTCCAGTGAGACTTAGGGATAGAGTCCCCTCTTTAGACTTTCCAAGTAAGTGATTCAATAAATTATGTTTTCTGGTCAAGCCAGCTTAAGCTGAATTTCTTTCACTTGAAACTCGGTTTGAAATTCTAGTAAATATAGGTGATTTCCAGATTTTTGCCTTGGGTGACTGGGTGGATTAATCAACATGTGAAACATAGAGGAAATGCAGGTTTGGGAGAGAGTGTTGACTTTGGTTGGATCATGTTGAGTCTAGATTACTCATGGGACAAGTGGGTGGAGATGTCTGGTAGGCATGTGGATACATGAGTTCAAAATTTAGGGGAAAGATCAGAGCCTGAGAAACAGGTTTAAATCTGTCTGATTTTGTGGTTCGGAAAAAGTTTGTCTCTTTTTGAAGCTCTCCTTTTGTGGTGCGAGGCTGATCCCATGGCAAGCACTGAGGAGATATTAGTAAACTTGCAGGGGAATGGTAAGCAAGTCAGTGCCATGAGTAGGATTGTTTTGGGGTGGGTTGTACATTTGATGTTCATGTGTATCACACTATTATTATATTGGTAGCAGTGTGAGGTAATTAAGCCATCAATTTTCCATCTCAGGAAAAACATGCATTTTGAAAAGCGTCCTCTTTTCCTTTGTAGGGACACAATAATACATACAATGCTTTTATAAGCTAGAGAACTGTATGTAGTAAGTCTGACTGCTTTTATGGTGGATGTAGAGTAAATAGAGATGAGTTAGGATAAAAAGACATTTGGTGTGTTTTGTAGTCCCTAGCTATGTAAATTAAGTAATATAGCTATTTAAATATAAAAAATGAACAGGTTTTTATGTGTTCATTCCGAAGTTGAATAGCCATGGGCAGTATAGCCCAGTGCTTCATGAACATTAGACTCTGGATGTTTGGCATTTGAATCATCTGGGGAGCTTCTTAAATCTGTGAGATTTTGGAGTCTACTTCCCAAAGAGTCTGTTTCTGCAAGACTGTGTGTCCAGGAACCTGTACTATCAGGTGACTGATGTTTGGGAATTACTTCATGATGGGGAGACTTATATTGATGCAGTCCCCAATTATGTGTCCTTGAGCTGGTTATTTTGATTCTTTGCATCTTGTCTTCTCATTATTAAACTAAGGGGGTTAAAATGATGATCTCTGAGGGCCCTTCTTGCTCTTAACATACCTTCATTTCATTCACCAAACCAGTTTTTTTCTCCATTCGGATGTGACTTATAAAATGCTTCTCCTACTTCATAAAGGAGATAAGAGAGAGAAAATTCAAACCAGCATTTCAGCTGTCTGTTAACTGCCAACAAAATGACAGTTTTAAGAGTGTCTTGGTTTAGTGATGTGTAACAGTAATGATAGTGAGCTATGTTGTATATAATTTAATCCTTAAGCATGCACACACCACTTAAAGTTATTTTCTATACATGTGAAATGATAAAATAGTGAGCAGAATTTTCTTTCTCTATTTTGTTATTGTATATGGTGCTATTCCCACAGGAGAAAGTGTAGTGATTTTTTTCTTCTTTCCTTTGAAAATCAAGCTCATGCAAAGTGACAGGTTTAGAACATATTTTTAAATCAAAGAATGACCATTCTAAGACTCGATCATACGAGTTACTTCCCTAACTACCATTTATTTGTGCTAAAATTGGCTACTTTCGTGATGATAATTCTGCAAGACAGTAGTAGGATATGACTTGCCTTCCCACTGTTTGATATAAATCTCCACTGATATGAATTGAGTTCAGCTGCAGTGAACTTAAATGCTAATGTTGAAAACATAAGGCAGCCCGCTGTTTCATTTATACCAGAAAGTTTTAACTTCTACAGTCTTCTGTATCCCCCTGCTCCCACCTTAGGTTAGATCAAATTAGAACCACTCCATTTCTGTCTGAAGGGTGAAATGTGTAAGCTTGATTTACATAACTCAACATGAAAACAGAAGAAGGAATTAATCATAAGGATGGGTGCACCATTCTTGTCCTTGAATAATACACCATAACAGTCATGGGAAAAATGGTTGGTGCCATAGCATTTATCAGATAGCCAACCGGTATTTGTTAACCACTGACTCTGCCCCGTACTGTGTAAAGCATTTTAGGGTCTAGAAAACATTAATAGTCAAAATGATAGCAATGGAATTTGTTGAGTGTTCACTATGTTTCAGGCATGAAATCCTCAAAACAACCTTATGAAGTAGATACCTGTTATTAGTTTTACTGGAAAAAAAAAAATGGCCCATGGACTCCAGAAACAAGGATTCAAACATAGGTATCCATACTCTTGGCCTCTTCATGTTCCCTAACTTTAAAGAGTTTACAGTGTAGTTGGGAACACAAGAGGCATACCTCTTCTGGAAAAGACTTATCCTTGCAAGATCTCCATAAAACAAATAGCATCAGGATTCCTCCCTGATCATGCAAGATGTCAGCAGATGTCATACAATCTGAAGTGGGAACATCGGCCAGGTTAAAGAAAAAAGCAAGAATGGGAAAGAAGAATCTGTTCAGTTATACAACACTTATCTGGCTCACACCTAGGACATTTCCCTCAAACTTAAGCCCATACACTTTTCTCATTTTACTTTTGCCGTGACTCAGAATCGATCTCTGGGTGTGCTACTATTAAGGCGTGCCTATAATTTTAGATATTCGACATGGCTGATGCTCTGAACTTGAGAGAGTGGAATGAGATGAAATAAGGAAGTCAGGGGCCACATGGTGAGTGAGGGGGGTGGGCATTGAAAGTATCCTGAAGAATTTGGTCTGTATCTTAAGTGGGGCAGTGGGATGATGTGATCAGAACTGGTTATTGGCAAGATTATTCTGAATGTACAATGGGGAATAAATTGAAGGAGATATAAGAGCAATACTTGTGAGCAATTGTAGTGGTTTAAACTTGAGGTGGAATAAATGAGACATGTTTGGGAAATATTTAGACTGCTGCTACAGGATTTCTGGTTTATGCCTTCATCATTCTTTGACACTAACACTGCCTTTGTCATTGCCGTAGTTATGTACTTTTCCATTCTCTTCTTAGTTGACAGTATTCTAGATAGTTGGACTCTTGACTTTTGGACCCCATTTTTTTCTTTTATCTACTTTTCACCTTTTTAGTTTATTTTTACCTGTTTCTCTTCTTTCTAACCTACCTCTCCAGTCTCTTTTCAACTATTTTTCTCCCTTTTAATCACTCATAAAGAAACTCATTGGAGTTAATTTTGAGATTGCTTTCCTTCTTTCTCTACAGTATAGTGTCTACACTGTTTTTCTGTGTATTTTATTTCTGTGATTTTATTGCCATTAGGCTGTTGACATACAGGTTTATGTCTCAGGTCTAGACTTTTCCTTGAAGTTATAGACTCATTATCCCAACTGCTACTTGCCAAGGCCATTTGGAAACTAACAGACTCATCACATGTAAACGTTACTTGTTGATTCCCTACCTTTTCACCACCTCAGATAGTAGCACTACCATCTGGCACCCAGATATTCAGTGGAGAAGCTGGAAATATTCCTTGATTTCTCTCTTTCTTTTGATGCCTACATCCAGTGAATCAGGAAAACCTTCCAATTCTATCTCTCAGGATATCTCTGTACTTCTTTATTTCTTTGTTGCCCAGCTCTAGTCCAATTAGAGCCATCTTTCAGCTGGTTCTATTTTTCCTTGTTTTTCTTGCTTTCTTATGTGTGTGTTTATTTGTTTAGTGACTACTATTCTCCCCATTAAGCTGTAAGTTTCATGAGGCCAGGAAATTCAGTTGTTTTGCTCTTCATGGCACCTAATACAGATGATAGATTCAATAAATATTTGTGAAATGAATGAATGAGTGGTCTTATGGTTGACTTAGCATGAGTTGTGAAAGAAAGATAAAGTAGAAAAAGGTGCCAGAAATCATTCCCAGATTTCTGATTTGAGTGAGTGGTTTACTTGGTTATACCATTTACCAAGACAGGAGTAAGTTTGGAGGGAAGATGTTAAGTTCCTTTTTAGACATGCTGAATTTGAGATCCTTGCAAGACACCAAGTAGAGATGTTCACTGGCCTTGGACTAGAGCTTAGAAATTAGTTCTGATCTAGAGATATCGATTGCAAACTCATTAGCCCAAGGGTGATACTTGAGGTCCATAGGAGTGTCTAAATTCCTTTAAGTGAGAAGAGTGAGTCTAGAGAAACATCAACATTATGGCATTAGTAGAAGATCAGAAGTAGGCAGAGTTGTAGGAAGAAAACTTAAGAGTATGTGCTATTAAGAAAAAAGGGGAATTTCAAGAAGGGGGGACTGGATAATAGTGTCACATGCTGCTGAGAGGTCAGAAAATTATAACTGAAAAATGACCATTGGATTTAGCAAAGTGACAGTGGCAATCTTGGAAAGTAGTTTCAGTGGAGTGTGAAGAAAAGGTCCAGATTTAAGGGACATGAGGAGTGAGGGAGATAAAGAAGATGGCACAGAATTTGTTTAGGACAGAAGAAGAACAAGGAAGAAACATTGTCAACTGGAGGTTGGACAGAAGATTGATGTTTTTTTTTTTTTTTTTTTTTTTTTAAATATGAAAGAGATTTAAACATGTTAAATGCTGTCCAGGAAGAGAGAACAAATCTGGGGTAGGGGGGAGTAGGAAAAGATAGAGAGGCAAGGAAGGGGTAAAGAGAATAACAAAGAATGATGCATTAAGAAGAGAGAGGTAATAGCCAGGAGAAGCAGAATGTGGGAGGAGATAGAGACCAAAGTACAAGTAGGAATGGCTTTTCACTATAGGTGGGTACAACCTATGTTCTAACCAAAAGGAGGAGAGACCATATATACTGTTGACTGATTGGTAGGTTTGGTCAAAATTGCAGGAGTCTGATGGCTTCCATTTTCTTTGTGACAGAAGAACAGATATCTGTTCCAGGACCACCAATTTCAGGGTCTGCCCCTCCTTGGTAAGGCCTACTCTAAAATATTCTGTATGGCCAGTTCCTCTTGAAATATTTTCTCCCAGTTATTGAACTGAACATTCTAGAAACGAACCCATTTGCTGAACTTCCCTCTCAGTGACGCTACCACTCTATGGACAGACCTTCAGAGAATTGTGGCCAGTGTAATATATTTGTGGATGGGCTCCCATCATTCCCATGACTAATATAAAGTCATCTGTTTATTATTCTTTTGTTCTCTCTTCTTTTTTTTATGGCTATTTTGCATTTCACCTTCCTGTTTGTTGCCAGGCATGATAAACTGGAATGGAGATACTTAGTAAAATGGTTTCAAATTATAATATCAGTACACTTTTGATGCCCCTAGGTAATTAATGCTGAAATTCACAGCCAGCAGTGGTAACAAGAGGCAGAAAACAACTCTTAAGAATGATGCAGTGTGCTTAATAATTGGTTCATTTTTTTCCTTCTGCCTAGTAATCAACTTTATTTTTATCTGCTATTACAAAGACTGGTTGGGGAAAATTTTTATTATGTAACAGTCTCCTTCTTGACCCTATCTGAGTGTTAAAGATGTTTCACCTGTTGAGTGGGTGACTGGGAATCCTAGGCAGTATTGTAGTCATGGCTTTTCTGTTTCCACTTGGAAATAACAGTAACTACAACATCACTCAACTCTTTGGAGACCTGAGCTGTGGCATTAACCATCATCTCATGTTGGTTTATTGCATGACCATTAAACAACTTCGAAAATCAGATTTTCACTGTTAATAATTAAGTAATTAGAGAGTTACGAGCTTTGACAAGAGTTCTTCATCTTTTGATCCCTACAGGGAAAATAAAGACAACAAAATGAAAGCTAATATACTGAATCTACTCACTGGTTTTCAAGTCCTACAAATGCCCTGCCATTGAATTTTCAGGGAGGAGTGGACCAGGCACTTCAGACATGAATTATTTTCCCCCTACTCTTCCAGATGTATGTCTTATTGGAGATAATATCTCCCTTCTTCCAGAGATAAGTATGTCTGACATTGGCAGGGCAATCCTTTGGAAATTTCCCATGTTCAGTCAGAGGTTTTCAGAGCGCTAAGAATCCATTTTGAATGTTGGTAGAGTCTAACGAACGGTGAACAGGTTAAGAATTAAGCACTAGGAAAGAAGAAAGACCTTCAAGTGTTATTTTTGCCTTGTGAAACAAACTGATCTTGAAGTCAGATCTTGGCTCCATAAATTATTATCTTGCTCTTGGGCAGTTTACTTAACTTCTCTGAGCCTCAGTTTCTCACTTGCATAAAAAGGATAATAATACTCATTTCATGAATTCCTGGGATAAAATAAAAACAGTTCATAAGATGCTCCCAGCGTAGGGTCTAGCAGATAAAATTCTCAATATACATGAGTTTCTTTGTCCTTCTTTCTCAAAGTAAAATTTCTTTACAGCTTCTGAACACGTACAAACCTCTTTTTAAGATTTGTTCTGTTAGATCTGCTTCTGTGACTATCTTTTGCATCTGTATCTTCCTCTCCACTCCTGATGCCAGAAGTGGCAGAATGATACCTCAGGTTCAGACTGATATCCTTAGCACATGATTCCAGTCATATGAACAGAGAGGGCAGCTCTGAAGCCTTCAGTTATTTTCCACTGCATGCCTAGAAAAATCCCAACCCTCTTATAGCTCAGAGAGGTGGGGCCATCCATATTCAATTTTCTCTTTCCCTTTCCAGCCTCTTTACTGAGTTCCCTACACACCCTGATTAAATCTTACTATTTCTTTCTCTCTGAGCATTGCTCATCCTGGTCTCCTTCTTTGCCTTTTCTGGCTTAGCATCTCCTCTTCACCATGTCTACTTGATGAAGTCCTACCCTCAGTGAGGACCAGTGCCAGTGCTCTCTGAACTCTAGGACGTACCATCTCTCCCTCCTGGTCCTACCCTGAAAGGATTTCTCCCTCTGAAAGCTCCCATAGCATTTTTTCTTTATTTGTCCACGTCTAGGATGTTCTTCCCCAACCTCCCAGCCTTGTCACCTCCTATTCATTCTGAGGTCTCAGCCATAAGTCATGTCTCTAGCTGTGGGATCTCCATTGGTCTCCTTACATAAATACTGCCTTCAAAACACTTATCTTGGTCCATGACGCCAACGGTCATTAATCTGATCATTCCAGTCATAGTTGTCACTCACTCAATAAGAGTAGAAGCTCCTCTAGGGGAGGAAGGGTACCTGTTGTTCTCTCGGCTGTATCCTCAGTGCCTGGCAGAGAAAGCACTCAGTAAATGCTTGTTGAATCAATAAATAAAGTCTACTACTTGCCACATACTGCCTTTCTGTATAACTGTTTTTATCCATGCCTGTCCCATCTATGTCACTGAGAACAGGGGCTATGTCATCCTATTTGGCCCTATAGCACCTAGCTCAGTGCCGTGTTGATCATAAGTGCTCAGTACACATTTGTGTAGTAAAAAACGAGTCAGCACAGCAACAGAGAAGCCTAGCCTGAAGCCTACTGCAGGCATTTTGAGTGGTGCGGTAGCTAACTGGATGGGGCGCAGGTGAGAGGGAGCCCACTTCAGGTGTAATAGGAGTCTTCCTCATTTTAGTAAACAAAACACTTGCAGTGGGTTTTGAAAGCCTTGATTTTCAGATCTCATTCATAAATGGTTAAGATTGTTTTCTTCAAGAAAAAAAAAATCTTAAAGCAGAGATTAATGCATAAACCCTTTCAATAACAAAAACAAAAGCTGCCCCTTCAGCCCCAGGTTTCCGATGGAAGGCCTTTTTCTCAAGATAAAATTTCCCATGCTCACCATCTTTCTTTTAAATTGCCCAATCCATCAGGAGGGGGGATTTGTGCCCCACCTGTGGCAAGACATTTTAAAGAGACAAGACATTTGATTGCTGTGCTTAGATTTATGGGGATTGAGATGACCCTGAAGATTAAATGAAGAAACAGCTGTGAAAAAGAAAACTGAAACAGGGAGAAAATTGATTTTTAAGTTGAAGACATATTGGTGTGGAGAGGTTTAAATGAGGAGCTAGGGCAGAATGATAAGAGCCAGGTAGGTGGGGGAGGGGCGCCCTGAGGGGAAGTGCGTGGCTTAATTGCCACTGGTGTAATCCCTGCTGACCTTCAGGAGGCTCAGAAAGTTGGTATCTTGAGACTGGGGTCTTAAAATCACATTTAGTGAACACCTAATCAGAGCTACAGATGGACTTCAGATTTGATCCTCCTGATGCAACTGAATTAAGACAGGGTAGAAGACAGTTCATCAAGAGTGACTATGAAATGAAATTCCTCAGGGTTATTTTTCAAAATGTGAGAGGCAACAAAAATATATTGCTGGCTAAAACAAAAGAAATTTAATCAGCAAAAATAAAAATATGATTTTTTTCCAAAGGGGGAAAATGTGTCTTGGGAACTTTCCCCAAATATCTAAGTTTCTTTAAAGGAGATCTACTCCTGCTTACCTGAAATCGATTTATTTCTGCTTTCTTCTAGGTCACTTGGTCTCTTATCCGTTCTACATTTCCACTAAAATATCATTCCTTTTTGCCTTTTCTCCAGCATCTTATGGTGACTTCAGAAACCCCTCTCCAGGACTGATTATAGAACTTCAGTGGTATTCAGTATGTTTTGAGTACTTGCTGATTACTTTTCAGTATTGTGGGATTTAAGCTACAGGTCCTGTCTCTAAGAATTTAAAGGATTTTTTGAAGATACAAAACACATACATGAAGTAATAAATACACATTTAATCCATAGATATTTGTTTAGCAGGAGTTCATGAGGAAGAGGGATCCTCAGGGCTGGCCCATTATGATAAATTCCCTGAAGGAGATGGGACTTAGCTCATGGGAGAACAGAGAAGTCATGGCTAGTGGAGTGTGGGGTATCATGGAGCCCAAACTGAACATGGAAGTGTTGAGTGGCCAGTGAGGAGACTAACCTGATATGACTAGAAATTCCTTATTAAGGAAAAAGTGGGGATCAACTGAAGTATCATCTGTGGATTTTGGATAACTGTGGCAAAGAAAATTATATGTTCTGAGAACATGATTATATAACTGTTAAATCATTTATATGTTGCATTTATGTATTTATGCATAAAAACGTGGGAGGGAACACCGGATCCTATAATTGCGTTTCTTTGTTTCTCATCCTTGAAGCTATTCTGTTGAGACACACACACACACACACACACACACAGACACACACACAATGCAAAGTACTTTGCTAAACATAAAGCTCTTGCGGTGCTCAGTTAATATGATCGATTTTCTGTGGGGGGGAGGGAAGGTAGCAAACTTCGTTTTGAGTACATCCTTCTTACTAGGTAAAGGGGCTAAAGAGACTGATCTGTAGCCTGCATGGGGAATAGGAATTACTAGATACAAAAATTCCATTAATGAATGCAGTGAGAACACAATTATGATAACTAAATGGTTTTAATACCAGATTGTTCCTTAGAAAGGTACATTTAAAAATATGGAGTAAAGATATTTGGGCGATTAAAATGTATCAGGAATGAAATAAGAGTATCTCCTGATGTATAGGTAAGAGAGATGAGTAAGAAGAAAGGATTTGCATTTAGTAATATCATAAAAAGAATAATGAAGCTTATTCAAGCACTGAATTTTAAATCACAGCAAACTAGAGTGATAAAGAATAAGAGAATAAAATGCAATGTATTTGGAAGTAGCATGCACTGTTGAATAAGTGATACACTGAGTTGAGAGTCTGTAAAAATTTCAAATTCATTTGCAAACTCAATTTCTCTGTTTTAAAGGGATACTATAAAATAATAAAACTACCACCATCACCACCACCTTTCCTAGATCTTGGCTTTTTTGCTCTCAAACCACTTTCTTATACTTTTCCTGCTCTGTTCTGAGAAGCAGGGGGCCTGACTGTGTTTCCAAAGGTCACCTGTCAGCTGACAGTTTACTGTGCTGAGTTGTGGGAACACGCTTAGCAGGAGATTGGAGGGTGGGAGGAAGGGAGAAAACAGGGTATTTCTCCATCCTTCTCTCTGCCTTGGGGCTGCTTCTGTATTACTCTAGTCAGCCCAGACTAGCCTCATTGTTCTGGCTTTAGTTAGGTGACCCTGCCCCTGGGCTCTGGAAACATAAACACCTCTCCTCTTCCAGCTTTGGAGGAAGAGATTTCGTGTACTGCTGATCTCTCAGTTGCTTCACTATTCCTTTTGGTTATTCATCTCTTTCATCTTCTGTTTAACAAAATCCCCTCTGTTAAATCCCTCTGTTTTAAATACTGTTTTTCTGATTGGACCCTGACTGCTGTGTGCTGGTATCACATATATAACACAAAGAATGAAGTTATACAGTAGATCGGTCTGAGATATTCAGTGAAAGGAATTTAGTTATACACATTCGAGTAATAGTTTTATATGATACCTCATGAATCTAGAGTAATCATATTTAACACTACAGGCTTTCCCAGAAGTATTACAAGGCTTACTCATGGGATAAAAATCTCCTGGTGGCTCTGAAATTACCTTCTAAGTATTGCTTTCTAGATCATCACTAAAATATTGATAAATTCCCATGTTCTGGGATGTACCCAATATATAATGTGAAAGCAACCCAGATAAATGCTTCTCTGTGTTAAATTTATTTTAGCTCCTTTGACAGAGAAACGTGCTTATTTTGGCATGGGCAAATTATTATAATGTTTTCTCCATTGCTTAGTTGATTTGGTTCAAGAGCAGCAGATCATGGTTCTGTCAGTGAATCAAGTATATTTCAAAAACAGTTCCAGCACTGCTAATACAGATGATGTTGTATAAGAACTCTGTTAGTCTGATATCCTGAAAGTCCTGGTTCTGTTGGGAAGTCTTTTTGTATGATGTTACCTATAATGGCAGAACTCTATTC
Organism: Enhydra lutris kenyoni; assembly: GCF_002288905.1. NCBI lineage: Eukaryota > Metazoa > Chordata > Mammalia > Carnivora > Mustelidae > Enhydra > Enhydra lutris. The sequence goes on along the minus strand of NW_019154091.1, from coordinate 7,273,085 downwards.
TGGTCCTCTGGTACTTTGACTGTCCATATCATTTTTTCTCCAGTATGGTTTAAAAAATGCTTATGCTGGAATCACCTGGTTTTAATGCAACACAAATGTAAAATGTCACCATTTTACATAACATGCTTGTTAAAAACACAAATGCTGAATCAGAACCTCTGGAAATAAGGCATGAAAACTCGAATTTTAATAATAAGTTTTTCTTTTAACCTACTAGAGTTTGAAAACATTGGGTACCAATGATGCAGGATTCCCATTAGTCTATATTTTATCTCCTCAATGAGATCAGTGGCTTCCAGATGAAAGTTTTCTTCTGCTAATCTGTCTTCCTTACATTGCCTGGCAGAGTAATAAGCAATTAGTAAATGTGCAGTAAGTATTCGTAGAATTGATTTGAATTCTTTTATCAACCCAAATATGAGGAGTAATTTCTTGAGCATTATCTTAATGATTATTATTGTTCTTTAAAACAATGAACAACACTGACATAATTATCTAGCAAAAGCAGGTAAATCTACATTGAAAGAATAGAATGAGCTTTAATAGAAAATTTGCAAGCATTGATGAAACACATAAGGATAATGATAATGGACATTATAAAATAGGAATTTAGAAAGAACAAATCATGCCAGAAAAACTTGATTGCTTTTTTTGATAGAGCTATAAGATCAGTAGATAAAAGTAATGTGAAATTGTAGATGTAATCTATCTCAATTCTGGTAAAGTGTTTGATAGTGTCACATGAAATTTTCCATCTTGAATTAATTGAAGTTGGCTTTGGTGTGAACCTCTTGTTGTCTGCTAGATGCTACAAAAGTCTACTAACACAAAATAATGATGCATCTTGTGATGAGCTATTTCAGAAATGAAAACTAAGTTTGCTTTCAGTTGCCATCTTAGTGTTTGATTTGGAGGTTGTATTTAAATAAGTTGGTGACATTTTACATTTGTGTTGCATTAAAACTTGTTGGAATCACTAGGGAAAGAGAAATTACACTAAGATGTGTTAAAATATCATAAATATTCATACTTTGTATCATTGACAACCTTCAGGCTTTTAAATATTCTACCAGCTCACACAGTTATGTTCACATACAGCCTTTTCTAGACTGTGAATATACAAGCATATGCCTATTTCAAACATATTAAGGGTTGCCAGATTTATCAAATTAAAATACTAGATATACTTAGAATTTATTCTTAAACACAGATGTATTAAGGGATCCTAAGAAAAGTTATAAAAAAATGATTATGCTTCCTCATCTAGGATTGATGGGTCAGTTATTTTAAGGCTGCTTCTGTGGACTAATACAAGTGTCTGGTCTGAAGTATAATATAACTGTCCAAATAGGTACGTTTGGCTGTGAATGAGAAATAATAGATTGTAAAGGACATTGCAGTTTTCGATTTTCTATAATTCTGAGGGAAGTATTATCTGAATTTTAAAAATTGTGGAAAGTGATGAGAATATTTAGTGCTAAAGGATTTGATTCACATATGTCAGAAAGACAAAAATAATTAAAGAATGAATATTTATAGTTGATGAAAATGGTAACTACAGGGGTGTGGTGGGTTGAGGAAGGTATATGAACATTGCAGAATTAGCTACCATGGCATGTGAGTATTAATGACTGACATTAAGTAAATGAAAATTTAAAGAGAGTGATACCAAGGCGAATTATTTTAATTATAAAAATCTTCTAAGAAATTGTTGGGTATTTAAATATGTTAGATATATTTATCTTAATATATTCAGTATATTCAAAATTAGACTAAAACCCAACATATATGCAGAAAGATTTAGAGATAACTATTTTATAACAACTTATTTCTTATTTTCTCTCATATTAACTTTATATTTTTCTAGATAAGAGAAATAATGATAGTTAATTTTAATTCACTTCTAAGCATCATATTTTCACTAAGCACATTTCTGGAGGTTAGCATTTTTACAGGGATTTTATAAATCTTCCCAACATTCTGAGTGGTAGGTAGGTATTCTTATCCTCATTTTGTGGCAGAATCTGAGGCTTTGATGAGTTTAATGACCTAGCCAAGATTGCATAGCTTGGAAGCTGGAATTTAAACCCAGGTCTGCCTGATTCTTAAACCTGTGCCTTTACTTGTTTTTATTAATTTTTTAAATTTTGATTCCAGTATAGTTAACATACAGTATTATACCACTTCCAGTGGTACAATACAGTGGTTCAGCAATTCTGTACATTACTCAGTGCTCATCAAGATAAGTGTACTTTTAATCCCCTTCACCTGTTTCATCCATTCCCCCACCTACCTCCCCTCTGATATGCTTTGCTTTTTTAAATTTTTCCAAGTTTTTATTTAAACTCCAGCTAGTTAACACACAGTGCAATATTAGTTTCAGATGTAAAATTTGTGATTCATCACTTACATACAACACCCGGTGCTCATCACAGGTGCCACACCCTTAGTACCTATCACTAATTTAACCCATTCCACCACCCACCTACCCTCCATTAACCATCAATTTGTTCTCTATAGTTAAGAGTCTGTTTCTTGGTCTGCCTCTCTTTTTTTTCCCCACTATGTTCATTTCTTTTGTTTCTTAAATTCCACATAGGAGTGAGATCATATGGTATTTGTCTTTCTCTGACTGACTTGTTTCACTTCATGTAATACTCTCTAGCTCCATCCACATCATTGCAAATGTCGAGATTTCATTCACTTTTATGGCTGAGTAGTATTCCATTATATATAATGGAATACTATATGTCATGTAATGTTATATAATATATTCTACTATATATATATATATATATATATATATATATATATGAATGAATGATACACATGCGTACACACACCACTTCCTTATCAGTTCATCAGTCGAGGAACACTTGGGCTTTTTCTGTAATTTGGCTGTTGTTGATAATGCTACTGTAAACATTAGGGTGCATGTATCCCTTCAAATCAGTACTTTTGTATCCTTTGGGTAAATACCTAGTAGTGCAATTGCTAGATCATAGGGTATTTCTATTTTTAACTTTCTGAGGATCTTCCATACTGTTTTCCAGACTGGCTGCAGCAGTTTACATTGCCACCAACAGTGCAAGAGTGTTTCCCTTTTTCCACATCCTCACCAACACCTGTTGTTTCCTGTGTTGCTAATTTTAGCCATTCTGACTGGTGTGAACAATAAAAGACGTTGAGCATCCTATCCTGTGTCTGTTAGCCATCTGTATGTCTTCTTTGGAAAAACGTCTGTTCATATCTTCTGCCCATTTTTTTTAAAGATTTTATTTATTTATTTGACAGACAGAGATCACAAGCAGGCAGAGAGGCAGGCAGAGAGAGAAGGAGGAAGCAGACTCCCTGCTGGGCAGAGAGCCTGATGTAGGGCTCGATCCCAGGACCCCCGAGATCATGACCCAAGCTGAAGGCAGAGGCTTAACCCACTGAACCACCCAGGTGCCCCTGATTCTGCCCATTTTTTTTAACAGGATTATTTGTTTTTTGGGTTAAACATGTACTTTTAATTATAAGGCTTGGCAGGCTTCCATGAAGACAATGGGGGCTTTGATCCAGTTCACAAAAGAGATTATTATTGTTTTAAACAGTAAGCTTCACTGTTGCTTTTGAGATCATTCAATTTGCTTAAATTTGATTTAATCATAACTTTTTAAAAATGTTCTACATATTTTTAAAATTTTAAGTATTTCAATTTCAGTATAGTTAACATACAGTATTATATTAGTTTCAGTTGTATAGTATAGTGATTTAGGCATGGCTCTTTAAAGGAACAGATCTGTTGGATAAAGTGAGATATATGTCTGCAGCACTTAGATTTCCCCTGATTTTCAGAGACTTTAGTAATGACCCCCATTCATATTCTATATGGATACTTATGTAAGATTCATGAAGATAAATATGCAATTAAAAAATATTTATTTAATTTAGAGAGCGTGCACATGTGAGTAGAGTGAGGGGCAAAAGGAAAGACAGAGAGTCTCAAGCAGACTCCCAGCTGAGCATGGAGCCTGCTGCAGCACTTAATCTCACAACCCTGACTGAGATCGTGACCTGAGCTGAAATCAAGAGTGGGATGCTTAATGAGCTAAGCCAGCCCACCATATCATCAACATGCAATTTTAAAAAAATTTCTATAGATGATCTTCCAGGACTAGTGCCCCCAGAAGAAGTAAGCATTCCCTCAGAGGAAAATCTGATGGTTGAGCTTTGTGGAAAATACTTAACTCATAGAAGATCTGACTCTATTTCTCCTACCCCTTCTAATACTACTGTATAAATAATAGTATTTTAGGAAAAAAACTGTGTTAAAAAGAAAGAAATTGTTGTCTTTTTTGGGGGATTATGTTCATTAGTTCTTTAACCTCTCTGGTCTGAACTACTTCATAAAAACTAGCATAGCAGTTATGGTCTCAGGTTCTGAAAACTGAGTGCATGGCTTCAAAGCTGAGCTTGAGAACATCTGCTTCTGTCTAAAATGGAGTGAAAGGAACTAGATTTATCTTCCTTTCTGAAATGACTAGGAAGTCAGGAAACATGTGTAACACAGATTTTAAAATATTGGACATCATCATGTCATGAAGGACTGTGATCCTTGCGCTATGGGAGACAAATAAGGTGAGTCTGTAATTGCCCTTGCTCACTGCCTAGAGAGTTTCCAGGCTAGGGTGTAGGCAAGGGGAACTCAGGTAGATCAGGGCAGGTCCCTTGAGTGAGATGACAGAGCTAATATTCTTGGGAGGCCAGAGACAAAATTTACAAGGTAGAATGTTGTGGAGAAGAGAGATGGCCATGGAGAGAGAGCTCCAGAAATCTGCAGAGGGTTCCTCTGGAATCTTTGGCTGAATGATAACCTGCTCGTTAATGAGAGGAAACTACTAAGGACAGGGAGGGAACCACCTGCAAGGTTTAGAGGGATAATACTAGGAGCTCACAGAAGGCTGGGCAAGTTTCTCTTTCCACCAACCAGAGTATAAAACGTCTTAATTCATGGATCATCAGGTAGTGTATTCTGAAAAATTGTGCCTTAGTTGTGAAGAATACTTAGCCCTTCACTAAAACACTGCTCTGGTCATGCCTAGCAAATCTTAAAATCAAGACCTGAAAGAAATGAATTCTTCCCAAGTAACTTTTTAACATTCCAGAATACAGCTCAAGAAAAGAATATAAAAATATCCAACATCCAGCAATGTAAAATTCACAATAACTAACTTCAAATAGAAAATTAACAAATCTAAACTTGACCATTTATTAGTGGCACCTTGACTAAATATTCAGATCCTCTGTTTCTTTTTCTTCAAAGTAATGATGATCATAGTACATTTCATAGAACTGTGAAGGGCAAATTCATACACATCAAGTAGTTAGTATTTCTGTTATGGATTATTTGTGAAGAACTGCATTTCTTCTGCAGACCTTTGGGATATCTGCCGAAGACCCATCCACCTCTAATACTTACATGTTCATAAAGTACAGAACAGCGCTTAACATTGTTTTAAACTCCCTTCTCTAATGTACACGTTGGTTTTTAGCAGCACCCCCCTCCCAATTTTGTGATGATTAAGTATTTGGGAATGTACTTCATTTAACAAGAATTTAAGTATCTTGACAGACAAAAATTTAAGTTTTGTCAGTTACAGATTTTTATCTGATGAAAATAACAAACAGCAAAAAGAAAATACTGCCATAGAAATGTCATTATTTGAGAGCCTTTTCTGACAGGAAAAAGGGAGACAAAGATTGACCGGAAGCATCTTTTGATTGCATCATCTGCCAGAATCTCAGTCAGCGCTGTATAATGGCCTCTCAGGACCCCTTCCTTATCCATCTGGCATCATCTTATGGTATCAGGTCGGTTTTTCTCTGTCACCAAAATAATCCCATTGGGATCATAGGACCAAAGGTATAAGAGTACATGATAGAACAGTGCTACCTCAGCTCTGATTGTCTCAACTCTGGCTCTGATCATGACTGTTCGGAACCTCTGTGATCAGATCTATTAATTGTCTTCCTAATGCAACTGTATTTTTAGCAAAACAGAATAGAATCCATTATATTTAATTTGGTGCTATAGACTCTAACATAAAAATAAACTAACTGAAGTGATTTTAATTTAGAATTATTTATTTCTTTTTCCTTTCATTTTAGTATATGACTTATTTCTAATATTAAGCAGATTTCCAGTACTTTTTTTTTTTAATATTTAAGGGTCCTACCCTATTATTTTTTTTTTTTCATGACCTTTCTTTGGTTACTGGATTCTTCATTTTATTTTATTTGTTTTTTAGATGCTGGCACACTGCACCTCCAAAGGTTGTTAGCATTTGTCAGCTCTCAGAATGACAGTTCTATTCACTATAGGAGACAAGTCATTTTCTTCCTGAAGAAAGGGGAAGCTAATCTCCTCCCACAGTAACATGTTTTGAGAAACATAATGCAGTGGGAAAATGTACCAATTATTTTGCTGCAAATTGTCTCCCTTCCACTAGATAGACAATCATATCAACATTTTCAGACTTTTTTTTTTTTTTTTTTTTTGCTGTTTTATAACATAACTCGCCTCCTGCAAAGTTAAACTTGATGTTAAAGAAAATGAATGAATGTTCCATGAACTATATGAGTGATAATGTATTGCTGTGTGGTTCTGGGCAGCTATCATTTGAGATTTCATTCCTGTTGATAGCTTCCATCCAAGCCCTTTAGCAAGAATATTTGTTTTCTATCATACAGGAGCAGGAGTGGGGAAGACACTGGATCGGTTACTTATTCTTCATGAATTCGGCAGGAGAAATTAGATAGAGGGTGTTTATTATATATCCACTTCCCTCTGACCTCTTTAATGATTAGAGGGTAGTGGGAAGAAGGGAATAACATCATTCTTGAGTGTGTGTGCAAACTGGTTTGTGCATAGCTTTAGATTTAGTGTCTGACCTGAGTTCAAGTCCTGGCTCCTGCATATGCTGACTGGACGGCCTGGGGCAAGTTGCCCAGCTTCACCTCTCCAAGGTTTATTACTCTGTACATCTGTAGAACAGAGACGCCATTTTATCTACACTGTGTAAGGTGTTTTGGAGGATGAAGGGCTTATCAAACTCAGTGCTATACCCATTATTCAACAGAGGCTTTAGGATGATGACCGCTGTGATCATGACCATGGTCTTAGGCACATATTTAAGTTAAATGAGTTCAGAATGATTATCACCTCTTTTAATGTAAAATTAGCACTGCACAAGCTGATATTTGGTATTTTTCTTTCCCCACAGAGTAAACCTATTCAGTATACATAGAAGTGGCTATTACAGTTCTTGACTCATCACAAGTGTCTGGTCCATGTTACTCCACTATCATATCTGAAGTAGGTGAACTTAAATTAATGAGAAGTTTAGCTATTTAAAAATACATGTAGCACTGTTTTTAAATTGAGATTAATAATTCAACCTGATAGTTGAAAAGTATTCATCCTACCAGGACTTGCCTCAACAGTTAGATAGCAGTTAGATAACCGTAAGATAACAGTTAGATAACATATATAATTTCTAGACTGAGGAGATTTTTGTGGCTTATCTGTTTCAACCATTGAGTTTTACAATTGAAACTGAGATGTGGAGTGTTGAATTTTTTTTCAGGATTATATAATTTATTGTCAACAGAGTAGAATAGGAATTCAGATTTCTTCCAGCTTAGGTGAGCACTTTATCCGTGGTATTTTCCTGTCACCCACTAGCTCTTTTGTTACTTTAGGATCATTTTTATGCTAACAATGTGCACATAGGAGGTCTCATAAGCATAAAAGTAAGTTATCTATCCTTGCATACTGTTTACGATACTAATTTGCCTTAGAATTCTTTGTTCAGTGAAGTTCTAGTCAAAGAGTTACAAATCTGGAGTTAGTATTATCCAATTGACTATTACTTTATTTTAATAGTGCCTGTAATTTCGTGGCACTTTGTATGATTTTTAACAGGAAACATTTCATTTGCATGCCTGTGCATTTTCCCATCTTGAAAAGATAAAAATTAAGCTTTTTAGAGATAATAACTCAAGGAGAAACCCAACCAGGTTTTAATTTGACAACATAAGTCACGTGCATGCTAGACTCACAGCTTGCATTTTCCCCCTTACTATGCAATTATCTGTAAATACTGTATGTGCTGGGCTAAAATGCTAGGAAGTCTACAATTACATTAATGTAGCTCCTTAATTGCATATAATGGGATTTTCAGGCTACTGCAACCTATCACATTTATCATATTCCTAATAAAATTACTCAGTTTTTTTTTTTGTCAGAGATCTTTTTATTTACTCTTCATTTAATTTAGAAGAACTTCAAAAATAATTTAATCCTTGAGAAATTAAATCATATGTAATGAAGGAGGAAAATACGCAATCCAGGTTAAGAGCCGAATCCACTTAAGAGGCAGTTATCCAAAATCCCAAGTCTTGTTGATGAGACATTTTGTGCCCTGGGCAGCAAACTCTAACAAGTGAGTCATTCTAGGACTCTGCTTATAAGATTCCTGGCTGTCCTTTGGAGAGGAATATGAATGTTCATAACTCCTTTGATGTCTGATGTCAAAAACAGGTATCCCTTGATATATAGAGTAGATGTATTCCCCTCCAAAAGTTAGCTGCCTTTAAGGCAGATTTCTTCATGTATAGTCCCGTTTGCATGGATGGCCATTAAGAAATCCAACTGGCATTTCAAGACCAAAGAATCTCCAGCATATACAGTTTTAAGTTCTTAATAAGAGAAAGACACTGGTTTATAAGAAAAGGTTAATAGTATTCAAAAGTCACTGAAAAACACCCATGCTGACCCTCAAAATACCAACCTCGGTTTAAACCTGTCTTGGAGAGGAAGGAAAGAGGCAAGTACTATGGAGCTGGATGAGCAGGAGGGGACAGCAGGCCCTGGCGGGTCCACTGTGGGGACTCAGAGCCTGGATGGGGCAGGCACAAAAGGGCCAGTTATGGATTGGCCCCCTCCCTCTCTTCTGTTTGTTCCCATTCTTTATCTTTGAATCTCTAGCCTCATTGCACTTGTTATTTGCTCATCGTTTTCCATGGTGATTTATCCAGCGATCTGGTTGAATCATCTGCTCCTCATAGTCTGGCCAGAGTACCCTGTGTACAAGTGTGGGGGCCCCTCTTTTTTTTTTTTTTTTCCTAGCTTCAGGGGAAACCATGACATAGAAATGGAAAGTATGTGCTTGTTTTTTGTCTTCCTGGTCTCCTCACCTCTGTCTTCCAAGACAGTGGTAACCTCTGTGTGCTCCCCTAGGCTCAGTGCAAACTTCCTCTGGTCTGTAGTCTCTGGCTCCTGAGAATTTCATTTCTGCCCTGTACCACAAATATGGTAGAGGAGTAATGTCGTGTTCTAGCAGTGCTAAGCTCCCCAGAAAACAGCTGGGCAATGATATTCTGGTCTTAGTGCTCTGGGAAAAAGACAGAGACAGAAGGAGGGGGATGAGAAGGAGAGAGTGAGTGAGCACATGTATGTTTAGAGGTGGAGGATAGATAGTGATTTGGAGGCATTTGAAGGTAGAAAGTCTCTAGTCGGTCTGATTCATCCAAGTGTACTGAGGACCCACAGGGACAGTACAACATGGGGGTAACAAGCCCAGGCACTTAACTAAGACTTAAACTCCCATACAAGTTCTTCTTGGCTGTGTGACTTTTGACAAGTTAATTTATCCTTCTGTGCCCAAAGTGGCGGTAACAACTTTTATTGGGTTGTGGTGAAGCATTACTAATGGCCAGAGAGAAAGTGTTAATGTACTAACAGCCCTAGAGTAGAATGCCCAACTCTTATTTCTGCCTTTCTTATTATGTGCCTTGTATTAGTTTTGGGGTCAAAATGTTGTACATCTTTGGGTAAAAGTAACAGACTTGGATTTTTAGAGAATGTGGGTAGCATCTCTTTGCTTCCTGTTACATATATATATATCACTCCTAAATGCTGCTTGGTATGCTGCTCTACCTTGAGAAATATTTGCACTGTATGTAATACAGATTTAACACATGCAGGGGGAGAGGATGCTCAAACACTAGAGGCTTTAAACTGTAACATCTCTAATGACAAAAAGGCTTTAAGGCTTTTTCCCCTAGAATTATGTCTGCATATTTTCTATGAACCAAATGTTCTTCCTTCATGAATTTTTGGGGCTAATACCTCAGTCTCCCTCGTCCCTAATTATGAGTAGTAAATACCATATCTGCTAGTACTGTATGGAGGTTGGACTGTGAAAGTCCTTGCATTTATCTTTATTTTACTGAGAACCATCAGTCAGGTCTTACTGGTGAGCATAAGAGTGATGGAAGTGGATGTTAGGAGAATTTCTGATGTTCAGCTTCTTACGCTTTGCCTTGTGTAGGGATTCATCTTGTTATTAGACAAATAAAAGAAGTACCAAAGCTTGGAATAATTTTTTTTCTCAATGTAATGGAATTACATTTGAACATGTTGAGATAGGGTGTGATGTGTCGAGGAAAGCTCTTTGTGGCTACCCAGAGAGTGTGAGAATGTTTAGGCCAGTGCGTTATTTGCTAGCCTGCCTGTTTGCTTGACCTGATGCATTGGCATCTGAGAGAAATGAATCTCAGGAGAGAATTTATTTGGGTCACCATAGCAACAGAAGGGGGGAGCAAAGATTGGTCTGGAAACCTATAAAGAATGCACACAAGTCAGTATGGCAACTGCAATACCTATTTCTCTGAGTTTAAATGTTTCAGGGAAAGTCTAATATTTAACTTTTCCAGTGGTATTCAAACTTTTCTTTGGCCATTGGTGGTTAATGTGGCATGACTCAGACTTTGATGTCTGATGTCTTTTTAAGAAGTTAGATTCCTGTAGGAATTCAGTGGCTATTACATTTTGAGTCATAATACTCTTGTGGCAGTCTAGCAGGAATAAACTTTTTCTTTTTTAATTATCTTGTTCTATCTTTTTGGTTTCTGACTAATAAAAAAAATGTTCTTTTTACCGATGTGTACTAACACCGGGTGCCCTTCTTTATCATTCCATTACTGAGCCGAACATTTTAAATGTCATTTAGAAGAACATCATATTGAGCTGCTCACAAAGAAATGCCTTTCATGTTGGGATTCAATATGGGAATTTAATTCAGCCTTGCACTGAGATACTGGGAAGATTAACAGATTATGGGATGAGAATGGAAATGGAAATGACAGATCAAAGACATTTGAATAGCTGCCGTCTTGATTTCCCTGGTAAGAGACAGATCAGTAAAATAAAGCACATGTATTTGAGAAAAAGCAGGTACACATTTGTTTGAAATTTCTGTGTTAGAACCTGGGTGTTAGGATATGTAGATACATGGAAATCTGGAGAGGGTATGGCTTCCAAGACAATGACCAGCCCACCATACAGTTTTTATCTTCACCTTTGCCCAAACTCAGTGTTTTTCCTGCTCCACCTCCTGCTTCAGTTTCCTGAGTTCCTGCATGGAATATACTTTTAGTTCCTTCCAGGCACTGAGTAGGTTGACCAATGGTTCTGGTTTGCCTGGGAATGTCCCATTTTTTGGCCTTGAAAGTCCCAATAAACTCCATAGTTCCGGTCACACCAGGCAGGCTTCCTATCCCAGCACCATGTGTTCTTTGCGTATTTCTAACTGCTTCCCACTTTCTATTCCTCTCACTGCTCTATTCTCTGCCACTTGATGATTTGAAAATGGTCTAGACATGCACTATACAATATGTTAGCTACCATCTACTAGTAAAATAAAAAAATTCAGTTTCTCAGTCTTTCCAGCCAAGTGCTCAACATGTGGGACAACGCAGATAGAGAGCATTTCTAGGATCCGAGACCACCCTGTCAGACCATGCCGATCTATGCAACTGAGGATGGGGGTAGAGGCATGCATGCAAGTGTTTCCTGCAATTTATGGCTTTGTTAGAATGTTAGCTGGAAACATGAAATATTGAAAGAACCACATAATCCTTAGCTTCCACTTTCTTTGAATTTCTCCTTATACCAACCATGGAACGTGTAATAAGGTTATCTGTCATCCTTATTGGGTCATTCATCAAACAGGTATTGAGCACCTCTGCTGAGATACCATGATGAATGATAGTGTCTGCCTTCTAGCCACTTATGGTCGAAAATGAGAAGAAAGGTTGTGATAGTTATATAGTAAGACTCTTCACGAGACCCATTAAGTGGGGTTGATGTGCGGTTGTGGTCCGTATTCAGAGGGGGCTTTGCAGAGGAGCTGATACAGAGCAAGGAAGAGGTAAAAGGAGGCAGTGCATGTGTGGTGAGGGGTGCAGACATGGAGCTGGACTGCCTGGGTTTGGATCTTGCCTATTTTCTCCCTCCACCAATTTACTTGCTGTGTGGCTTTGGGCAAGTTTCCTAACTGATCTGTGCCAGGGTTTCATCATTTATAAAATGAGGAGAATAATAGTATCTGTTTCACAGGGTTTTAATGATTGAATGAGTTAATACTCACAAAGCTCATGGAGTAAGACCTGGCATGATGAGAACTATGTAACTCTCTGTTAAATGCCATAAGAAAGAAGCGTAATTGAGACACAGATCGTGAAAAGTGAGTTTACAATAGCATGGGAGGATCAAAGAACCACAGGCTTCCTAGGACTTTAAGAGTTAAATGTCGATGATGGGTGGTGGTCATGCTAAGGGGGTGTGTGCACATCTGTGTGCAAGGATGGGAAGTAGGGAAGGAGGAGAGGGTTAGGGGGATGGAGGAGAGAGTAAACAGACATATAAGTGGGGCATGCCAAAGAGTGGGGACATGATTCTGTAAGTGATAGGAAGTTGTTGACTTTTTTAAGCAAGGAAGGAAGGAAATCAGCTTACAAGGATCCCAGTCCAGTGGGCTAGGAGGATGCTTTTGAGAAGATTGACAGCATCTGAAATACGAGGAGTACTGAAAGGAAGTGACAAATCTGAGAGATATTCAGGAGGCTAAAGAAAAAAAAAGAATTTGTTGGTTAAGTGGCTAAGGGGAGTGGGTAAGAGGGAGAAGTCCCATCTAACAATACAGCATCAGTTAGCCTAATATACTTGAAAATAAGAAACTGAGTTAAATTTGGGGGATAATTTCAAAGACAGTTTTCCCTGCCTCTGGAAGATGTTGTTACAAAAATATGAAATTATTCTTAGTTATGGCTCTATTGTAAACTCATAAATGGAGTTTTAATTTTTTTTAAGAAAATTTTCCTGTAATATAGGAGAAAGGAAAGGAGAGAGTTTGAGGATGGAAAGTGGTAGAAAGTTTAACATCATTCTGTTATTCTAAGTTATTGCTTTGTCTTTGGAAAAGTAATAAAAGCTTATTTCCTTTATAACTTCATCTGTGTACTCAGGGCTGTCACATTAACCTCACATTAGTATTAGATTTTAATAAAGGACAACATGGGAGGAAGAAAGATGTTTGCTAAATCTAGAGAGTGGACCATATAATTTCATTTTTGGAGGGCTTCTAATATTTTTATTTTTTCATTGTCTTGAAAATGATATTTAACTTTGTCAAATAACTGCAACAGAAAACAGAGGCTGTGTTTGAATAGTATTTGGGAGGTGTTGCTAAACAACATAAGCTGGGGCTTCTGTTTCTTTACTGGTTCATTTCTTGGTAGCATTTTGGAGCCAAAGGGGAGTTGGATCCCTTGCTTGGAACAGAGTTCCTTACGTTCATTTCTGGGCTGAGATGTATTTTTGAGCATGATCTTTGCCAGTGTGTTCCTTTATTTTCTTACCTAGTGAGTTTGGCGATTCTGTTATATGGCCTCATATAATCTCTGAACCTCCGATGGCTAATGAGCTTTGGTCCTCAAGCCAAAGCTGGTTCCTGATGCTCAGAAAACTTGACACTCTCCTTGGCAAGTTCTTTCTGTACCCCTCTTTCCTCATAGCTCTTTCTGGCTGCCAGGCTTCCTATCCCAGGTGGTTCAATCCTAGATGTTTCCATGGCTAGAGGAAATTTTCATCTAGCCCCCCCACCCCTGGGTGTAGATATACTACTGCTCAGGCCATTAGCATTTTTCGTTTTCACCTCTTCATTTTGCTTCTTGGCCTTAAGAAGATTAGAAACAAAGGGAGAAGCATAGGGCTGCATATTTGTGTTTCCTACAAGGCTTGTTGAAATACTAGGGGAGTGGCTGGAAATGTCGGGTGAAATGGAATTAAGCAATGGTCTGTGGGCTTCAGTTATTGGTAGCTTACCTGCCTCATGGCAGTAATAAGCAATTGATAGTTGTGAAATAATTTTGGCATTTTTCCAGAAATTTTTTCTTCGACTTTCTGATTTCAAGTCTGGCCAATATTTCTATAATTTCTTTCCCATGGCATGTTGCTTGAGCCTTCATTAATATCAAACTATAATAATATTAGCTGCTAACATTTTAGGTTGCCTATCATGTTTCAGGCACTGTGCTGAGTACTTTACCTTCATTCTTTGTTTTAGTCTTTCCTGTCCCCTTCTGAAGTATGTACAGTTATTGTCTATACATGTGAGGAAACTGAGGGTCACAGAGGTTGATAGAGTATAAAATGTCAACCAGTAGACAGTGGAGGAGCTGGGATTCTGATCTAGGTGGTCTGGCTCTAGAATCCATGCTCTTTTTTTTTTTTTTTTCCCCTTAAAGATTTATTTGACCAAGAGAGAGAGGATACACAAGCCGGGGGAGTGGGAGAGGGAGAAGCAGGCTCCCTGTTGAGCAGGGAGCCTGATTCGGGGCTTGATCCCAGGACCCTAGAATCATGACCTGACCCTAGAATCATGACCCAGAATCATGACCAGGACCCTGGAATCATGTTCAACCAACTGAGCCACCCAGGTGCCCCTAGAATCCATGCTCTTAACCAGTATCTTCTTAAGTATTGTTGCCCCCGCCAGCCACCAGCATTCCCCACACAGCTTGCTTTACTAGGAAGTGCCACATGGAGTGACAGAGTCCACAGAGATGCCACTCTGCAGGATTTTGCAGAAACCACACTTCCTGTCCCTTTCTTGTTAGACGTGGTGAGTGTCTAAGTCTTGCTGCTCTGTGGTTTCCAAAGTGCTCCTTAGAGATGGAGAGAATTGCTAGAACTCAACATCTATGTGTTGAGTTTCCACAAGAGTAATATTTTGATAGCAGTGGTCTGAACCCTTTGAGGAGCGATTCATGATATTTATCATCCTCATTTCTATAGATGGAAAAGGGGACCCAAAAAAATCAAAATCACTTCTCCAGGTTTGAGTTGCAGGTCTTCAGCAGTGACAAAAACATGGCCAGAAGATAAAGAAATCTCAGCTTTCTTCCAGAGTCCTCTAAGGTTGGGGCTTATAGGATTCTCTTTGCTTCTTCAGCTTGTGTAATACCACCACCGAGTGTCTGACCTGACCTCTCATTTTATTCTGTGGGAGTTCATGCAGTTGCATCAACAGGTTCTCCTGTGGGCCCAAGTGGGTTGATTCATTTAATAACTGTCTTTTGTTGTGCTCTTTCCACTCAGGATGGGCTCTCGCTTTTTTTCTGTGCTTACTCAATCACACTGCCCATTTGCTGCTGAGAAAGGTCACAGAGTATTTTTATTCTGGTCATTCTCTCATTACCCTTGCATAAAGTAGCCACAGGCACCATGTAGATAGCATTTACAGTGGTTTTCAGTGGCATTCCTTTCTGTTTTTCCAAAACACAGAAAAATCTGGTAGTCAGAGAGAATGGAAGCTGCTCACCCGCGGGTCAAGTCCTTTTACAAAGAATGCTGCTATGGTCTCACCACTAGCTCTGTGTGATGAAAAGCATTTTCGGTTACAACACCCATCTCTCAGAAAGCAACATGAGACCCATTTGTGCCTTTCGGCTACCATTTCATCTCCTTCCTTTCATCTTAATCCCTTCTGGAGCACAACTCCATCTCAATATGTGAAATTCCCAGAGACCCCTTTCAGGATAGCGTTTACTCCTCCAGATTACCCAGTGCTACCCAGAGGTCACCTTTCTCTACGAAGATTGCTAAAGTCTCCCTCAACCATCAGATTCCAAGGCAGCTGCTTAGCCACTGCACTGCTTCTGGTACTACAGGCTGCCCCTTTGTCCTTTACTAGTATGCTCACCCTCTGAGGGTTCCACACAGTGCCTGGGATGTAATAGGAGCACACAGAGAAGGCGCCCATAATGACTGGGCCTCTGAGAAGTGGCCTCAAAAAGGCTGCCTTTTAATTCTCTGACAACCTTTTCTTTCTATATCTTTTCTTTCTCCCTTAAATACCTCTAGAGTTTGAACCTCAGCATCTCAGCTTTCTACCTCTATTTGTGTTCTCTCTATCTCTCAATTTATCATTGACATCCTCTGGCTGCACTTTCATCTCTTTCAACCTCTGCCTACATTTCCTCACTTGAGTACCTGTGCTGTTCCTTATCCCTAGCCCATAAACATGCAAGGACACATGCCGACTAAATCCCCCTGCATACTGCGTCCCCTAAAGGAGTTATATGTTTACTTCCCTTCAGGTGGCACCTGAGTGACTCCGTCAGTTAATTATCTGACCCTTGATTTCAGTTCAGGTCATGATCTCAGGCTTGTGAAATCGATCCCCATGATCTTTTAGTCTTGAGATCAAGCCCCTCATCAGGCTCCACATTCAGCACAGAGTCTGCTTCAGATTCTTTCTCCCTCTCCCTGCCCTTCTGCCTCTCCCCACTCATGGTCATGCCCACCCCCTCAAAGAAATAAAATAAAAAAATAATAATAATAAAGTTTTCTTCCCTTCAGGGAGGGGAACCTTGGTCTGCTCTTCTGGTCACATAGTTCCCTCTTCTGTTGACAGATATATAGAACCAACTGACCAATTCTAAATGACTTTGCCCTTCCAACCTCCTAGATCAGTGATCAGTACATTGTTTTGTAAGGGGCCAGAGAGCACATATTTTAGGTTTTGTGGGCTCTACAGTTTCCATGGCCACTGCTCAGCGTTATGATGTGAAGGCAGCCATAGGCAGTATGTAAACGAAAGAGTGTGATTATGTTCCAATAAAACTTTATTTATAAAAAAAAGTCAGTAGGCAGGATTTTGTTTGTGGACCAGTTTGTTAACCTCTGAACTTAACTGTATGTTTTTAGCCTGAAATCTTTAGAACCAGTGAATGGTATTCCCAGTGTAATTTCTGTAATCAGGTTCAGTCCAAACTGCTGTGTTGGGTTCACATCACTATTACACCTGAACTCCTCTGGAATATGTGCCAGACACTTCTAAACTTTTCTCTCACTTTGATTGAAACGTCCCACTGTGTTCTACTTTCTACTGCTTTTTCAGATCTCAGTTGATTTAATCTTGTTTTTTTTTTTATGTTTTTTTAAAGATCTTATTTATTTGACAGAGAGAGATCAGAAGTAGGCAGAGCAGCAGGCAGGCAGAGAAGGGGAAGCAGGCTCCCAGCTGAGCAGAGAGCCAGATGTGGGGCTCGATCCCAGGACCCTGAGATCATGACCTGAGCCCGAAGGCAGAGGCTTAATCCACTGAGCCACCCAGGTGCCCCTGATTTAATCTTTTCTAGAGTTCTTGCCTTAAGGAAGTTCTTCTGTTTAACTTCTTCGGTTCTTTATACCCTTTTCAGTCATAGCTTTGTTGTCTTAAATATATCTGTTTGGTGTTATAAAGCTTGGATCCAGATTTGTTTGTTTATTTCTTTCTTGCCAATTTTTATAAAAAAGATAGTATCTAACACTGGGAAAAGCATAGACATGGCAGGTGGTAAAGCATGCAGTCTAAAAGATTCATTGGTTCTGATGTGGGAAACATACAGAAGAAAAATTATTAAACGTCCTTACGCATAGACAAGCCCTTAAAACAAGCAGAGTGACATTCCTCTAGGGAGTCTTCACCTTAAGGCTTTGCTAAGGGCAAAGGATAATCCTAGCCTGACCCACCCCTACTCCTACCAGGATCCTGTAAGTCTACTTTAACAATTCATTTGGAAACTTTATCTCTAAACGCTCCAAATACTGTTGACAATCATTCCCAAACATATGGCCCACTGATACACATCTAAAGGGTCTCACAAAAAGCTTTTATTACTGGTAATGAACAACCTTTTTTCCCAACAGCAGCTAGCCCTCAAGGTCCTGGAAACCTTGCTTCCAAAATTCCTTAGAGACTTAGGCCATCCCTACCTAACTCCCTCCCAACTTGAAAGCATGTAAGGACCACTCCTCACAACCCTCAGACAGCAGCTCTTTCTGCCCATGGGTCCTGTCCCCCCGTGCTTTAATAAACCACCATTTTGCACCAAAGAAGTCTTAAGAATTCTTTCTTGATCATCACATCTGGACCTCACCCCATCAAACCTCACTTATATTCTAAGACTTCATCAGTTCAGCCTCGATCCTTTAGTTATAGACATCAGAATTCATTCTAGATTGTTTAACTGAAATGGCTTTATTACAGGTTATTGGGAAATTTGCACACTTCCCAGGCCTGGGAAGTAAGTTTCCTTGCTATTCAGCCAACAGTAATGCAGCCAGCACAAACATTCAAATATCACAGGGTCCTTCTTTAGAGAAAACCCCACTACCAACTCTGCTCATCATTCTTATGAATTAAACACATAACCTCCTCAACCATTACCTCAAAGAACCAAAGATAGTGTCCTGTGCTTGCCAGAGAATCCTATCTCTGTGCTTGATGCTCACATCCTCCTTCCTTGTCTTGCATGGGTGTATCCACATGTCAAACGTAGGGTGCATATAGTGGTAGAGCCACAAGAGGGTCTGAAAACCAGCTCTCTAGCTTCCATAGTACAGAAAGATACAATGGAAGAGAATAGGGTGGGCTAATGTAAACAACCATTTACTGGCCACAATCTTGGGTGAATTACTATTTGAATTTTCCTATAGATAAAAATGGGGATAAAAATACATTTCTTATAGTGTTGGTCTGATTATTTTCAAAACATCTGTGGCATAATAAGTGCTCAATTAATGGCCATTTTTATAGACAATAAATGAATATTTTTAACTATATAAGAACACAATGAGCATGTTAAAGAAATTTTTCTTTATGTTTAAAAGCATACAAGAATAATGAGAATGGAGTATGCTTCTCACCTTAATAATTTTAGTGTTCTGATTTGCTGACATTCTGTCCTTTGGTCAGTTCACACTAATATAACACTCTTAACCCATATATTCATCAAATTTAGTGCCTTCAGTTTAACTCCAACCTCAAAAATATGCCCACATCTTTTTATTCATAAAACGTGGTTGTAAAATGTAGAAAAACTGTAGAAAAACTGAGGACCATAGAAAGTGTAAAGAAGGTAAAGCTCACAGGTGATCAGTGCTCATTTATGATGAAGTAAAATGGCATTCATGGTAGCCAATTGAGATGTTCATGGCTTGATGCTAGTGGAATCAAGGGTCAGGTACAGCAAAAAATTGAGTACAGGCCACTATGGGTGGTGTTTGAACCTCTGTTATTGATTTGTTTCTTATTAACTGTTGGGGAGGCAGCTGTAATTGTTACCCTCATCTTACAGTGGAAGAGACCATGACAGGAGGTGACTACTGTGTGGTGTCTCAGTTTGCATCTCGAGAGGCCACGATTTCAATGTGGGTATTCAGACTCCAAATCCACCTCTCTTCCCATTGTCCTATACTTCCTCTGTTTTTATGTGTTGTGTTGCCCTGTGGTCAATGAGTAATGCACAGGGACCGATTCCATTACATTCCTGCTGCTTCTGGTGTCACAGTGAGCTGTTCTTAGCCCTTCTGTAATAAAGAGTGAATTAGTATCACTCTCTCGGTTTAGGACCACAGTGTTCTGCCAAAGATCATGCCAATTGGTTGCTTAAAAATAACTTTGAGAGGATGACAAAATGAATTGACAGCCCAGCATGAGAGGTCATTTATTGTATTATAAACACGAAGGTGTAAATTTTGTTTTTTGACTACATATGGTTAGCATACCCTAGCATCTCAATTAAATATCTTTTGAATTCAAAAAATATTTGGGAAAATATCTTGGGAAATATTTTGGGAAATATCAAAAGATATTTGGGAAATGGGAAAACACGTGTCTAAATTGTTTATTAGTGACTGGCCTATTCTCAGGAGTTGTTTCCTGATATATTTATCAAATGGAAATAAAAGAAGACAACAAAGGAGTACCACCTAATTTAAATGCATTTCACTTTTTAAAAAATGTTTTAAAATGCATTCTCATATGATACTTGAGTTTATAAGTGGGATGAAGTAAAAATAAAAAGGACGTTCTGAACATATGCAAGATGCATCAATATTCTTCTTTTCCGTGTGCCTTGTGAGCTGAGCCCCATTCTTTTACCTTCTGTATTCGATGACAGTGCCTTCCATAAATTGTCTAAGCCCTGTTGTTAAACTTATGCAAGCAGATCACCATACATACATCTATTCTCCACTGACTCAGTCTCACCAGAGTTAAAACAAAAAGTAGAGAGAAGTCACTATGTGTAGCTGGCAGATAGAGGATGGACCCAGTTGATCTCTAGGGACACTGGATCTCCTGCCAGCACTGTGGGAAGCAGAGCCAATCCTCTAGGTGCAGCATGACTCTGTGAACCCTGGAAGAGTTCAGGAGAGCTTGTGTGCACCTCAAGTCTGTTAGCCCTGAGGACGGTCAAGAGAGAGTGGTGCAGTAGCCACGGCAGCCATGGGGAGGCACCACCATCGAGGCACCTCCTCTCCCTTCCTGGTGTAACTGTTTGATTTCCTGTGCAGGGTACACCAGACCTGGGATTTCTTCTGGGATGTCACCATACTGTCTTGGTCCCTCTATCGAAACCACCCTCGTGAAAAGGCAACTCCTCCTTTAGGAAACTAAATGTCAAATATTGCAACATATCTTTCTCTCTTGTTGTAGACACATTTATTGTCTTCTGTGGGATTTAATTGCTTTGCTCCTTAGCTAGCTTTTTCCTCACTACATTTCATACAACTTTTAAAAGAAAATGGTCACTCACTAGACAGAAGGAGGAGGAGGCATAAAAGTGCCAGTTTTCTCCCCTCTCATGATCGCTGTCTAGTCAGCAAGTGTCACCAAATATGGCCTCACTTTCCACACAATTCTAGGGTTCCTTAGGTGGAAATTATTCCCAGCTTGGCATAGATTATCACAATCTATTTTAAATAGAAGCCAACAGGGATCTTTTCTTCCTTGGCATTGCGCTTTACTCATGTTGTTAATAAAATTAGAAAGTGCTTACAGTTGTGAAGTTCTTTAGATTTACCTGGTGGTAAAAAACAGCAATTAAAGATGAAAACCCTCTTAGTTCCTTAAAAAATTCTTGGGAGGAAAAAACCAAACTCCAAGCGGGAACATAGCTAGTTCTCTAGGGTTAAATTCTGTCTTTGAAAACATGTCACTTACAAAATACTCCTTGTGTCCTGATTTTCTTAGAGAAGTCAGGTGGGCATATTTGTTTTAATTCTACAGCTTGTGATTCCCAGCCTTGGCTGTGCATTAGAGTCACCTGGGGCACTTTAACAGGTATGGGTCATGCCCTCACGGAGTCTCATTTAATTGGGTTGGGGTGTGACCTTAGTGCTGGACTTGAAAAGCTCCCCAGTGATTCTTTTGAGCCGCTGAGGTTGAGAACCACTCTTCTAGTGCATGTATTTCACAGCACATCAGTTGGATTCCCAGTTTATAGCTGCTGGAATGGACTCTTGCTAACTTATATAGGAGGAATTTGTTAAAAAATAAGGAAGCTCACTGACTCAAAGGAAGGACTATGTTACCAGGTCTCAGGACAGAAACCAAGACAACTACGGTAATCAAGGCAACATGAACCAACGGATGACCTGTTTAGGCACTGCTGGATGAAGCAGCTCCAGCCATTTTTCTGTCCTTAAAATTCTGCTTAAGGTTCAAATTCTAGGGAGAGAAAGAGGAACCACTAAACTCTTAGCCCTTACCCTTAGCTAGGATCAGATGGGGTGTAGTAGTTCCCCAAAGGAAAATTGATTTGCTCTTCTTAGAAGGTGGCACTGAAGTTTCTTGGCAGACAGCACCAACAGATGTCCCCACACCCTGAAACCATTTTGCTCTGGATAGGGAGGATGTAAGGAACATTTCTCTCAGAAGGCAGTTGGCTTAGGATCAGACTCCCTTGGTGTCTGCTAATTTGTTTATGGTAGTTATTCATTCATTCAGAAAATGTTTATTGAATATCTATATTATGAAAGTCTCTCTGTGAATGTCACGTTGGGAAAGTAGTTGATGCTTTTAGGGTACTTAAAATTTCGTAAGGGTAAGAGACATGCAAATGTAAGCATGATATCCCAAGCATATCTCCAGGCATTAGTTCACAGAATAAGACCAGCATCAGTCAGACAACTAGTATTTGAGTGTCTACGATTTGTTAGACCCTCATAGTTCCTGGCCAGTGAAAATAAGATGGGGACTTTCAGATGTCCCTAGACAAACTTGATTCTTGCACTGGTTACCCATGGCTGGAATTTCTCATCTTCTGACTGAATCTTTTCTTATTGTTTTTCAGTCCCTTGAATCACCTTACTGATGACACCCTGCTTCTAACATGCCTGGACTCAGAACTGCCTTCATTCTCCTTGCTGTAGTTGGATTTTCCGGACATAACCTTATGTCTGACTAACTTAGAACACTTACTAACATTACTACTTTTTTTCTGAACCACTCTTCTGAAGTAGGCCCATCTTCTTGCTTTGCTTTGTCAAATAAGGTCCAGAAATACAGACTCTCTCCTTGATCTTGGGCATAATCATTTTTTTAGGGCTTGTAGAATATGCTATCTGGTGGGTAGAAAATATCTTCTTAAAACTACTGTGTGGCCTTTTAAGCATATGTTCTAAACTAAGATATGGTCAGGTGACTATTACGTTAGACCTGTAGTGTATTTGGGTGTATTTTCTTTAATTTTATATTGAAAGTAATGGAAACCTGCCAAAACTATCAACCCAGCAATACTAACAACTAAAGAAATCAGAATATTTCTGATTTTTTCATTAAAATATAAAACTAAAGGATCCAAGTAATAGTAATAAAAACAATGGCTAACATTTATTAAATGTGTACTATGCCTAGTCCAGGGCAGGTAGTAAATGCCTCGTAAAGATTGGCTGTAGTTTTATGGGGTTTTGTGGTTACTGTTATATGGTCTGGCAGGCATTGTATATATGCAAATATAAGGATAGTACTCTACATTTGCAAATGTATTTGGTCTTCACAACAGTCCTATGAAGTCAAGGTACTTTCATTATCCACATTTTACAAATAAGAACATTGAGTTATATAGAGATTCGAGAACTTGTCCAAGTCCCATAGTTAAACTAAGTGGGATTGTTGGGGACAAACTCAGGCAGTGTGGCTCCATTTGTTTAACCTCAAGATAGTTGTTGGTTGTTTTTATTGATATAGTGCCTACATATGGTTGCTTCATAAATATTTGTAGAAACAAATGAATGAATGAATGGGGGGTTCTATGGCTTTTTTCAGTGTGTTCCCTACCACTGTGCTTTGGAACACAAGAAATTAAATTTAATTTTAATTAAGACATAATCATGGTGACAATTTATATTTAAAAGACTACTCTATGCTCTACAAAGCTTATTGCACTTTTTTATGTTTTATTCTTTCAGCTTTATTGAGATACAATTTCCATAAAACACTGTAAATTTAAGGCACATAACACGTTGACTTGGTATACTTATGTGGTGCGAAATGATGACCACCATGGTTTTAGTTAATACCTCCATCCTTTACATAATTACCATTTCTTTTTTGTGGTGAGAACATTTAGGATTTACTCTCTTAATGACTTTCAAGTATATACTACAGTATTACTAGCTATATCCCCATACTGTGTATTAAATCCCTGAAATAAAAAAATCTTATAACTCCAAATCTGTCCCCTTTGGCCAGCATCTCCCCATTTCTTCTACTCCCCAGTCCCTGGTCACCATCAATCTATTTTCTGTTTTTCTGAGTTAAGCTTTTTTCCAAGTATTTAGTTAATGTGATTTCTTACGATTTTACTCGTTTGAATCATGGAGATTTGCTTATCTTCAGAAGAATAATGATCCATTTGGCCATTGTAGATAGTGCTTTAGGAAAACGCATCAATCACCAAGAGAGGAGATGGGGCCTGCTTCATTCTTATTGTCTTTCTGATTCTCTTTCCTTTGCTGGCTTTTTCCCCAGGCTGGAGATGACTCTCCCTAAAGTTAATTCCTCAGTTGTCCTTGCACTGTCAGATGCCTTTCTTTTCTGAAGGATTTCCTTAAGCCGCTGTGGTTCTTTTAAGTGGCTGTCTGGATAGCACCAAATGTTGTCTGGCAAGTGAATGACCTTATGCGACTATCCACATACATTGTCAGAAGAGACTGTGAACTTGGTTTTGGACTTAATTTTAGGAAACGAATCCCAAGGCAGGTGTAACAAACATAAAGACCTGTCCTATTTCCTGTTTCTCCACTTTGCTAGAGACTAATAGAAATTATTGCTCTTTTCTTAAATTTGTGTTTATTTACCTATTTTGGAAGAGCGACTTATTTTTGAGTGACAGGAAAAGAATGCCGATAAGTCAATACCTGGGTGAAGCATGGATTAAAAGTAACCCTGTTGGGGATTTTACAGAGATGCTGCTCTGTCTTTCAAACCAGGAGATCTTGGAAGCAACTATTTATATTTCTTTGCCCTCAGTTTCAGTTGTACTGCAACAAAACAAAGGTCTGTGATGACCACTGAGTTCTAGTTTGAGGCAGCAAGAACCAGGTACACTCTTGAGTGTGGTTTCATAGAGATCCTCAGTCTTAGAGTCCATGTGAGCCTGGCTCCTGGGTTGGAGCAAGCGTTCAGGCAGAGCACCCAGCCGAGGCAGGCGGGATGGGGGCCAGGGGTGGTGTTAGGTAAACCAATCCCATGCCTACCACTGCATAAAATGAGAGAAAGAGAAAGTCTCCAAGCATGTGGCTTCTCAAAGAATTGAGGCTAGGAGAGAATTATCTGGCTTGGCCAGGCTGATTTGGAAGAAATGACCTCTGATCTAGGTCTGCAAGAAGTAGGAGTTTGCTCAGCCCCTCAGAAGAGAAGTAGGGGAGAGCATTCCAGGGAGGGTTGCATGTATAGAGATTTAAAAAGAGAGGAAGAAGAGAGTGTTTGATGTAACCATGTGTGGAGTAAGGTGGGAGAAGGAAGGAAGGACCACATTATAGGGGCCTTATTGCCCCCAAATGAGGATCTCTTATTAATCTGGAAGGCTCTAGGAGGGAAGTAGGAAAGGGACAGCTCTGGATTTTCATTTTTGAATCATCATTCTGATGTGAAGGATGGGTGGGAAGTAGTTAGGAAAGGGCAGCCTTAAAGAGTAGTAGCAGAATGAAGAGGAAGGGGTTGGATTTATGAGGCATTTTAGGAGATAAAAATCAGTAGAACTTGATGAGTTACCTTGAGTGCAAGAGGGTAGGGATTTCCCCCAGGATGGGAAGCTGGGTGAATGGTGGCACTGGTTTCTAGGAAAAAGGCTGCAAGAGGATAAATAGGTTTAGAGGAAGTGAATACATGTGTGTATATCCCTAGAAGCTGACCAGATGTATATACTGGTTATTTTTTCAGTCCCAGCTTTCCACGTTTACATATATAAGGTATTTCAGTTCTCTGCCTCAGCTGAGGCAGTCCAGCAGTCCCTGTTAAGATTGTCTCGACTGAGTTTTTCATGAATCATTCCAAGACCATAGGAATGATTCTTCATCATTAAAAAGCAGAGACATTTCCCATCCTAAAATGACTTGAAAGCAGAGACATTTCCCATCCTAAAATGACTTGAGATTCATTCTCCTTCAGGCTTGAGTCTTAGAACTGGGGAATCAAAGTGGTGTTCCTCTAAACTGGCCTCTTGAAGAGTAAGCTGGTGGTACAGCAGCCAAGCTAACTCAGCAGGAGTTTAAGGACTGGATCTCAAATGAAGGTTCTCTCCTTCTTTGCCCCAGTCAGTGTCTTTGTCCTTTCAACCCCATCACACAGAAACCCCTCACAACTTGGGAGAGGCTCACACATTTCTGCTTCTCTCTCCTTTGCCCTCCCAGATTTCCTGCAATAAAGGTTCCATGCAGACTGTGCTCTTGGCCACCCTTGGGCCCCTTATAGATCCAAGGTTTTGTTATTTCTAAAATTCATCCTTCAGTTTGCAGAGCCTTTCTCCAGGTTAATGAGGTGTCAGAGACAATAACCAAAATTGTATGGTTCTTGCACAGTCCTTTCCAGCCTAGTATTTCTGAGGGGACCCTGAGAGTGTTTCACATGTGTTCATAGGAGTCCTTCTGGTCTTCTGTTGGACAGCCAACCACCACTGCTGCTCTTGCTGGTGTTTTGTGTTTTTGCTGGAAATACTGATGTCCGTACAGAGGGTACTCTTAATTCCTGATACAATACTGTGATGGTTAAGTGTAGGTCAACTTTGCTAGGCTGTGATGCCAGTTGTTTGGTGAAAAGCTATTCTAAATGTTGCTGTGGAAGTATCGCGTAGATGTGGTTAACATTTACATACATTTTAACTTTCACTAAGTCACATTGTCCTCCATAACGTGGGAGGGCTTCCTCCAATCAGTTGAAAGGCTGACGAGCAAGAACAGGTTTCTCAGAGAGACATTCAGCCTCAAGACTGTAACGTTGAAATCCTGTGTTTCCTGAATTTATACCTGCTGTCCTACCCTATGGATTTCAAACTTGCAAGTTGGCCACAACCACATAAGCCAGTTCCTGAAAATATCTATCCATCTTTCTATCCCTTGGTTCTGTTTCTCTGGAGAACACTGACTGATACATATGTCTATACCAAGGATGCTCTGAACATTCTCAGTCTTTGAGGTTCCAAAGAATTATGGCTATATCTGTAGGGAGAAGATCTCTTTTCCTCACTTGTGTGCAGATTGTCACTAGGGCCCAAAGTTACTCTACCTGTGCCTTCCTGTCTCTCAGTCTCCCTGAAACTGTCATGAACACTTCTTCCCTTGTATCTGCCTGAGGCTCATCACTCCATACCACTCAGTTACATGTTCTAGAAAATAGAGGATTAATATTCTGGCTTGTAGGTGTATGGAGGGCTGAGACCACATCTGCCAAGTTTTCCCTTGTGTCCCCTGTCCCTAGCAGAGTTAAACTTTAAGAGTTAGTTTTTATTGGGGTACCTGGGTAGCTCAGTCAGTAAAGTGTCTGATTCTTGGTTTTGGCTCACGTCATGATCTCAGGGTCCTGGGATTGAGCCCTAGGTTGGACTTCCTGCTCAATGAGAAGTCTGCTTCCTCCTTCTTCGTCTTCCTTTGCCCCTCCCCTGTCTCATGGGCTCTCTCTGGCATCTCTCTCTCTCTCGCTTGCTCGCTATCTCACTCAAAAATAAATAAATAAATAAATCTTTAAAAAAGAAAGTATTTAGGGGGTTGTAATAAAATGGTACATGCAGTGTAATAGGTACTAAATAATTATTTGTGGATTGACACATTGAGACAAACCCTTCCTGCTTTCCCCTTTACTGGGTTTCCCTAGATCCAACAACCCGAATGCAAATCAGCTTGTTCTAGTCCTGCCTACATCCAACACGCTCAGATCAAGTCCAAATGCCAGTTGAGGCTTTAATTGCGAGACTGGAACTATGCAGTCCTTTTCTTCTCTGGCTAGATTTCATCATCCACCTGCTGCCTTCCCACACATTTTGGTTACACAGAATCTAGCTCATCTGTCTCATTCTATATTTTAATTATTTTTCTCACTTATCTGTCTCCCCCAAAAGTATGGATCCCTACTTCTATATCTCTGCCTTCCTAGTACCTCAAATAGCATTTGGAGCTTCTTAGATTTAAGATAATTTTCCATCAAGAAAGAATGGGAAAGAAGGCAGAAAACATGGGAAAAGAATGAAAGCAGGAAATAAAGATGGAGTTAGGGACACAAATCCCAAGTTTTAAGACAACTTCCTCTCTCTCTTACATTTGGTTATGCCAGATTCTTTAGGTAACAGAGTTTCTTTCAGCTGGTAAATGAAGTACGTCAAAAGTCCTACTAGTTTGAAGATTTTGGTGCAATACATAGACGAGTACTCTTGTGACTTGAAGGAACAGAAGCTAACTTCAGACCTGAGAATTCAGCTTATTGAACCATAGAATCCTAAAATTATTCCTACATTCACCGTCTGGATCAGACTCCTAATGCTGTAATGGAAACTAATCATATCGCATGATATATTTTGACTAATGAATGTGTGGGAAGGCGCCCCTGCAACTGCAACGCACATGGCTCTTAATATGGCTAAGTGGGACCGATGCCTGGTGTGCGTAAGTCTCATGTTAGAATTGTTGTATTTGCAGCCAGATCCTAGAGAGACTCAGATGGAAGAATCTACCACAGTTAGAATGTCAAATCACACTTCCCCTCTTCACATTACATTTCTAAAAATAAGGTAATGAAAATATGTATTTGTGTGGGAGAGGGCTTATTGTAGAGAGCTGCAAATAAGACACAAGAAAATATCTGTGCTCAGAAACCCCATTCAGGCATCAGCTTTCACTGCAGGGAGCTTCTGTGCCATGAAAAAAGCTGCACAATATGCTCTGTGCACAAAAAGGTAGCAGCTAAGGAAACTGACTGCGATTCTAAACCTCTAGAATAAAAAGGCATGCAGAGGACATTGTTCTACCAGTTAAGGCCAGTTTTTCCTTTTCCCTGTATTCTGATTTCAGACATTCTTTGGGGGGTTGGGAAGAGACTTAATATAGTCTCTTAAACCTTGCTGTAGCTTTTAAAACTTTAAAGTAGTTCATTATTGAAAACTTTGGTGGAATGTTATAGAAAGCATCTAAGGAGTCCAAAAGATTTCTCCTATGCTTTCTTTTTTCCAGATTTCCATTGTGCAGTTTAAACGAAATATAGGAAAAAGATTTAGGATCATTACTAGTGACAATGGGAAGAATTGGCTGATCTATGACGCTCCTTCTGTTAAGAGGTTATTCCTCAGCAATGAGGATTACTTGAGGTAATCTCTTTTGAAATGAGAGAAAATATTAAGTGGAAGGAGAGGTTGGAGGGCATCTATTCTCTTAAGATTTAGTTTTTGTTTGGGGAGTTGTAAAGCAATAGAATCATTTTCAGGCTCAGGAATGGACATTTGGATTCTCCCTTTCTTCCTTTTCTAAGGTTAATGGATACTTTCAGAATATAAAGTTTCTCTGACTTAAATGAAAATGGGAGTGAGGAAACTATTCATTTGGAGCAAGTTGGAAGTAATGTTATTATTTTAACAGTTAAACACTGTTTAGAGATAGTCCATCATGCTAGGAACTGGCCATAAGCTGTTGAACTCCTTGCTTTTCTGGAGATTACTGACAGGTTTTTGAAAATGCAGACTTTTCATTGCTCCCTGAATTTCAGTGTTGCTATTTCAGATATTTTCCTCCTACCTGAAAAAAAAAATTCCTTTTAGTTTTTATTTCTTGTTCAGGTTTGCTAGAAGTGTATTTTTTCCATCTTTGGAGTTTGCCTTACTAATGAATCATTGAACCCTACATCAAAAACTAATGATGTACTATACAATGGCTAACTGAACATAAAAAAACAAATCTTAGTTTTCCTTTTATTTTTGAGAGATGAAATCTTCATTATTTTCTTCCAACACTTCCAAGAAATCATTCCATTGTCTTCTGGTTTTCATCATCTCTCTTGAGAAGTTAGTAGATTATCCTACTGTTGTTCTGTAAAAATGTGTCTCCTCTCCCACTCGGTCTACTTTTAGGATATATATTTTTTTTCATTTTCTTTGGTTTTCAGAAGTTTGACATGATATAGCTTGATATGTTTTTCTTTCACTTTATTTAGGGTCCTGAGAATGCTTGAAACTATGAGTATGGTCTTTCATGAGTTTGGGAAATTTTCAGTGGTTATTGGAGTATTTTCCTATTCTGTTGCTACCTTTCTTCTGGGATATCAAATACATATATGCTAGACTTGTTGATGTCGTACATGTGTTTATGCTCTTTTTTTGCATATTTTATTCATTTCCTCTCTGTTCATCCTTTTGGATATTTTTATGAACCTGTCTTCCAGTTCAATAATTTTGTCTTCTTCAATATTAAATCTATTCAATAAATTCTTAATTTCAGTAACTGTATTTTTCAGTTCTAGGATTTTCATTTAACTTTTTCTTACACATTTCAGTTCTTTGTTGGAATTCTCCATCTTTCCTCTACTCAAGTTTTTTCCTTCTTTGTTTGCTTGAAGTTATAAGTCATAGTTATTCTAAAGTTTTTTTTTTTTCCTGTTAGTTCTGATATCTGGATCTAAATGGACATATTTCCATATCAGTTTTTCTTTGGGCTTTTAGGCATGTTGTTTTATATCTTGGCATGCCTAATAATTTTTTCATTAAATGACAGTCACTTTATAAAAAAATTGTGGTAGTTTCAGATGTTATCTTCCTCTAGCCAGAGTTACCCTTTATTGTCCTTGGCCCAGGTGGAGCTTATTCTTAATCCAAGTAAAGATTATGTTTCAGTTTTGGTCTGAATCTACCCCTAGTGTTCCCCCACCCCCAGAGCCTAAACTTCATGAGAGTTTGAGGAGTTCACTGGGTCCCTCACCCACACAGAGTCTCAACTCTAGTCTTTCTCATTAACAATTGAGATTCCTGAAAACTCTTCTCTGCTTTTCAGTTTATCTATTTAGCTTCTAAGCCTTTTAGCCTCACTTTAGAAATTGGCATATGTGTTAAGGCAGAAGCTGGCTATGAATCAGGCTTTCTCTGTTCCTCCCTTGTTACCAGTAACTTGAAGTTTCAAATTTTGTCCCTCTAGCTTCACAAGACAGTGAAAAACTCTGCTCATTTATATGTCCCAAGCAGTGGCTGTCTGCCTGGGTAAAACCCAGATTTGCATTCTTTTGCTGTGAATCCAGAATTATCAAAACAGTTGCAAAATGTCAGTGTGTTTTTTCCTAGTTCTCTTCTTTCCAGAATTTTGTTCCCTTTAGTTCTGATTGTTTCAGCAACTGGCATATGCCTCTATACAGTCTTTTGTTTGCTTAATTCTGAATTTCAAGTTATTCTGAGAAATGTTGACCTGCTATCATACTAGATTTCTTTTTCAGGGAAGAAGTGTTTGTATCAGCATCTAAGATACATCAGATACTATTTAAGGCATAGGGAGTATAAAGGCAAATGGAGTTGATATATTCTTGGGGTAGATTCTATTCTGTACAGGAATAGGGTCCTGTTACAGATTCAACTATATACCCCTCAAAAAGATATGTTGAAATCCTAACTCTCAGTACCTCAGAATGTGACGTCATATGGAAATAGGGTCATTGAAAGTATAATTAACTATTATGAACTTCTATTGGAGTAAGGTAGGCTCCTAACCCAATGCCACTACCATTCTTATAAAAAGACAGCCATGTGAAGATAAAGAGACACAGGAAAATGCCATGTGAAGATGGAGACACAAATTGGAGTGATGAACATACAAGTCAAGGAACGCAAAAGATCGACTGTGAACACCAAAAGCTAGAAAGAGTTAAGGAAAGATTCTTCCCTACAGATTTCAGAGGTAGGTTACGTGCTGACATTGGGATATTTTTACTTCTAGCGTCCGGCTCTAGGAAAGAAATATAGGTCTTGGGGACCCTGGGTGGTTCATTGGGTTAAGCCTCTGCCTTCTGCCCAGGTCATGATCCCAGGGTCCTGGGATCGAGCCCCATATTGGGCTCTCTGCTTGGCAGGGGGCCTGTTCCCCCCAACCCCGTCCCTCTGCCTGCCTCTCTGCCTACTTGTGATCTCCCTCTCTGTCAAATAAATAAAATCTTAAAAAAAAAAAAAGAAAGAAATATAGGTCTCTCGTCCTCAGAACTCAGAGAAACTACTCTGAATAAGAGAGAAGACTTAGGAACTTCTGTGAGAGAAGGGAGGGGGCAGCAGAGAGGAAGAGAGCAGGTTAGAAATAGTGGTTTCACACAATGCTTTGTGTTGACAATAATGTTTGTGATGTTCTAAGTCCTTGGTACATCATAGAAGTGGTAACTGACGCTATTAGATTTTTTTAAGCAACCAGAAAAGGGCTTGAGAGCCAGGTCCAGGTAATTGTAGGACAAAACCAAGTTAACATAAATGAGTATCAGAGGGGAGAAGAACCTTGGAACTTCTAGGCACTGGCATTCACAGAAATCTTAGGGAGAATTTTGAAATTCTGCTGTCTCTGGAATTTTTCTTTAGTGAGAGTGAGGAGGATTAATTTTAAGAAATTTTACCTTGAACCCAAGAGTTGTGACATACAGGTTATTCCTATGTTCATTTACTCAAAATTTGTAGCATTTAGTTCCTTATGAGCTATAGTCTTGAGTCATGTTTTTAGAAGATTGCTTTTTTCCCCCTAGTTATATTTTTCAGGTACAGTGCCAACTAGATTACTCAGGACAGGCTGGTTATGCAGCAGTAAATTTATCTTGAAATCTCAGAGGTTTTAAAAAAGGTTTATTTATTTTTCATGTGATACCTAATGTGAATAGCAATGAGGTATACCCTGCTCTATGTGGTCACTCAGGTACCCGAGATGATGGATGCTCCAGGACCTGGGTCATCAGCATTCACTATGGCAGGGGAGAAGAACACATGGAAAATTATGTGCCAGCTCCTGAGTTTTTTGGTGCTCTAAAAGTGACACAATTACTTTTGCTCACAGCCCATTGACCAGAACAAGACATGTGATTCATTTCACTGCAAGGCAAATCGAGAATACATAGAATATTTTCATAAGCAATTATTATCTCTGCCACTCCATCTTGACCTGTTACTATCTTTATTAAATAGATGGGAACATTTGAAACATAGGAAAGTGGAGAAATTTGCTCAGGATCACATAACTAGTGAGCTTCCAGAGTCACAACTCAAACCCAGGCAATCTCCGTTTGTAAGCACTATACTATATACTATAGATAGAGGAAAAAGTGGTCATTTTGCTTTGGATTTTGGTCTTCCTAGTGCTCTTTCCCTAGTCCCCAGGTAGTGGGGATTTCTTTATCCTTCTGCTTCCTATGGTAAGATATCGAGAACTGTTGTGTGAAACATATTTTTTTTCAATCTTTTTTGGAAAATGAACAAAATGGTTTACTTTCCATGAAATTTTGCTTAATTAGCATGGTCTGTTGAGGCTGCTACATCAGAATACCACTGACTAGGTGGCTTACACAACAAACACTTATTTCTTCCTGGAGGCTGGGAAGTCTAAGATCAAGGTGCCAGCAGTTCCAGTGTCTGGTGAGAGTTCACTCCTTGCTTCATAGACAGTGGACTTCTCACTGTGTCCTTAGATGGCAGAAGGAGTGAGGTTGCTCTCTGGGGTCTCTTTTATAAAGGGGACTAGTCCTGTTCACACAGACTTCACTCTCATGACCTAAATATCTCCTA
This sequence comes from Enhydra lutris kenyoni, assembly GCF_002288905.1. Classification (NCBI taxonomy): domain Eukaryota; kingdom Metazoa; phylum Chordata; class Mammalia; order Carnivora; family Mustelidae; genus Enhydra; species Enhydra lutris. Next base: position 7,239,653 of record NW_019154091.1, on the reverse strand, counting down.
AAGGCCCCCAGCTCCTAATACTATCACTTTGGGGATTAGGTTTCAACATGATGGATTTTGGAGGATACAGTCTGTGTCTCTAGCTAAAACTGATCTTACCTTGCTCTGAACTGTCATTGCACTTGGATTACATTGCAACAAGGAGGAACTAGGGAGATTAACTTTTCCATAATCCCATAATCCTGTAATATCCATTAGCCTTGCTATCATAGACACAACACACACGTACATCTCATTATGTGCAATTGGCATTCTACAATCTTACATATAGTGCTGGACAACATGGCTTCTAACTTCCCTTCGAAACAGACTGTGGCTCTTGAACCACTTCTGTGTAGAAATTCTAGTGTAACTGTTCACGCACTTGGAGCTTCACCCTTTCTTAAGCAAGTAGTTTTGAATACACACCTTATGCTGCTTAGTGTGGGTATAGCAGTAAGTAAAATGCACATACATGATCCCTGTCTGCATGGAGTAAAGGCAGGACCAATAAATACACAAAGAAGTGTATAATTACTTGTTGTAAGTTTCTCATGGTTGATTTCCCCAGCTTAATTGTGAAGCTTTTTTGAAGACATTAGGCACATCTTATAGTGGTTGGGTCCTTCCACCATGGTTGGTTGAACTTTCAGTAACTCTTGGTTGATTATTAATTATCTGACCATCTGGACTTGAGAAGAAGTTCTAGGGTTTAAGGACTTCTTGGCTGAAGGAGTTCTTTGAGGCTGACATTAATTTCTTATTCGACTCCAACTTTTTCCTATTTTTCCACTTAGGAAGACAGTCAAGTTTTTGAGATTGGTTTATGATGTGGTCAGAGGTTAATTTATTCTACTAAAGAACCTATGTTCACCCATGAAATTCAAAGTATTAGACTGAAATGAGAGGTGCTGTTTTCTGTAATTGACTAAAGCTAACCTGGTGAGTAATATAGTCTCTAATGCAGGTGATAGTGCTGAGCTAGCACAATGTGGGCTCCACCTCAGAGCACTAACTTGTCTAAAATAAGCTACTGGGCTCTTTTAACCAAGTTAAGCTCTCCCCTACTTTCTGACCCCTGAACAGGGCAGGTTTCATCTTATATTCCAAGACTACATCACTTGTGTTATCACACTCGGGACTTGGTTAAAGGAACTTTTATTGGACTACAGCCTCTCATACTGCCTAGAATTCTCTTGTCTTGTTACTTAATAAGGTTAAGGGCTGCATTGATCTTAAAGTGACCACACGGCCCCAAACGTAGCAACCTGCTGAGAATAAGGCTGGAGCTTTGGCAGAAAGAACTGTGCCTCTTAATGGAGAGAATGGGCTTAGAGTACAACCCTAGAAAGGCAGAAGCTGGCAGGAAGAAAATAAGGTCACAACCTCCACCATTCTCCTTTTTATGCCAAACTATATTATTGATATAGTTTAAGAGTCTCTTCCTTGAGCAAGGCATTTTCCCCTTTACATTATACTGCTGAGACAAAGGAATATTTCCTATATGTTCACACAGATCACTAGATTTTTGGCCTCCTTTGCTTTTAAATTAGGGGTAGGTCCTGTTAAAAGAAAGCAGTTGCCTCTCAGAATGTGGGAATTGCTGTTGCCAGCATGTTTTTTCAGTGTGAAAGGGGCACTAGATAGACTATGACCCAGTTAAAAGTTTTCAAGCTCAGTTCGTAGTTAAGACTGTTCCATTGTCAAGAACAGAAATGGAAGTCTGTGATTCTTTGTCAGTATTGCTTTTTTCATGTAAGCAAGAATCAGTGTGTAGGTGTTTTGTTAAAGTAAAAATATGAAATACCTGGAAAGATATTTTATTTTCTAACTTACTGTATGAGTTCCCTATGACTGTTATAACAAATTACTACAAATTAAGTGGCTTGAAACAACACAAATTTATTAAAGTCTGGACATCAGAAGTCCAAAATGGGTCTCACTGGGCTAAAAGCAAGTGCTGGTGGAATGCATTCCTTTCTGCAGGCTATAGGTGAATCTGTTTCCTTGCCTTTTCCAACTTCTAGAGACCATCTCCATTCCTTGGCTCATAGCCCTTTCCTCTGTCTTCAGAGTCAACAACATTGGTCTCAGTCTTTCTCACACTCATCCCCCTGATTCCCCTTGGTCTTCCTTTTTAAGGATTCTTAAGATTACATTGCTCCACCTGGATGAACTAAGGCACTGTCCTTAATTATGGTCAGCTGATTAGCAAATTTAATTCCATCTACACCCTTAATTCTGCTTTGCTGAGTAACCTAATACATTCACAGGTTGTAGAGATTAGGCTGGGGACATTTTTTGGGGTGTGGGGGTTGGAGAGCATTAGTCCACCTACTAGAGGAATTAAGAGTTGCTTTTTTGTCTTTTAATATTTGATTTTGGTGGGGTGCTTGAGTGGCTCAGTTGATTAATGTGTTCTTTTGGCTCAGGCTCCCCAGTCAGTGGGGAGTCTGCTTCTCCCTCTGACCCTCCCGTCCCACTCTTTCTCTCTCACTCTCTCTCAAATATATAAATAAAATATTTAAATAATTAAAATTTGATTTTGATAATTCTAGGACCTGCACCCTGATTGTGGGTTCTTATCTGTCAGATAATTAGGAAAAAATTCTCAAGTTTAGATCTTCCCAGCATCTTCACTGGTCCCAATGCAGTATCATTTCATAGTATTCACGATTTTGCAACTTAAGCAATTAGATACAGGCATTGATTATCAAGCAAGTATTTCATGAGATTAGAAACTGTTGCTAAATTCCTTATTGGTTATGTTGTGACTATACATGATTGTCTTTGTTTGATTGCAGGTCTTTATGGTGATTTTTTTTTAAGATTTTATTTATTTATTTGACAGAGATTGCAAGTAGGCAGAGAGACAGGCAGAGAGAGAGGAGGAATCAGGCTCCCAGCCGAGCAGAGAGCCTGATGCAGGACTCAATCTCAGGACCCTGGGATCATGACCTGAGCCAAAGGCAGAGGCTTTAACCCACTGAGCCACCCAGGCACCCCCTTTATGGTGATTTTAAGAAAGGATCAAATCCAAATGTGTTTCTAATGTGGCTAACATTACCACATTACCTATCGGCCACTATTCCCGGTAGGCTTCTTCTTCAAATTTCTGGTCATCCAGAAATAGACTGGATGTTTGGGTGTCTATCAAACATAGACTGGAAGTTTGGGTGTCATCTTTGACAGTCCAAAGTATGTATTTTAGTTTCCAGCACCTGACACCCATGCCTGCAGAGCTTCTAAATCACTTTCACTGATTCCAGTCTTTCACCCTTCTACCCATTCTGCTCTCTCCAATTGGAAAAATTTTTTCTAAAATATCAGTTTCACAAATCATAAATCCTTGGTCCAGTACTTACTAGCTGTGTGACCTTGCAAACTTAGTTAACTTCTCTGTGACAAGTAAATGAAATGGAGCTAGTACACAGTATCGATCTCTAGGGTTGTTGTGAAGAGGTGATGAAATTTAATACATATAAGGTACTTTAAACAGTGTCAGACATATATTAAGCACTCAACAAACATTTACAGGTATCATTATGATTATCATTATTATTATTAATATACCAACCAGTGTGAATGCCTCTGCTTTTACCCACATGGTACCTTTGGCCGAGTCATCTCCTGTGGAGACACTGACCTCTCTCTGGCCTTCTTCCCACCCTCCCAGACTCTTCAAAGCCCAGGACCTCTCACCTGCTCTTGTGTGGGGACAGGTGGTAATCCTGCCTTTTTTCAACAAGACTTCCTGCCCATTTTCCCTCTGGTCCTAAGCTTCTGAAACCTAAAAGGTCAGACTTTGAACTTCAAAAAAGCTTCTCTTCTCTTCTTTTTTGTTCCGAGAGTATCTCCTGAATTTGAAACTGTACTGTTTGGCTTGAATGGGGAAAGTGTCAGTGTGTAAATAAAATACTAGGTTCTCCCTCTAACCCAAACAAGTACATGCACACACACACACCAGTTAAATTATTGAAATGTTACCTGGTATAAGTAGTGTTTTGAAAAACAACAACAACAAATACTTACTTAGCTCTCTTTATGTATTGGGCACTGTCTTTGACTCATCTCCCTTTTGTGCTGTCTCCTCTCCAGCTCTGGTTTCCTGGACACTCTGCCTATGACCCCATTTTACTCTCTGCCATGGGGACTGCATTCCCATCACTGAGACTTTCCTTCTACTGTTTACTGTTTGGATGTCCTCCTCTTTCTTGTCCATTTACTATCCTTTATGGCCCATCTGTAACAGTGTCCATTTTAAATCCCATATTTCCTCCTCCTTTAACCAGGCCCCAAGAGAGAGAAAAATGAAACCAGAATAGAGGACCTTGCCACTGAAAAGATAACTGAGGAGACAAGACACATGGAGACCCCCCCCCCCGCAATACTGTTAAATTCTGGGGAAGAAATCATAATTGCTGCTTAGGTATCCAGAAGTCATAGTCATATGACCAATTATAATACTAAATCAATACACCTATAGCATTGACCAAATCCTTTCATTCTTGAAGCAAATTTCTGTTAGAAGTTTATTACCCTGTTCCAGCTACTATGTATAATTAGTTCAGGAGCTTCCCACTTTCAGTTAAGCTGATATATACAAAACAGGGTTTATAAAACTTTTTAGGTCATGATTATTTCCACCAAAAGACTTACCATAACATTTCTTCTAAGAAGCAAATCTTACTAGCTAAATAGATTTAAAACATGATTTGATTTACATAATGGTTTTGTTTGTACTGAATTTCAGGACAGATAGCCAATTGTCAAAAAAGAGGCAAATCTGTTATTACTCTACGAAATAGCCTGGGGTTTCATGAGTTAATGCAACTCCCCAGTAAGTTTAATTCACTCCCCAGAAGTCATGAGAATTTAAGTTCTGGTAGAAAACAGTGTATGTCCAAGAGATAATTGAGTGCTCATATTCATCAATTAGGTTGCCCTTGGTGGAGGCGGGGTGTCTCACAACCATTTTTACTTATTTATTGCTTTTTTATGAATAATGAGTCACTACAAAAAGAGTGTTTGTACCAACAGAAAGGAAATCTTGAAATTTAGATTGATTCTGTCCCTAGAGCAAGTGTTCTTTAATGGGATTCTCAAATCATGGGTGAGTTGTAGGAAGTTCCCAAACACAGGTAAGTGTAAACCCAAGTGTGTGTATGTGTTGCACGCACACACATGCACTTTTTAGGAGGAGAGGACCAGAGCTCTGAACAGATTTTTCAGAGGAATCTGTGATATTCCACTAAAAAAACCCACTCCTTATTCCCCATGGATGAGTTTCAGGAAGTTCTATCAACCTTTTGGATTCGTATTAAAATTTTGCATATCAGGGGTGCCTGGGTGGCTCAGTGGGTTAAGCCTCTGTCTTTGGCTCAGGTCATGATCTCAGAGTCCTGGGATTGAGCCCCGCATTGGGCTCTCTGCTCGGCAGGGAGCCTGCCTGCTTCCCCCTCTCTCTTTGCCTGCCTCTCTGCCTACTTGTGATCTCTCTCTCTGTCACATAAATAAATAAAATCTTTTTTAAAAAATCATTTAAGAAAACAAACAAACAAAACCCATTTTCGTTACTTATTGTCAAATGAGTAAACCAAAGCAATTTAGTAACATGTTTGGTGCCTTTGTTGAAGGGAAAACAGTCCATGGACTGGCAGAGTACAGCACCTCACAAAGCAGTGGGGTACTGCTCCTGATGGACTGGGTGAGAGTGAGTTCTGCTGAAATTAGAGGAAGCTATGTGGAAACTGGGCATGATTGGCTAGGAGGTCGGGGATTTCCTTACAAGGTGAGCGTGTCGTATTTTTAAGCTGAGTAGAGGTTTGTGATGCCTCTTGATAGTGAGGTGTTTCTTGTGTAGGCTGACTTAGGTGTAGATTTGGTGATGTGGGGCCTCCATTTTGTGGGTCCCGTTATACAAATAAACTTTATCAGTGTAGATTTTGGACTTTGTGAATACCCAAGTGTCTTGAGAGGGTCATCTTTATAGTTGTCTATTTGTTGGGAGTTGTACAAACTCTTCCTTTTGGAGTGGTCAGTTTTTTTCAGGGATATTTTATATGGCCTAGCCCTTCTGGTGTCAACTCAGTGAACATGAGATAAATTATATCATTTTCATTGGTTATTATTACTTACTATAATTTTTTTCTACATTATAGTTTGAATTACTTAAAAGAATACCACTTGTATATATTTTTGTGAGCATTGTCTTAATCATAAGATGGAAATACCTTCATAAAAGACCTCAGAAGGATAAGGGGAACAACCATATTGTAGAATAATTAATGAAGAGAAAACACCATGTTAGGTTATGTTATGATAATGAATGTTAACTGTTGAGGTAATTAAGCCCATTGTAATGGGATTTGATGTTTTAACATAAGTGCCTATCAATTTCGATGATGGAAACAAAAAACTTTTTCCCATTAAAATTGATTATAATGATTTTTTTCAGAAATAGCCCTACAGATTTCTTTTCAGAAATTGTTCTCTAATAGATAGTATAAGACTGTTTTGTTCTTGTCTGTCTAGAAAGACTCTTTTCACTCTTTACTGACATATGACCATATTTACCTCCACTAGTTTTAGGGAAAATGCAGTGTATGTGATGAACATTCTTCCTTGTCACAGACAGGTGATTTTTTTTCTGTTACACACACACACATACACACACATGCAAACTCACACTGTAAATGTGGGTACCAAAGGAAAAAATGAGGATCAGGGATTGCCTTATAGAACTTTGGGAGTATAAGTTTTCCCTTACCATAAGATGTCTCAATTTTCATCAACATTGACTAGACGTCTCAAAAATATACATGTAATTTTATTGGACACGTGTGTGTGAGTGTATGTGTTGGGGGTGGTTAACTTGGAATGCTATTGAGAAGAAACAGAAGGATTGCTGTTGGCTCGGCAGTGCTGCGGGAAGATTTTGATAGATGCTGTTTACTGTTGTCGAAGATCTGACTCAAGCCTTCTGGAGAAAGGTCATTAGTGACACCCAACAAATCACTTTTATGTTGTAGCTGATGTGAAAGTCAAATGGAAATTCTTTGTAAAAGTCAATCAGACCAAGGCTCACTGAAAGTCCGGTTAAATTAACTTTTCCCAAACTTATCAGTTTACGGGCTAAAAAGCCATGACCAAGAGCACAGAAAGAATGAAAGAAAAAGGATCTGGCTTCAGGAAACACTGTGGGAATGAGGGCCTGGAAGAGAAATGTTTTTCAGGGCATACAGCCCTTGCAGAGCCAGAACCTCATGGCCCCCTTCAGCTTCCCCTCAAACAATGTGAACACTTAGCACAGAATGCTGCTGGGGCTGCCGGATGGAGCCTGTGAGGCAATGAGTGCTAGCTCAAGCACAAAGACCAAAGGGAATTGAAGTCCGTGATTAGGAAATTGTAGACTGGCTGAAATCTTGAGATTTCCTCTACTTAGCTGGGAGGACTCATGAGAGATTTGATTAGAATGCACACCGAGAGGCCAACTCTTTTGTCTCTCTGGCTCTACATTGGACTGAAGTGGTGGGGTGCATTCCAGTGCCCTTACTGGATTTGTCTCTGAAGATTTAAAGCATTCACAAGTAAAATTCCATTGATCTGAAAGGTCAGGAGGGGCAGGAGAAGGCATTATAGATTTAATTTCCAGTTCTGGGTGACTTCCTAGTACTCTACCTCCATGACTCAGTACTTCATCCATACAAATGGAAGAAATGTTAAAAACTAAATAAAGAAGACGATGACGGAAAGAAAAGATAAAGGAAGTATTCCTTAGATATAGTACAAATAAAAAAAGTCAATATGATAAATACTTCTAAAAGATGTTAGGAAAAAGGAACATCATTAATATTGTTCTGGTCAACACCCTGTAGAACTTATTACTATAAATGAGAAGCAAAAATAAGACAAGAAATTTTGTACAGTAGTAAATTATGATTGTTACGGTGAGAAGTTTTTAATAAAGGGGAAGGGTAAGTCAGGGCTCTATCACAGTGTTGGACCCACACCATGAAATCCATATATCTAAAAGGAAAAAGAGAGAGAGAGAGACCTGACTAATTTGGGTAGATTGGGATGCCAAGGAATAGTCTGCTGGGTCACTTGAGTGCTCCTACCAGGCACAGAGGTGGAAGATGTGTACGTGTTGCTTCCGTATCTCTGGGAGACCTGATGAAAATGAGATGCTTTTCTCCTCACCATTGCAAGCTCCTTCCAAGTTAGCCCTTTGATTAATTCTGCCAATTCCGTGTACTGCCAGAGTCATTTTGATTTAGTGACATTTTAAACCCATCTCCTGTGTTTTCCTCCTCTTTTGGCCTGAAGTCCGCATAGCTGGATCTCTTTGATGTACAGTTGCCCCATGCTTCTGAACTCCAGAATCCCACAGAGAGCCCTAATACGGCGCATCTGACTTTCCCAGTACAGAGCAAGGCAGAGCTGAGGCACATCTGTAATGGAAAACCTTTTACATAGTAAATACGAAGGGCCCCGTTCTCTCCTAGGTCACATTTCATATTTAGCACTAATTTCTTATGCCGGCCTTCCTTTCTCCTCTCTCTGTTTGGTATTTTCACATCAGGATTTCTTCCAATCATTTCCAGCTAAGTCAGTTCCCATGATGGTGATGGCACAGTGTTGTTTACATGGTAGCAGTGTATTTTTAACAGGGAAATGCATTGTCAGAATGCTAGAAACATGAGAAGGTGAGAAAGGAAGGTGTGTGTTATTCATAATTATGTCCCTAATGCTTAATGTTCCTGCATAGGTTTGCCCAGTGCTTGGCCTGGCGCATATTAGATACTAAATATGTATTTTCCCAATGGAGTAATTTCATCTATGGGTGAAAGCACCAATGGCCAAAGTTAGTAATAAAACCCGAATTCTCAGAATCAGTTTTTAAATTAGATGTTTCTGAATTTTAGGTGGAAAAGATATTTGTAATATGTTTGTAATAAGTATCTAAGCTGGGGAAAGCTATACTCTCCCATTTGGGGATCCTCTCTGTTCACTCCATGCTTCTTGTGGGTTTTTATAAGCAGTGAGAATAATTTTCTGCCTTGATTAGGTCAGTGACACTGTCAGTACTGTCTAGTGTTAGATTTTCTTTCTCAAGCTTTCCTTTTTACTTTAAAGAGTGTTTCCGGGGTGCCTGGGTGGCTCAGTGGGTTAAAGCCTCTGTCTTCAGCTCAGGTCATGATCCTAGGGTCCTGGGATTGAGCCCCGCATCGGGTTCTCTGCTCCGCAGGGAGCCTGCTTCCTCCTCTCTCTCTGCCTGCCTCTCTGCCTACTTGTGATCTGTCTGTCAAAAAAAAAAAAAAAAAATCTTAAAAAAAAAAAAAAAAGAGTGTTTCCATCATACCCGTTTTTTATATGAGAGACCTTGGAGTCGTCCTATAGTTTTTTTCCCTTTACTCCCATATCTGATGAATCAACATATCCCATTGTCTCCACCTTCAGAAAGTCGAGAATATGACTGCCTCTCACCATCCAGGGTTCAAGTCACCACTGCTTTTTGTCTGGATGGTCACAGGGGCCTCCTGATAGGTCTCTAGTGGACTTTTTTTTTTTAAAGTACAGCAGCCAGAGTAATTCCTTAAGACCCCTTTAAGTCAGATCATTAAGCTCCTCTATTTGAAAATATTTATGGCTCCTCATCTCAAAGTAAAAGCCAAAATCCTGGAGTGCCTGGGTGGCTCAGTGGGTTAAGCCTCTCCCTTCGGCTCAGGTCATGATCTCAGGGTCCTGAAATCGAGCCCTGCATCGGGCTCTCTGCTCAGTGGGGAGCCTGCTTCCCCCTCTCTCTCTGCCTGCCTCTCTGCCTACTTGAGATCTATCTCTGTCAAATAACTAAAAACTTAAAAAAAAAAAAGCCAAAATCTTCATAATGGCCTCAGATCTAGTGCAGGTCTTCTCTTTATTTTGGACCAGACTTTATTTTGAATCAGATCTCCTGCCCATGCTTCTCCCTGCCAGCCACACTTGTCCTTTCAGGGCTATGAATGTGCTACCTCACCCTGCACATGCCGTTCTTCTACTACTATGCTCTTCCCACACATATCACTGTGGCTGGTTCCCAGACTGCCTTCAGGTATTTACTCAAATGTTGCTTCTCCAGAAGTTCTTCTTTGAACAGTCTATATTTACATTGTCTATAAATGTCCGACATTCCTATCCCTGCTTTATTTTTCCCTGTATCACTTACCACCATGTGACCTGAATTTAAGTTATTTATTGTTAATTATGGGTCTCTCTCCCTAGAAAGTGGATTCCTTCAGACCTCAGGGCTTTTTGTCTGCTCTGTTCCCTACTATATCCTTGGAACTCAGCAGGGATCTGACTTATTAAATATTTATTAAGTTGGACACCTGGGTGTCTCAGTGAGTTAAGCATTTGCCTTTGGCTCAGGTCACGATCTCATGGGTCATGGGATCGAGCCCCACTTCAGGCTCCCTGCTTAGCTTGAGATTCTTTCTCCCGCGCCCCGCCCCCCGCCGCTCCTCCCCTTACTCTCACACATACACGTGTTCTCTCTCTCAAATCTTTAAAAAATATATTTATTAAATGAATGAATGAACACTTTCCCACTGTTTTTTTTTAATGGTGGTCATCTCTTACTTAGTAAAATTATAGTTGATTTTTTTATTAACATATAATGTATTATTTGTTATTTTTATTAACATATAATGTGTTATTTATTTTTTATTAACATATAATGTGTTATTTGTACAGGTCTGTGATTCATCAGTCTTTATTTTTTTTTTAAGATTTTATTTATTTACTTGACAAAGATCACAAGTAGGCAGAGAGGCAGAGAGAGAGGGAAGCAGGCTCACCGCTGAGCAGAGAGCCCGATGCAGGGCTCGATCCCAGGGCCCTGAGATCATGACCTGAGCCGACGGCAGAGGCTTAACCCACTGAGCCACCCAGGTGCCCCTGTGATTCATCAGTCTTAACACAATTCACAGCACTCACTATACCACATAACCTCTGCAGTGTCCATCACCCAGCCACCCCATCCCTTCCACCCCCTCCCCTCCAGCAACCCTCAGTTTGTTTCCTGAGATTAAGTCTCTTATGGTTTGTCTCCCTCTCTAGTTTCATTTTGTTTCATTTTTTTCCCCTCCCTTCTCCTATGATCCTCTGTCTTGTTTCCCAAATTCCTTGTATCAGTGAGATCATATGATTAATTGTCTTTCTCTGATTGACATATTTTGTTTAGCACAATAGCCTCTAATTCCATCCACATTGTTGCAAATGGCAAGATATTTTAATGACTGCATAGTATTCCAGTGTGTGTGTGTGTGTGTGTGTGTGTGTGTGTGTGTGTGTATACATACATACTACATCTTCTTTATCCATTCATCTGCGGATGGACATCTAGGTTCTTTCCATAGTTTGGCTATTGTGGACATTGATGCTATAAACATTGGAGTACATGTGCCCCTTCAGATCACTACAATTGTATTTTTAGGGTAAATGCCCAGTAGTTCAATTGCTAGGTTGTAGGATAGCTCTATTTTCAACTTTTTGAGGAAACGCCATACTGTTTTCCAGGGTGGCTGTACCAGCTTGCTTCTCACCAGTAGTGTGTGGGGTTCCCCTTTCTCTATATCCCTGCCAGCACCTGTCATTTCCTGACTTATTAATTTTAGCCATTCTGACTGGTGTGAGATAGTATCTCACTGTGGTTTTGATTTGTATTTCCCTGATGGTGAGTGATGTTGAGCATTTTTTCATGTGTCTGTTGGCCATCTGTATGTCTTCTTTGCAGAAATGTCTGTTCATGTCTTCTGCCCATTTCTTGATTGGATTATTTGTTCTTTGCATGTTGAGTTGGATAAGTTCTTTACAGATTTTGGATACTAGTCCTTTATTTGAAATGTTGTTTGCAAATATGTTCTCTCATTCTGTCAGTTGTCTTTTGGTTTTGTTTCCTTTGCTGTGCAAAAGGTTTTTATCTTGATGAAGTCCCAATAGTTCATTTTTGCCCTTGCTTCCCTTGCCTTTGGCAATGTTTTTAGGAAGAAGTTGCTGTAGCTGATGTCGAAGAGGTTGCTGTCTGTGTTCTCCTCAAGGATTTTGATGGATTCCTGTCTCACATTGAAGTCTTTCATCTATTTTGAGTCTATTTTTGTGTGACTTTCCCACTATTTTGACCAAACTGCAATGTTTATCTCTATCAACCTACCTTTTTTTTTTTTTTTTTTTTTTTTTTGTTGACAGAGAGAGAGAGATCAGTGGGGAGGTGGGAGTGGGTGGGCAGGGGCAGAAGGAGAGGAAGAGAATCTCAAGTAGACTCTGACATGGGGCTCAGTCTCATGACTCTGAGATCATGACCTCAGCAGAAACCAAGAGTCAGACACTTAACCAACTGAGCTACCCAAGTGCCACTCTATTAACCTACCCTTTAACAAGCCAACTAGACTGGTATATATAACTTATATATATGATATATCTGATATATATATAGCTTTTATATATACATGTGTGTGGTATAGCCTAATAATATAATTTAACATGTATTTAAAAGTAGGTGACAGAAAGAAACTCTATCAGATACTCCTCAAATGAATGTTTAATTCATTTAAACATTGTGTAATTACTGTGTGTAATTACTTTAAATTTCATTAGAATCAAACTTATTGATATAGAATTGCATGCTTCTTTATCAAATTGCCTGAAAAACATTATTGGTACTCTGTTACCTCTTTGAACCTATCTACTCAGCTTCCTTATACTTAGAAGTCTAGGGGGTAGTCACATTGAGTGGCTGTCAGGGAGAAAAAAGATGCAAGACGTTAGCAAAATGGTAGAAAAAATGTTTATGATAATATTCATACAGGAGTTAGGTATAACTGATCATTATTATATGTAAGGGACATTCAGTTTTTGAAAATTACTATAATGGTAAAACCTTGGAAGATGTTGATTAAAATATCATATGTCAAAGGTGAAATTATCGTAAAAAGCACTGCATAAAGACTTTTCTGAACATTTGTTGGCATTGCTGACTGATTGGAGAAAGCTGTAACAATATTTCTCATAAAGAGAAGTGACCACAGAAAAGTAGACCTCTTAAAGAGATGATTGCTCTAAAAAGCCCATTAAAATACTGACTGCATTCCAAAGTCCATTAGTAAGCATAATTAATGGCATCCTATTTCAGTATTAATGATACACCTCACTGACATGGTCTTTGGCTTTGTAACAACAGAATATACAAAGAACAGTGAGATGTGAAAAATAAAAATGGACATCTTTTGCCCCTGTTACTCATCTCAAGAAACTTTGAAATCACTTGAGTTTTATAGCTGAAACTGCCTCAGTAGAATTAATTACTCCTGTGAATTGATTTCCTTTTACCTTTAAATCATTTATATATTTATACTTATATATATTTTATACTTAAGTGAATTTATATATTTATACTTAAGTGAATATTGGAATATACTCAAAGATGATAAATCTGGTAGGATCCTTTGTTTGGTATAGAAATATTATTAGGTGAACTACAGTTAGTAGAGTCACAGATATTTTTATCTTATTAAACTTGTAAAATTATTGTCTGGATACAGAGTATTTTGGGAAGTCCATTTTAATTTCCTTTATAATATGCTAATTTATAGTGGCTATCCAATGGCGATCTACCATTTTCCCCTTTATTTAAAATAATACTAAATTTTCTGGATAGTCTATCATGATTTTAAAAATCTATGTAAAAACAGGTATTAAAAGAATGTCTTTTTTGTCTGTTTTCCATTCCATCACCAACTAATACTGGACAGGTTTTATATCTGCCCAGAATATTTTGCAGGTTAGAGTACAATGACTATTATATATCTGTCCCCTGCACCTCGGAGGTTAAATTTATATCACAAAATGTGTGACAGCAATGGACTCGTGCATAGAAAAGACCTACAACCTTATCGACAACCATTGGAAACCTTGAGAGGTAGTGTCGCATTTAGAATTTGAAAAAGAGAGAAGAAGGAATGCTACTAGATTTATTTTAAAGTATGCAGCCATTTGAAACCCATTAAATTGGTTTTCTGCAGTCTGTTTTTATTTCCTCATAATGCTCTTCATAAACATTGACCTGGACAGCTAGTGCTTTTGCAATGGTGAATTTTTCTCTTTGCAAAACAAAAATGTTTTAAGAGGTTTCCGTTAAGATAAGAGAAACAGAAACTAAACAGTTAGGATTCTGACTGCATCTTTGCCACTTATTAGCTGCTTGACTTTGGGCAAATAGATTAATTTCTCTTTGGCACAGATACTTCATCTGTAAAATGGGAATATTAATTACATCTTCCTTAAAGTCTTTATATAAAGATTTAAAGAGCAAATATATGTAGCATATTTAAAACATTTGCTTGAAACATAGCTCTACTAAATGAATGAATATATGGGTTTGGAATCAAATATATCAGGATATGAATGTTTGTTCTAATTGTTAACCCTATGATAAGTTATATAACCTTTCTCAGCTTTGGTTTTCTCATCTGAAAGATTGGGGGGATCATTTCTATCTCATAGAATTGTTGTGCAATATCAATGAAATGATATTTTTCACCATTAGAGTGGGAAATCTATATACTTAATTTTCTGTACTTGGAAAAATATGGGAAAGTGGTTCATACTCTGTGAGTGGGAATATAAATTGGTACAACTGTTTTGAAGGACAATTTGGCAATATCTTCTGTCCTTTTAATTGCAGTGCCTTTTTTCCAGGAATTTTACTTCTAGAAGTTTATCTTACCAATAAATAAAAATATATGTGCAAGGATACTTATTGTACTTGTTGTAATAGTAAGTAATAAATGATAATAAATCTGTACAGTGATATTGTGTGTAGCCATGAAAAGGAATGACAAAGATACACAGATATGGAAAGACATCCAAAAATTATTATAATAAATATCTAATTGAAGAATAGTAAATGGTAGGCAACATGCATACCCACATGCATATCTACATATGTATATTATACACATGTATAGTAAGTATATATAGATGTAAGAATATGTAGCATCTTGCATTTAACCAGCTTAATATGCTTCACTAACTTGGTACACAGATAAATACCTCTCTTCTATTTTTCCTTGTGTCCACCTTCCCTAATGAATTGGTTTATGCTGTGCAAAAGGGACATGTCAGTCCAGCTCCCAACACCAGGGGGAGCCAGCACAGCAGACTCTGCTCAGCCCTATTCTGGCCTCTCCTCTCATTTCCAGTCTAAGTTGTACTGACTGGTCCTGGCACGAGCTGTCAGGTGGCACTTACCCTCGCTGTTGGAATGCCTCACTGCCCCAGGATCCTGAGAAGCTGTGATGGCCCATGTCTGTGATGTGGAGGGATAGCGGCTTTTAGTTTGTGCCTCTGAGCTGTTTCATTATTCTCCAAGTCCAAGGACAGGCTTAGCCATGTTCCCTGTAGGAACTCTTCAGTGGAAACTCTTGGCCCTGGTAGTAAACTGCTTTCCCTTTTCCAACCAGGTGAGGCCTCAATATCCTTTCCTTATGGAACCTCCCAACCAGTTTCCCTAACTTCAGACAGAAGCTGAACTCTGTATTTCCTCTTTCCCAGAAGACAATAGGGACAGGGCTCTTTTTCATATTGGTCTATCTCCTCTCTACCCTCTGTATACCAAGGGCAGGCATGGCTTTTGCTTAATCACACAGGCATGATTTATCTCCTTGCACTCTCATCCCAGGGGACTGGGTATCTGCTGGCTTCACATTTGAGTAACTGTGAGCAACTTTTTTTCTTTCCAGAATGAAGACATCTCCTTCGAGGTCACTTCCTAGATCTTCCTTTTTGAACAGGTGACAACTGGGGATATGGGTACTTATTCCTGCCTTACTATGCGTTCCATGTATCTGAATATTTATGTATATGACAGACACACATTTTGTTTTTTGTTGATGATATGTGTAGAAAGACATATGCATATATGTATAGAAACTTTCTGGAAGAACACTCAAGAAATTATTAATGCTGTTTATGAGGAGTAAGAATGGTTGTTAGGGGGCACCTGAGTAGCTCAGTCAGTTAACCTCCCAACTCTTGATGTCAGCTCAGGTCATGATCTCAGGGTGGTGAGAACCAGTCCTGTGTTGGGTTCCGCACTCAGTGGGGAGTCTGCTGAAGATTCTCTCTCTTCCTCTCCCTTTGCTCCTCCCCCCACTCCCTGCATGTGTGCATGGGCACTAGCACTCACACATGCTCTCTCTCTAAATGAATGAATAAAATCTTCAGAAAAAAAAAAAAAAGAATGGTTATCAGGTGGAAGATTTATTTTTTTCTCTCATCCTTACTGTTTTGCTTTGATTTTTAAAAATTTAATTTGTCATAAAAATTTAAAAAATAAAGGCAAAGATAATTTCAAAAATGAAAAAGATATATTTCCCAGCATATGACGAGTATTTAAAAATGATTGTTGCCTTTCTCCAGCTGTATCTGGCATTTTTTGACCCTGTTATCTGGACAGGAGTGGCTGAGCAGTTCTAACATGTCCAGTGTTGAGGAAAGTATTTCTCCCTGGCAGAAATGTGAGAGAAGGGTCAAAAAAGACTTGACCTGTTTCAGTGTAGGCCAGTGTATATGAGCATTCTTTATCATAGTCTTCACTTACAGGGCTGCCATGTACAGCAGTATAGGATGTGCACTGAATAAAAGTGTCACATGTAAGGGAAATTTTCACATAACAGACATAGTAAATTGGTATTTTATTACTGCCTTTACCTGGAAGATAAAATATTCTATTCAATCAAAATTATTATATTATGACAATTTTATAACAGATGGAAGTAAAGCACATGGATGTTATAGAGCAGGCCTCTTATGACCCACTGCCAGAGTGATCATCTCCAGCAATGATGATCTGCTCTTCCCTGACTTCCATTCACCTTCTTAGTTGTATTATCATATGCCACTGAATCCATCTACTATAAGGAGAAGAAAACAGAGGATGGCATGTACTTTATTCTTCCCTGAGCTCTTTCCTTCTCAAACAGATGCCTTCAGAATTAGTGGATGGGCTCATTGTCATTTTCTGTGAACCAAGGTAGAAGTTTTCCTGTGGTCCTTGCTTATATCAGAGTGCTCTCAAATGAGAAGTCACTGAGTTTAAACTAGGTGAAATTTTTGTACCTTCAGATACAAGATCCTCTACCTTCAAATTATTGTTGGCTTTGAATGACAGGGAAACTCAATAGGATTGAGAACTGTTACTTGAGTTTATCATTTGGTATATTTGTCAAAACATAAGACCTACTGTTAGGGCACTGCTTAGAAATTTCCAAAGCATGTTATTTTAATACATTGGTGTGTACTAATGTTTGTATATGTTATTTAACTTTAGGGTTTATTTGTAATATATAAGTATTGATAGTTGTGCTTATGTCTTCAGTGTGCAAACTTTGGTACTCAGGGTCTAAAAGACAAAGTGCTACATAAATACCTAAATTTTATGCATTAAAAGGAGCACAACTCCAAGTTTCTGCCTTGCACAGTTCTGTTAGTCTTATACAGGTACAACAATTAAATGCTCTGGTAACAAGGCTCCTGAGTAGGATATTAAATAGGTAAAAGGTTATATCAATTAGGACTCTGAATTGTAAGGGGTAAAAACTTAAAGTCGAAACAGGTTTAAACACAAAGGGAATTTTTTGGCTCCTACAACAGAATAGCCCAGAAGCAGTGAAGGCTTCAGGATTGACCATCCAGACGGATGACATCCATCATGTCAGGACATGATGATCAAACCATGTAATGGGGACATCATCTTTCTCCAGGTGAGTTTTATCCTCAGGCTTGATATGTCAGTAAAGCAACCATGAAAAGCTCTTGTCCCTCAGTCTTACTGCATCTCTGAAGATGAATTGTGTGCCCATTCCTGAATCCGTATAGCCAGAGAATGTGATCTGTGTGACCAGCAGTGAATCACAAGCCCTGGGTGGAGTCCTTTCTTCTGTAAATGCATGGTCTGAGATTGGAGGAAGGGCTGGCTGCTTCCTCAGAGGAATGTTGGCATGTGGGTAACAGAAGGAAAGACGGGGGAAGCCAAAAGAAAAAGTGCTCACTGCAAAGGGAGAGGAGTCTAACAGAAAGAGAGTGGATAGTCTGCATTTCCAGATGAACACCGAATAGCAGCTTGAGCTCACCTTGGGAATGTGCAGTGACAGCGCTGGGTACATATGGCATTCTGTTATCCGTTGGTTGTTCATTAGATTCACTTACACCTTAGTGACTTTTGTCTAGATCTGATGGGAAGCAGTTACAATGTTTTTTGTTTTCAAAATGATTTTTCTTCCTAACGTCTTTACTTTTTTAACATAAACATTTGCTTCTCCACCCAACCCATGACTGCCCTTACCCCATCCATCATATTGTAGAAAACTTGGAAAAATCCCATAAACTAAAAAGATATGAACAAAAAGCACTCGGACTTATCAACCTAAATATTTTCACTATTAGCATCTTGGCATATTTCTTTTTTTTTTTTTCTGTTGCTTTATTTTGACCAGAATTATTTGTATTATCTAGGCTAGTATCTTGGTATCATATAAAGATTCAGATATAAAAATTTTCAAGAGCAGTTAATGTATGAAAACACACCTCAAAAGATGACTGTGTTTTCTGAAGCTGTGTTCTATCCTGCAGGCAAGACATTATTCTTTCTCAGGATATGAAAGGTTATTTCAGTGATATTGGCTTAAATCAAAGAGTCAGGTCAATCTGTCATATGTCCCTGAGTTTTCCAATCAACAGGATTTACAATATTATTAATCACATTTTTATGTTATTTTATCAGCTGTAGAGGTCCAAGATAGGAATCCTGTGAGAATATACAGTGTGTCATACATTTTTAATACACTGGATATTAGACCTTCCACAGAGCTCCTTTCCATTCATATTGGTATATTCTTATATTAAATCATTTTTTGAATAACATGAAAGGAAAGCAGGTAGAATTCTGCTTTTACTTCTCTTGATACTCTTTCCTCCTTTGCAAATGGGGACCAAATTTAATGAAAGGTTGTCTAAGTTATGTTAGCCTTGGGCCCTCATGGCCCAGTTTTTCATATACGCTGAGGCCACAGCTCTCTTCAGTTACTGAACAGTGTACAACTTCCCATGTTCTCTAGACAAAATCCTGTATTAATTCCTGATGGTTCAGACCTTCCTTTCAATTTTGAATTACTAGTCCTAGGGTTCGGTGACCATTTAAGTAGAGACCATAAATCATGAATATTTGAATTCAGCTGTGGCAGTGTTCTCTGGATGCTACTCATGCCCAGAATTCTCTTTATTCCCGTACCTTCATTTTTATGGCTACCTACTTGAATGCTATTGCTCTCCTATTTGCTCAGGGCTTCAGTAAGTTCCCCTTAGTACTACAGAATGTTAAGCTGTAGGTATCCTAAAAGGGTATCTAATCCCAGAATTTTTAAGTAACTAGCATTCACTTTCTTTCATCTTCCAGCTTCTTCAGTATATGGGTTCATCATCACCTACTTGGTCAACCTATAAAGTTCAAAGTCACCTGAGACTTCTTTATCAGCCTCCCCTAGCCAGTTGGTGTGAAGTTCTGCCCATAGTGTGACCACAGTATCTTTCAGTCCCTGCCCCCTACCTGTCTCTCCAGTGCCACATCTGGTAACAGCACCCATTCTTCCAGTGGGCAAGCAGACTCCTCTCACTCCACATCCCTGGAGTTCAGGTAGGGCTGACCCAACCTGTCTCGCGGTCTTTCGGCCTGTCATTGTCAATCCATGGACTTTGTAGGACCGTTGAGAAAAGGCACTCCTCTTCCACTGGGGATGCTAATTGGAGCTGTTTTTGACCATTTTTCTAGCACTTAATTAGAGCCTATCTGAAAGCAGAGCTGTGGAGGGTGAGAAAAGATTCCTAGAGACATGGTGGGGTGTCTGGATCCGGCTGCGTCAGCCTCTGGAGTGACTGTGCCATTACAGTCCTTTCTTTCCTTTAGTTAATTTGAATTTGTTTTCTATCCTTGGCAAGCCAAAGTCCTAACAATACAGAGCCTATCAGCATTTAAACAGATCTAATTCTAATGAAAAATCCTTCCTTGATTCCATGTCTCTCCTTCATCTGCTTCTTTTTCTCTCATCTTCTTTATGGCTACAACTCTTTAAAAAGAAGTGGTTTACCACAGTTTTTAGTATCCTTGCTTCAATTTATGCAACTGACTATGCTCTGCCTTCTGCCCTTTCTGTTCCCCAAGCCCAGTGACATTGCCTTAGCCAGGATCCCAAACTCTCTTCTTACCAACAGGTCCTGACATTGCCACTCTTATTTACTACCCTAGTCTGAGAGTAAACACTATTTTCTCCATCTCCGTACTCAGTCGTTTCTCCTGGCTCTTCTCCTACCTCTCTGGACATCTTTCTCTGTCTCCTTTGTGGGTGTTTAGTGTCCGGGATCCTCAGGACTCTATCCCAGATATACCTTACTTCTCAATCTACACATTGTCTGTGGATGATCTTATCTACTTCAGTGGCTTTAATCATCATCAAACTGTTGATGATTCTGTATTAGTCAATACTCTTTGGGTTTCAACAGATAGAACCCCAATACAAAGTGGTTTATGTTTAAAAAAAGAGAGAGAGAGAGAGAGACTCTCTTTGTTTAACATACCGGAAATATACAGTGCTTGACCTGTTTCAGGTCTGGCTGTATCTGTGTGTTCATAAGTGACATCTGAGGTCCCTTTCCTCTATCTCTGGCACAGGTTTCCTTTTGCCCACTTAGAAGTCCTAGTGGAGAATCGGATTTTTCTCCTCTTTCCCCAGGAAGGACTTCAGTTGTTTTATCCCTGAACCAGTCCCTATGCTTAGACTGATGTGTATTCTGCTTGGCCAGATCTAGGTCCCATGTCTGTTCCTGTGGTAGCAGGAGCAAGGGGATGGTGCTAGCACCATTTGAACTATGGAAAATATATTCTCCATGGGGAAAAAGGTCCTGTTGCCAAAGGATAAAGAAGGAGATATTGGGTGGGTAAAGCCATCAGTATTCAAATCAACTCCCAAGCCTAGAATTTCAGTTTAGATCTCTCTCTCAGATGAGATTGCTGTAGAAGCAGGTGCTTAACTGACTGCTTTTCTTTCTTAGACAAAGTTGCCCTTTCTTCCATGACTATTACTTCAGGAGATTTTTTGACTCCTGTGCACTTGACAAGACCAGAGATGTATATTATCCTTGGTTCTTGCTCCCCTTTCTTTCCATCTCAAACAGCAGTTCTTTGCCCACCATACATTGTAAATATCTCACGTGACCATGAAGGAGAGGCTTCGAAAATCACAGAACACCAATCTAGTCATCTTGGAGTCACCACATAATCAGCCCATTGGTTTCTTGTTATATAAGAAAAATAACCCCAATTTGTTGAAGCCACCATTGTTTGCATTTTCTTTTCCTTGCAGCTGAAAAGCATTTCTAATTGACATCTTGCCTACTATGTGCTCTAATTTGTACACTCACCTCATCTCATATATCATTTGTATCTTATTATAATTTGTTATCTAGTTGTCTGTCTCCTTAGCCAGAATGCAGAGTTTAGTACGTATCTGTCTTCGTTGCTGCTGTACCTCCCAAACATAGCAGAGTGTCAAAACCAGGGTGCCAGAATAGATCTGGCAAAACCGGACCCACATTTTCAGCTGAAGTTGAGTAGTAGATGAACCTCTGAACAAGAGACATCAATAATCCATTTCTTATAGTCCTCACCCTTTATATTTTGTTCCCAACATTGAAGCCAAGTGTCAGTGACCACATTATTGTGCTTATACTGCTGGTTAACTTCTAGTAGAGAACACTGTCTTTGTACCTATGTGACTACAGGTAAGTGATTAACAGGTAACTATATCTGTTAATAATATTTAACAAATACTAAGTATTTGTTAAATGCATATGTGACTTGTCCCAGGCCCCATCTCATCAGTAGCCATACTCCTTAGGATATTAAAATCAACATAAGGGAGGCAAATGCTAACTGACTCACAGAAATTCAAGTAATTTTGGTGAATCTCTGAGGTTACAATATAGAAGTCGCAGAAGGCTTTATAAAACTAACTTCTACTTTTACCTGTGCTGTAGGTCTCAGTGCAAGTGCCAGCTTCTTGGGAAACCTATATTAAACTTCTTTGGGGTTGTAAATTCAGATGGAAAAACAGGTATCATAAATGAGTATGATGTGATGATATAAACACAAGGGCATCTTAAGCTATATTCTTTCAACACAGACACTGTATTTGCATTAAAAACATGAAGCAGTTCGATATTTCTGCAAAGAAATATGCTCTCTCCCGTTTTTCTTGAAATGAGCTGCTTTTTCCATCTATCTCTTACTTTCTCATTTTTGATGGTTATGTCAGTACAAAGATAGTTTTCTCTATAGAAAGTTAGCAAGGTAAGCACAATGATTGTGGCCACTAACAATTAGTTTCAATGTCAGGGACAAAAATGTAAATGAGGAGGACTTTGGGCAATTGGCTATTGATGCCTTTTTTTAAGGGGTTCAACTATTAACTCAACTCCGGCTGGAAATGTGGGTCTAGTTTTGCCAGATATGATTTTTTAGAGAAGATGAAAATCTAGATTTTATATGGAACATTTTCATTTTAAAGTTTGGGTCAAACTAAAAAAAAACCAACAAACTAAACTGTGCCAAATACAGCTGGAATTCAGATCTGTCCATGGCTCATGAGTCTGCAACCTTTGTTCAAAGAATCAAACTCGGACAGCCATTACTTAATACATCTCAACAGAGTAGGTGGATGGTCATATAGAAGAATGAAGTATTGGTCTTTCTGCTTCCAATTTTTTTCTCCCCTCAATCTGTCTTCTATGTAGTTGACAGAATGACCTTTATAAAATCCAAATCGGGTCGTGTTGTTCCTACTTAAACACTAGCACTTACCTCCTCATTCTTTACCTTTAGGTTAAAATACAAACCAACTAGCATGGTCTTGCCTGAGTTTTCATCCACCCGTGTGTCTCGTGCTCCAGGCACGTTGGCCTACTCACCAGTGCCTTGGATAGCTGAGTTTGCTCTAATTTTATTCCTACAATTCCCTCAGGCAAGAATGCGTTTCTCCTCATCCCACCCATATTAAATCATGCTTATCCGGTAAGTGCCATATTAGTTGTAACCTCCTGTATGAAGCCTTCACGGATGTATGAGACAGAGTTAATGGCTCCCTCTGTCTTCTCACATCACTTTTTCTTATGTCACTGATAGAGCATGGGCTCTCTTCTAATACAGATCTATTTTTAACTGTCTGTCTCTCTAGCTAGGTTATGAAACACTCAAAGAGAGAGACCAGATTTGGGTCTCTCCTTGAGTAAGCTCTTGTATCTTACTGATATTTTACTTTTTAAACTGAATTTTTCATGGGTCTGTCAATGCCTTAGCTTTCCAATTAAGTTGGAAACTCACTCGGGTAGAGATTGTATAGCTCATAAGACATTATACTCTGGTATACTTAGAGTACATGTTAAATAATTATCTTTAGAAGTGTCTGAATGATTGCATCAAAATCTTTTGGAAAAGAATAATGAAGATGTTGTGTAAGACCAGTGATGGGCTGTGTTCTCTTTAAAATAAATGTATTCTAATGATCATTAAACTGGGCTTATTATCTTTAATATGGTCCAATTTCAGTTTTTGAAAAAAGTATAAAACCAGAATTACAGGTTTTGTGAGGAAATTCTCTGTTATATTCAAGTACATGAAACAACAGTGCTTTTTAAATCAGCCCATCCATACTACATATAATTGTTTAATAAAGTGCTTAAAAGTTTGCTGGCTTTTGTGCTTAAGAAGACCAAATTTCATCTTTGTTTGCTTTGTTCATTTGGTTAGCAATGAATACTTTGCCCCATCTTCTACCCACATACAGAACAAAAGCAAATATCATTGGGACATGATTGCTTCACTATGATTATGACTTCTGCACTGGAGACTCATATCTGTGGTGCCCCTGTTGAACCATCCTATGATAGATTCTAGTGTGGATCCATCTTAAGTGAGACATGATGTCTGTTATCAAGGAGTTTTTGGTTGCAAGAAACAGATATTGACTCTGCCCAATTTTTATTAGATTGTCAGATAGCTCATAGAATCAGTAGGCTTGATCTTTTTGAATTCTGGAAAATTCTGATTATATATAGGCTATTTTCATATTTCTTTCTTCTTTAGATAAATCATTTCATAAGAACCTTACCTTAATTTTGAGTCTAGCAGAATATCATGTATTCTCCTTAATTGGAGAACTTCAACAGGAAATAGCTATCCCATCATAACCTTTTGCACTTCAGTCCTGACTTTCTTCCTCTTTGTTTTGTACTCCATGGAAAAAATGAAGTAACCCCAGGAAAGAGGACTTCTCCATTCTCCTAATAGGCACAGATGCATTCCAGACTGTAAGTGAGTTTCCATTCAAGACAAGTGGGAGGTCAAACTCAGGATATTAATGAGAACCATATTTTTTTCTTCCTTGGTGGCTATTAAAATGATAGATGCCAGTGGAGTGGGCTAGAGGAAACCCACTCAAGACCTTGAATGTTACCATCCATCATTAAATCTCACGCATACATGTGTCATTTTACATGAGCAGTGCAAGTGCAGCCAAGCTAAGGCCATGGCTGCTTCCTTGTCCTGTCTGTCACTGGGCTGTCAAATGCAATGCAAACAAAGAAGATCCCCTTGTTACTGATTCCACCGGCTATGGCTAGGAAGAGGTGGAGCCAGGTCTTGGTGGACACATTCCTGAGCTGGGTTCAAGCCGGGTCAGAAGGACAGGAGTTAGGCAGCAAAGCAAATTATCCTATGCAGAATGCTGGCCTGTAAGGTGATCTGCAGGGGCAGAGCTCTGTTTACCCAAATGTCCTTGATCTTTAAATCTTACCTTTCTGTCAGCTGTTTGTATGTTTAGTGACAGTTTTAAGGGCTGCTATTTTACTATCCAGTGGTTTTATCTGGTAATTTAAATTAGAGTGGGAGAAAAAAGGAATGGTATTGGGTATTGGTATTGGGTGAGGCAAAATGAGAGAGTGGAGAGAAAGGAGGAATTTGGAAGGGTGGTTAACATGGCAAGGATCCATTGTCTAAGTCAATTCATCATTTCCTTACTCACTCAGTCAACCTTTATTGAACATCCTTATGTGCCAGACACCAGGCTAAATGCCGAATGTGTCAGTGGTCCCCAAGGCTATCCTTAAATATGATGATTCACTAGAAGGACTCACAGAATTCAGAAAAGCTGTTACATTTATGTTTATGGCTTATATAGTAAAAAGATACACATTGAAATCAGTAAAGGATAAAAGCATATGAGGTAGAGTCCAGGACAACCCTGCTCAAGCTTCTACTTATCCCATCTCCGTGGAATCAGATGATCCTTACATCTCCCAGCAGTGAGGCTCGACAACACGTGTGGAGTATTACCAACCAGGAGGGGCTCAGCTGAGCTCTTATGTCCAAGGCTTTTATTGGGGATCAGTCTCATAGGCATGGAGCACCCACTTGACTTAGCTGCTCAGTCTCCAGCCTGACAGAAGTCAACTTGATTCCATGAGGTGTAGGGCCCAAGGCAAACAAAAACAAGCATTCACCATAAATCACATTATTAGCATAAACTATCTTGTGTGGCCCAATGCTCTAGGTGTACAAAGACACTTTATCAGACAGGATATTGCAAAGCCTCCCAAAAGCTGGTCAAGGACCAGTTCCTGTTTTGGAATGTTCAGGGGTAGACACCCCAAGCCTGCTCAATTAACACTTTGCTGCACACTAGGGATGGAGCTCTTTCTCCTAAGAGCCGGGAAGTCTGGTTATACAAACAATACATGTAAATGAACAAAGCCAGTACCATATTCTGTTACTTTGACCTAGCTTCATTTCTTTTTCTTCAACAACTAGAGTGTCTGTGCCTGTGACTGCTGTAATTACTGGGGATAAAGCAGTGTTTTAAGCATCACTTCTGCTCCCATGGAGAGCAGAAGCACTAGCTGGGGGAGGTAGACTATAGGCAGATATACCAGTAATTATTTGATACATCAGATCTTGTGGAAAAAAAAAACAAAACAAAACCTAAAGCAAGGTGTAAGGGGCTAATGGGAGATGGTGATATTGAGGTTGGTGTTTTATGTGGGGTATTGAGAGCAGGTCCCATAGAGAAGATGATATTTGGAGTAGAGATTTGAGGGAAGTGAGGGAGGAATTCAAGTGGACTTCTTGGGAAAGGGTGTTCCAGATAGAGGAACAGTGGTTGGTTTTAGAGGCCAGGAGGTAGGAGCTTGCTTGGTGTTCAAGGAGGAGTAGAGAAACCAGTGACGAGGAAGCAGAGGGAGGAGGGAGAGCAAGAAGCAGATGGATTACAGAGGGATCAGGGCCTGGTTGGTGACCCCAGGAGAGATGCAATGAATTCAAAAGGTGTTGAGAAGAGGGGTGACATGGTGATATGCATTATGTTTCCAAAGGATCTCTCTTGTACCTGTGAGGAAGATAAACTTTAAAGGGAAGGGCTGAAAACCAAGAAATGAAATGGGGGCGGGGGAGATGGTAACATAATATGGTGGTGGCTTAGACCAGGCTTGTGGTGGCTTCAGTGGGATGGTTAGAAGGCATCCCAGTTTACATTAATCTCAAAAGTAGAGCTGCAGGATTTTCAGATAGAATGTGAATGAACGAAGAAAGGAGTAAAGGATGATTTTTGCTAAGGTCAATAGTTGCTCAGTCTGAATTGCCCAATAACCTTTAATTTATAACAGATTTACTTGGTGCTTCAGAATGAAACACTCAGAGATCAAATATAATAACACTTATGTGGAGTTTTATGTTTTATGATTAACAAAATTTTATTGTTGAGGTATGACATGGCATATGAATTAATGCTCCCATTTTATAGGTGGGAATAATGCCAGGGGTCAAGGTCTAAGTATTAGTGAAATGTAGCAGACATGATTGGCTCAACCCTACATCTTACTTTTCATATGTGACATTTTTATTCTGTTAATCTCTGTATCTTTAGAATACCTTTGGCTGCAGGTAACAGAAAACTGACCCAAAGTAGCTTAAATATTAAAGACGTTGCTTATGTTATGTAACTGCAAGTCCAGAGATGGGATGAGTTATAGTCATGGTATGATTGGGGATCAAAGATGTCATCAAAGGCCCGTGTTCTTTCTGTCTTTCTAATCCTTAACATTGGCTTCCTGATGGGGCTGTCTTTGCTGTGGTTGCAAGATGGCTGCAATCTGGACTTCATTCTTTCTTGTTCAAGTGAGAGGGAAACTCATCTGCAAGTGTGGGATGAAAGTCCTTCTCATTAGTTTTGCTGGAGCATCTTACCACCCCAGGACCAATGGCTGCCACCAGCTAATGTCATGCTCCAGTTGGCTTTATTACTCAGGATCTGTCCCTGCTTCTGGGGATGGAATCACCATCCTCTGACTCATGTATGTGGCAGACAGTAGAAACAGTTAAATCAAGGTCCTAAAGAGCATGCCTGGAACATTCTAGAAATGACAAGCAGATTAGAGTGGCTGGAAAGAAATGAACTGAGGATTGAGTAGTAGAGAATGAAGTGAGAGGGAGAGGGGGGCAGACAGAATAGGGCCCCATGGTCTAATGAAATGGGAAGCTGTTACAGGGTTTAAGGGATGGCATGAGCTGACTTACATTTTAAAAGCATTCCTTTGATTGTTGTGATAGAAATAGACTGTTGGGGGGGTGAGGGGCACAAAGGTAAAAGCAGAGAGACCTATTGAAAGGCTAAAACAGTTAACTAGGAAAGAGGAATTGGTGGCTGACACAGAGTTTGTAGCAGTGGAGGTAGTGAGAAGCGATTGGATTCTACATATATTTTGAATGCAAAACCAGCAGAATTTCTGAAAAGATTGGATGTAGAGTGTGAAAGAAGGAAAAGTCAAAGGTGTCTGTAACTGTAAGGATGGAATTCGCCATGAACCATAATGGAGAAGATTTAGGCAGAAGAGGTTTTAGAGGTCTAGGAGAGGTTCAGTTCTGTTGAGACATACTGATTTCAAAATGTCTTTTAGATGCCCAAGTAGGAACACTGAGTAGGCAGCTTGTTGTTCAGGGAAGTCGAAGCTAGAGATAAAAATGGGAGATGTGTCTGCACATACATGACATGTCAATCTGTGAGGTTAAGTGGGAACATGGAGGGAGCGGGAGTAAATGAAGAGGACCAAGGACTGAGCCTGGAGGCACTTTACATTTATAAGGTTGGCGGGGAGAGGAGGACCCAGGATGTGACTAATGACCAAGAGAAAACCTTAGGAGAATGTGGTGCTCTGGAGCCAAGAGCAGAAAGAGCAGCGGAGAGGAGGGGGTCATGAAGGTACCCCACGCCACCAAGCAGAGGTCTTCAGTGACCTTGACAGAGTGCAGTAGAAGGGGCAAAGTCCTAATTAGAGTGGTTTACTATTTATTATTTGGCTCATACAAACAACTTTTGAAGTTCCTAACTTAGGTACTAAGGTCTTTGAATGTTGCTGTGTATAGCTCTCTATCCCAAAATAATTTGGAATGACAGCTCTCCATATCCTTCCCTCCCTCCAGCCCCTTTCTGTTGGAGTACTTTCCTTCTGTTGGAGAAGCTCCTACACAATGCTGTGGGCAGGAGGAAACTTTCTTTGAGATTCAAAATATGGACAGAAAGGACAGATACATGAAAAGTTACCAATATTGAGGGCTAAAGTTTATTGAGAACCGTGTTATTCCATTTGGTATGGTAACCCAGAAGTAGATGCAACTGTCGTCACCATTTCAGAGACACCATAGCCAGGACTAGAGAGGCTATGTTACCTAGCAGAGTTTTCATAGCTTCTGAAGGTAAGATGGCAGACCTGTGATTTGAAGTGGGTCTTCTTTATATAATTAGTTCTCCTGATATTATAAAATTTGAATTACAAAATTTGGTTTATGTAAAATGGATGGTGCCTAATAAAATTGTAAGTGCCACAGAAGCCCTTGTTGAATTTCATTGAGCTGAATTACAGGACTGGGAATATTTTTTTTTTTTAAAGATTTTATTTATTTATTTGACAGCGATCACAAGTAGACAGAGAGGCAGGCAGAGAGAGAGAGAGAGGGAAGCAGGCTCCCTGCTGAGCAGAGAGCCCGATGCGGGACTCAATCCCAGGACCCTGAGATCATGACCCGAGCCGAAGGCAGAGGCTTAACCCACTGAGCCACCCAGGCGCCCCAGGACTGGGAATATTGAGCTACCCGAGCCATGTCCAGCTTGCAGTGTTCTTCGGTGTTACCGGCTTTCCCAGCTGAGATAGCTTCCTCCCTTCTCCCTCTCGCACCAGGCAGACACAATTTCAGGTTGCCTGGTTTAAAAGCAATTATACCTCTAGAGAATCTTGTTGCCTCTGATTCCTAAGTGCTGGTTGTTTATAGAATTACTGCTCAGATCCCTTTAGTTCAAAATGAACATGCCAATGAAACTGAAATGAGAATCTGCACTTCTAAATTGGATTATCAGCCTCCCTAGCGTACCAGTGTGCACCATTCCTCCCTCAGCAAAGTTGCCAGGGATTCTCAGCAGTTTCATTTTACGGCTTCTGCTGGATGGCTGGAGCTAGGTGCATCTAGTTAACTTATTAGTTATGCTGTGTCTTGGGGATGACTGTTGCCACAGCAACAGACCAACAGACCTTCCTAACCTTTTTAAATAGGTTCTAAACCTTTTCAAAAAAAGAAAACTACATTGAGAGGAGGATAAAATCCAACTATCCATTCTAAATTAGTGTGCTTCTGTAGGGGAGGAAAACTTTTCTTCCCTTCTAGGTTCTTTGGTAGGTCTAATAAATAAATTGACATAAGACAGATTAACAGGAGAAAAACAAATTTAATTTTGTACCCATAGGATCCTCAAAAATATGAGGCACAAAGAAGTGACCAAAGCAGACAGCTTTTAAATGTTTTAGACAAAGGATAAGTTTGTGAGGGACTGACAAAACAAAGGGGTTTGGACTTGGAGTAGCTAATTAGCAAAGTAGTAGCAAGGTTTGTTTATACAGCTTTCTTGGCCCCGAATTTCCTATCTCTGGTGATAAGGATGTGTCCGCACCTCCTGGTACAGAGAGAGGGTACATTTCAAAGGGGAGATTTATTTCCTGCTTTCAGGGCTGGGTTGGCGGGTGCGGAAGGGAAAGTTAGAGTGTACTTCTTGCACCTGTTTCTTAAGTAGCTTTAAATGAGAATAATCAGTATGCCCAAATGGTGTATTTTGGGGTGGCCTTTGTTTTGTTCCCCTTCACTGCAATGCAAAAAAATTTAAAAACCCCAAAAACAAAAAAGCAGGAAATTTTGTGTTGCTTTATTCCCTTTTGCTTTCTGCTTGGAAAATCCTTATCTGTGTAAAATGGAGTTGTTATCAATATGGCTATTTCGAGACAATAACAATTCACACGGCATATTTTCATTATTAATTCTTTTTGTTTGGCACAGTTGACTAATGTCAGAAGAGGTGGGTTAGTGTTTATCAGTTAGCTGCTGCTGCAGAAGTGTACAGAGGAGGCAACACAATGCAGTGTTTTCATGAACTTGATAAAAGGAGTAGGTGGGTGATTTAATTTTCCCTGAATGGAGAATTAGAGAAATTAACAGACTTTCTGGAACACAGTAAGGTTAACTTTCACGTAAATCCAGCTTGGTTCTGGTTTCAGACAAGTTACCTATTACATTTTAGAAAAGGATTCAAGTAAAAGATTCGTTGAGGACAATTTTTAAGAAAATATACTTGCAGTGAAGTAGTATATATTTATAATTAAATACTAAGAGAAAACTCACTATATTCCCAGGATTTTGAAAACAAACAAACAAACAAAAACCCCAAAATGGGGAAAGACAGCATGGCCTGACATCAGAATTGAAAAAACCGAACATGGGGATAGATATGTGACCTGAAAACTGGACCCCAAGATCATGTGGAGGATAATTTATGCTCTTGTGTGGTCAGAGGGAAGGATGCTGATGGATGTTGGTGATGCACGTACCATCTTTGCCGTCCTCCTGATTGGCACGTACTCGTCAGGGAGCAATTTGCCTTCTCTGGCAAGGGAAATAAAAATATGGCAACACATTGGCAGCTGCTAATGAGAATGAAGAGGCCAAGTGGGAAAAATGGAATATGTTATATTTATTTAGCTGGTTTTGCACTGGCTTTAAAAGATACTGTGTACCAAATGCCACTTACCCTCCCAGAATAGAAAATGTTTTCCTTCCTTTAAAAATAGGAACTAGAGTGAAGGGATCTGTGCTCACCAGTGAGCTTAGATTTAACCCGTGACTCACAACACCTCCATTGCTTCCCTGTTTCTCCTACACACAGAATGGGATGAAGTCCTGGGCTCAACCCTGGTTGCATGTCAGAATTGCCTGGATAGCTTTCAGAAATCTTAAAGCCCACATCAGATTATACAGAGTCTCTGGCATTCTTATTAAAAAACAAAAAACAAAAAACAATAAAACAAAAAAAACCAAAAAACCAAGTTGATTCTAATGTGCAACCAGAGATGAGAACCATGGGTTTGGGGATCAGTCTCTCCTGGCTTCCCAAAAAAGGGCAGGTTGGCTGGAGGTCTTCATTGCACAGAGCATCCACTCATTATGGGGAGAAAGCATATTTTATGAGAGTGGGAATCAGAAGAAAATATTTCCCATGTACATGGTGCTATATAATTTTTTTTAATCAGGAAAATATTTTATGTATGTATTTATTTTAAAAAGATTTTATTTGACAATCAGGAAAATATTTTTAAATGGATGTAATTCTGGGCATAAGAGGTAATAATGACAAATGCCATTTGTTAGCATGTAACTTGGTCCAAGGGACATGAGCAGGTACTTTTATGTGATATTTCTTTGGATCCTCATCACCAATCCTGTAAGGTAGCTGGATTTATCCACTTGATAGACAAAGGAATAGAGGCTCAGGGAAAAATGAGATTACACAACTGGTGGAGCCAGAACAAATATCTGGAGCTGAGGGATTGCAAACTGCTTCCATCCCACTAGCCGTTCCTCCCATAGCATAACTTGAGAGAGAAGATGGGCATCCCTCAGCTTTCTCAACGTGGACATCTCCCAGAGCCGGAGAAACACTGGTGTGCCATTCTGCATTCTTCATATTATTTGAAATTGCCTCTTTTCCTCTGTGTTAGCCCCTCTTCACTTCTATTTTATTTTCCTCTCATATCATATTCCACTCTTTTCACTTTCCCTGCTAAGACCAATACTAGAATATTTAAATTGTGTATTGCAAAGGCTGTTTTCTGGCACATTAAAGAAATATATACATACATACATACATATATATATAATACTTTTACCATGATTTGCATACATTCACTCACAACATACATTTCCTTATACAGATGGGGAACTGAGGGGAAACTATCTCATTATTTCTCTAAGATATGAAATATTTTCCCCAATGTAAGAATTTGACCATACATCTCCCACACTGTAAAACTTTGCTATTGCCAAAAGGCTCCACACTATAAATGAGGGAGAAAAAGTGAAAGACCAAACTCCTCCCACACTGTTGGTTTTTGTAGCTGGCAATTCACGTGCCCTGGGTAAGTGCCTGTGATTTGCATTTGTCTGGAGAAGCACGCTGAGATGCTAAGGCTATGCCCCGAAATGATGATTTGAAGAATGATGTGAAATCGAGATGGGTCCTTGGTGTGAGTCATGATGAATAATGCCTTTGTCTGCAAACGGATGATTAGCTGCAATGGAGATTCCTATTTCCAATACAGTTCAGGAGAAGACCTATTGCAGTATCAATAAACTGCCTCCATTTATATAGCATTGCAGTGAATATAATTGGTGAGTTTCTCATTTTTCTATGTTCCTCCTCCCCCTGACTTATTTACAGGTGTTACACAGTAATGAAAAAGATACACTGTAATGAACGACTACTATGTGGAGCATTTTTCCAATGCCTCAAAGTTTCTTTTCTTTTGGAAAAAAGTGTTTCTTTCTCCCCAAGATCTATGTTTTGATGAAAAAAAAACCCACCAAAAACCAGAATTATGGTTGGAAATCCATAATTAAAACATATTTACCTTACCAAATGGTTTCTTGCTAGAGAGAACACTGGCAGGAAGCAGTAAAAGAAGGGCTTCAGTTCTGTGACTCTCAGTTAGCAAAGCCACATGAAACTACATGCTGTCGAGGGGTGGTGTCTTCAACAGCAGTGGTTTGAAGTAGGCTACCACAGCTGAATTTATTGAGTAGAATTCCCCAGGATCCGCAAGGCATTTACTGCACACCTCTGTTTTTTTTTTTTATTATTATTATTTTTGAAACAATTAAAAGGTAGAGGCAAAATTGTAACAAACCTTGCGAAAAAGTCATTACCCTAGCAGCTGCAAATTTTCACAGCCAAACCAAACAAACGGTACCGTTGTCCAGTATGGCAGTTCCCGTGGACATCCCTTAAAAAAAAAAAAGGATTGCTATTTTGGAACATTGGCTTATTCATACTTTCTACACAGAAAAAAGTCCAAACATTTTTGATGGAAATCAGAGGTAATGTATGGCTTGCCTCAAGAATGATAGCTTTGTATCTATCTGTTCCTAGAAATCATTAAGCCTCATCTTCTCTCTGCTATATAACCCCATGTTGTGCCGGAGCCATTGAGTTTTCATCCTGCTACTTTTTATTTGTGGTATTTATGCGTTTTATTGATTATGTGACATAATAAAACATAGCAAGTCAGAGCCGTATGTGCTATATATTTTGTTCAACAGTGATACAGAACGTTAGGGTTCTGCTCTCCACTTGGAGAAACATCTTGCTGGGATATAAATAGATTTATAATGACTGCTAGGCTATGTGCCTGCAAAATATCCTGGTAGGTAGCTCATTATAGAGCTAACATCATTAATAAAATAGCTGAAAAATTTCACAAGTACAGGAATATCTTTTATATCAGTAGCTGTAAGGAAAATACCTGGCGTATGCATAATTTGAGACTCATTTTAAAGCTATAATTTATCATCATTATCTACATATTATAATGGCAAAACAGGTTTAATTGCTTTTGACTGGATTGGCATGATGATGAGGAAAAAAGTTAGTAGCAGATGGCCCCACTGTCAAAACTGCGTCTCTTCGCCCAAAATAAAGTAACAGACTGAAGAGAGGATGTTTCTGGTTTCTAGCTCGATCTTATCTTGATAAGTATGAATTAGCATTTTCTGGTATTATAATTGTCTAGAGAAAAGTAGAAATAGTAATTATTTACAGAAGACTGAAATAGCTGTGAAATTCAACTTTAGCAGGTTTAAATTATCTAACATTTTTGGATTAACAGAAGTATTTACTTCCAGTATGATTTAGTAGGTTTCCAAAATATTTCCATTCCAGCTTTACAATATTAAATTGCTGGCATGTGAACATTGTAGAGCACATCCATTTTGGTATTGCCTAATAGTTAATCTTCTGCTCTTCCTACAGTGTTCAGTGTTCTCCATTCTTTTAATAATATCAATGACAGCAATTATTTTACTTGGAATACCCAAACTGTATGTGAAGAAATAACTTAAGTAACAACCCTTACAGATATCCCCGTTTTACATCTCACTGTGTTTGAAATTTCAGTGTTGTTGCATCAGTTACAATACAACCTGAAAGGGTCCTCCCATTTTAAACACAACACAGATGGATAAATGTGATTTGGGGGGGGGGGGGATAAAAAAAAAGGTCCCACCCTACCATCATGGAGTTCCTCAACAAATCGAAGAATTTAAGATCAAATCATAAGAATTCAAATGATAAAATTGCAAAAATTAAGTCTTCTTCTTTGTCTTTTAAGACTTTGGTGGCCTGAGAACACAATTATCAGGTGGTAGATTACACTGTTGGCTGGTCAATGCAAGTAAATTAACTGCTTCAGCTGAGAGAAGAGAAATGCCAGCTGTAGCAACTTAAGTGAAGGTGACATGCTATCTGCAAAATAATGTGAATTCGAAAGTGCAGTTTAACCCTAAAGAGGAAAAAAAAAAAAAAGAATGGAGCAATCTGCCAGACTAAAATAATGTGCGACAGAGAAATTATTCGGAAATGGAACTGTTATAGAGATACAGATTTATTATTTGGTTGCTGTCATGATAAATTTGCCTCAGCTATGCCCATACACGTTACAGTATTCATGTCTGAGATGAGTGGAGATGTTGCGAAAAGCTTTGCACAATTGAAAATTCATTCTGGAAATATAAATGAGTAAACGTTCTTTCTTAAGAGTATACGTAAATACACACACACACGTGCACACACACACATTTTGTACTTAAAAAGAAAATGATCAGTTAGTGAATTGAAGGGTCCACACAACATAAAGGATTTGAGACTATGAAATGAGACTATTATTATTATTACCTATTTGTGTAAATGGTTTAGAAAACCATTTCAGTGGCCATAAAATGGCTATTCTGATCTAATAGCAAATAGTGACTTTCAGCATTAGACACCATGTGGATCAGCATTATTAATAAGTATTGCTCATTGATTATTAGTAGCATATTTAAATATTTCAATTTAATCCAGCTACATTTTTCTTGTTTTTGTCTTTACATATAACAATTTTTGCTAAAATGTAATATATTCATCACGAAATAGACTTAGCCAAATGTTATGAAAAGCAAATGGTTGAGAAGACATGCAGTTACTTTTGGTATAGGAGAGAGATGAGATAATTCCTCTAGCTGGGATTCGTGGAGCCTCTTGTGCTTGGGAAACCATCATTTTGTGGCATGTTTAGAGAGAAGACTCAGTCTGTTTGATAGACTTCCATTAACAAATCATACTACAGCCTTCTTTTCTACTGATCTGTTTTCTCCAAGAAATATTGGTTCATAGGGCTCCAGTGTGGACAGTTCCAATAATACGAAGTTTGCCTCTATTCTTCAAAGTTTTCTGTTGCATGATTATTGTCACTCCGTAGCAGAGTTCTATCACACTTCATCGTGGAGCTGTCTAAGGCATCTGTGGCCCCACCACCATCCTCATCTCATCTCTTCCTTTTAACTAAACATGTCTCCTGACTCCTTTCTTCAGTCACTTTTGTCTCTGACACGAAGGCATTTTGTACCTCCCACCTAAACACTGTATTTTGTAGGAAGTGGAGGGGAGGGGAAAAAAAATCTTTTGCCTCTACTCATTTTAGGTTCATTGGGTAGGCATTGCAAATTGACCTGAGAAAAGACAGATCATCAGGAGAAAAGCACAAATTTATGAGCCCATGCACCACACATATGTGTGGGAATACTCAGTGATGAATAGCTCATAGGAGTAGTTAGAACTTGGGGTTATATAGCATCTTAGTAGAGGAACAATAAAACTATAGAGAAGTGACCAGAAATGGAGAAGGACTTGTAGCTTCCACTGGCAACAAGTTGTGGGAAGGTAGATATATTTAGGGAATCTAACAGTAAATAAGGGCTGGTTAGGAAGTAAGATTTGTGTGTATAGACTTTTTCATGGTGTCCTCTTGTCTCTGGATTAAGAGATATGGGAGAAGGGGTGGTAAGAAAACACCCTCACAAAAAGAATTTATGTTCCATTTTCAAATAGATTGGAGGAGGGCAGAAAGCTTGTCCTAGATCTGCTTTTTCTCAGTTCCTTTCAGCTCAAAATAACCGAGATGCCAAAGTGGCATGTTGTCGGGTGGCATCTTCCCCTCCCTTCATAAGCAATAGAAAGACAAAATATATTCTGCCTGTGTATGTGTGTCCACTTCTGGGCATCTCAGGTTTCCAGTCATCAAGAAGATCATTTCAGGTATAGTCAAACATAGTATTTTGCAGGGTATGAATCCTCAGTGTTAACTTCGTTATCATTATCACTGTTCTCATTACTTCATCCTTATCACATAAATTAACGGACAGCCTGTGATATGCTTGCACTGCCTCAGTATGTATGATTACATTTGGATCATCAGCTCAGGGAGATAGATAATCGTATGATCCCCAGTGTCAGGAAACCAAGGTTTAAAGGGTTAAAGTGCCCAAGGCCACACAGTAAGAGTGACTTCAGATTCTAGCCCATCACTCATGGTCTCCAAAATCTATGTTGTTAATCACTAACCTTTGCTGTCATCTTAGAATTTCAGAATTTGGATTCCTTATCATTAAATGTAATCATATATACTTATTCTATCTATGGTTTTTGGTGTTACCATCATTCTGGAGCTATAGTTGTCTTTTGTTTCTTTTATTGGCAAAATATACACATGCGTGTAACTTATCATTCCATTTTTAGTTAGATTCTATATTTAAACAAATTTATAATGATAAATTTTCCTACAAATAGTCTCTCTCATCTTTAAACTTATCTTGGAAATGTAGGATTAGTTAGAGTCCTTGAAATGACTTGTGTATGAAAGCTTATTGAAAAAAAAAAAAGAAATGAAAAGCAACACCATGGAAAGGTAGAATAGTAAGTAACATCTTTTTGTTTTATTACAGTGGACTTGTTTTATGTTTTGAACAAATTGGTAGCAACAATCAAATTAATGTAAAGTAGAAGCTATTAGTGTTGGGGGCAAGGGACAAAGTTTTACTATAATAAAATCTATTTCATCTAACTCCTGTGTGATGATTTATAATGTTCTCCTCTAGAATAATACAAAAAGAGCATTTTGGAACCATGCTGTTGGAAATGCACATTTTACCACTGTAATGTATAATTATAGCCTACTATAGCAGCTTACATTATCCTTTAAATATTTATCCCTTTGAATAATTGGATTTAGGAGATTTGAATTCATTTGGTGGATATGTCATTAATTTTTCATATATTTTGATAGTATACCAATCGCTTACTCGTCTAGCATCTAGTAAATGTAACTGAATAGTGTAGAACTTTATAGCAAAATTATTCATCTTTCTGGATTCCTTTAAATATTTATATCCAAAATAAAATACCCATTACAAACTAGAAAAATTCAGTTACTGACTTACTTCTGGTGGCTAAAAATTAATTTGACTAGCCCTCTGTTTTACTTTCCTTTGTAGTTGAAAGTAATGGTTTAAAAATAAATGAAGACAATATTACTTCAAAACCATTCCAAAGCTCAAAGAGGTTTATAGGCTGTTTCCATGGTACCCAGTGTGGCAGCTCACCAACAGATTTTGGCAGTAGCCGCCTCAACAAAATGGGCCTAACTTTTGTTTTCTACAGGAGCAGTTAGACTCCAAAGGCCTGTGTTGACAGGTAATGAGATTTAATTCATAAGAGGACAAAAAAGAGAGAGAGAGAGCGCGAAAATACCCATATTCATTGCTTAATCAAATAAAATTCTTTCAGAGGATTCTGGGAATTCTCCCCAGTTGCTTCCAAAGCTTCCCTTTGATAGCTGTAAACAAATTACCTTACGAATAACTTCTTAATCAGGGAAAAGAAGCACAGTTCTCTACTTGATCTTTCCCTTTGGGTGGTCCCAGCCCGAGAGCGCAGTCTTC
Source organism: Enhydra lutris kenyoni (assembly GCF_002288905.1). Taxonomy (NCBI): domain Eukaryota; kingdom Metazoa; phylum Chordata; class Mammalia; order Carnivora; family Mustelidae; genus Enhydra; species Enhydra lutris. Next base: position 7,201,135 of record NW_019154091.1, on the reverse strand, counting down.
CTCCCATAGCTAGGCCTCTGAAAAGCCATATAGCATTATGCTGACAGCTGTAGACCTCTTTTTTGTTAGGATAACAAACATCCTGTGTTGAGGACAGCATCAAGCCAGCTTGCAGTATGCCCAATTAGAGAAGCTAAAATCTCATTTGTTTCACCATGGGAGCCCCCTGAAAGCACACCGTTTTGGCCTCATTACAGTATTTTTAACTTTACAAAAATAATTTCATTATGGAAATTAAAGAAGCTCATTTGGCCTTAGCATGTATACTGAAGTTAATAAATTCCAGAAGTATTTCAACTGCCACAGCATGTAGTTTTGTCTTCACTTAATCACAGCCAATAGTTGCTTTATAGAAAATATGGTGGGTCCATAGAAAATTATCATTTTCATTTGTTGTTTGCTGTGCTTTGATTAAAAAACAAACAAATCTTCAAGAAAAATATTAACTTCAACTGTGTTGGAATAGAATAGATTCCTGAAATTGGTGTCTTTGTGAATATGTTGATTGCACAAAGACATAAGGCTGGCATGCTCTGTTTATGTGTAACTTCTTTAGAAGTCTAAAAATAAAAAATATCTAAAAATCTAAAAAATAAAATCAAAATAACATTTTCTAACGACTCAGTGCTCGTGATGTTGATGTCGGATGTTTAAATAGAGTGCTGAGAATTTCCACAGTTACTGTAATTTGAAAAGGGAGGAATTTTCCTGTTTTGAAAATGGTATTTGGCTTTTGATATACCAAACAGAGGGAAAATACAGTAGATCTGCCTTATCCACAGTTTGACTTGCTACTTGTGATCAACTGGGGTCCGAAAGCAGATGATCCTCCTTCTGATGACTTGTCAGAAAGTCAGTAACGCCTGTATCATTCATCTTACTTCATTTCACGTAGGCATTTTCTCATCTCACATCATCACAAGAAAAAGAAGGGTGAGTACAGGACAATAAGATATTGAGAGAGAAAGAGACCATGGTCCCATAACTTTTATTACAGTGTACTGTTATAAGTTGTAATTGCTCTGTTTTATTATTGTTATTCTCTTACTGTGCAGAATCTATAAGTTAAATTTTATTATAGGTATTTATATATAGGAAAAAACTGTATATTTAGGGTTTGGTACTATGAGCAGTTTCAGATATCCACTGAAGGTCTTGGAGGGTATCCCCCACAGATAAGGGAGGAACTAGTATAATGTAAATGACAAAATGGTGAGGTTTGGTGGTGCTGAGTTTGAGATCCAAATAGCTTTATCTAAGATAATACTCCAATAATTACCCAAGGGATGGATATGCTGTGCTGGGCCCAGCTTCCCTCACATTGGACCTGTGTAGGGCTATATGAAATTCAGTTAGTTATTTCTGAGAGGAGAGATTTTAGGCCAGAACACATCACATCTATTTTTCCTTTTTCTCTTCAAGCTCAGATATTCTGAGATGACCTCATCAAGATTGTTGCAATTAATAATTGATGATATTAAATAGAACTCTAAAATTATAGTTTTGAGACACTAAATTATTAAAATGTAAGTACATACTTCTCTTCCCTCCACCAGAAGCAGAAAAAGGGTGTGTTAAATTGAAAAAAAAAAAAAAAATAGGGGGTGGGCTGAGGGAGAAAACAAAGATCTATTTATAAGCCAGGGAGAAACAACTGTCAAAAAACATTGCAATAGTTTGTTTAAAACATAGAAAATAATGAGGCATAATTTCACCTTTCTGGCACATGGAAATGTATTTCTTTTTATGTACTTTCTCCTGGTGACTCTCTCTCTATGTTCATTCTCCCTCCCTTGATCCCTCCCTCCATCCATCCTCCCTTTCCTTTCCTTTCCTTTCCTTCCATCTATCCATCCATCCATCCAGCCATCCATTTATTCATCTGTCTTTGCTATCTGGAGAATAGCTGAATAGTTACAGATAGTGTTCTTTGTAATGTAATGTATATCTGAGTGCCCTTTATCAGTGAGTGCTGTCCATTTGATGCCTCTTCTGTAGGGATGTAGGGATGTAGAAGAACTCACAGGCAGTGCGAACTCTGGAGAGATTAGTTCCACTGTCAGATGGTATCTGTCTTCCATGAAGATGATTTTGCTGCCTCATAATGGAAGGTTTTATTGTCTCTAAAAATATTATTAGCAATGTAAGCTAAATATTCATTTTCTTTCTCTTATCCTCAAAGATAGTGAGCTGCAAGTTGATATAGTAGAAAGATTACTAAGTTGGAGTCAAAAAGACTTGAATTCTGGTGTAACTCTGAGTTTTGGTTAACTATTGTTGCATAATATTGTACCAAAACTCAGTGGCTTAAAACGAAAAAAAAACCTTTATTACTTTACATAGTCTGTGTAGGTCAGAAATTGAGTGGCTTATCTGAATGGTTTTGGTTTGTATTCATTTCTCTAGGGTTGTTTTAACAAAATACCACAAACTGAGAGGCTTAACACAGTAGACACTGTCTCACAGTTTTGGAAGCTAGAAGTCCAGGATCAAGTCATTGGCAAGGCAGTGGTCCCTCTAAAACTCATAGGGGAAAATGCTTTCTTGCCTCTTTGATTTTCTGGTGTGTGTCTGCAATCTTCAGCATTCCTCAGCTTGTAGATGCATCACTCTGGTCCTGCCTCCATTGTTCTGTGATTGTCTTCTGGCAGGTGTCTGCATCTGACTCTGTTCAGATTTCCCCTTTTTTAAAAGGATGCCGGTTATGTTGGATTAAGGTCCACCTTAATGACATTACTGAAAGCTGATCAGATCTATAAAGACCCTATTTCCAAATGAAGTCACATTCACAGGTACTGGGTGTTGGGACTTCAACATATCTTTTTGGGGGGATAAAATTCAGCTCATAACAGGACTTTCCTGAAGTTGCAGTCAGGATGTTGGCCAGGTCTGCAGCCATCTGAAATCTTAATTGGGGCTAGCAGATCATGACTAGTGTGAAAGACTAGAATATGCCCCTCCAAGATACATCTCTTTGGCATAGGATTATTTTGAGACATAGAAAACACAGGAGAAGCTCTGAAGACAGATTACTCTTTTGTGAGAGAAATTGACATTTGTAGAGGAACTCTTACTTGTAAGAATCTCTCCGTTTCTATACCAGGAAGAGAAGGGTAACTCTTAATCACAAGAACCCTTAAAAACAGATAAGGCATAGATTTAAATCTGAATAACAAATCTTAACCTGGTTTATCATACTTTTCCTGGTCACCTTCCCATAGCTTGCTCAGAAACCCAAGTCCCCCTTTCCTTTGTTTTAGCCCAAGCTGGATTTAACCCAAGTTTTAACCACCTCTTTAAGTTACTCATCCCTGAGTCTCCCATGGATATATGGGAGGTACATGTTAATAAACTTCTGTTTTCTCTTGTTAGTCTTTCTTTTGTCATGAAGCCCCAGCTGAGAACCTAGAAGGGCAGAAGGAAAGTATTTTTTTCCTTCCCTATGCTGGTATTCCTGTTGTCACAGGAAACCTCATTCCCCACCCACCCCCCCGCCAGGCCTTACTAGCAGCTGCTAGAGTTTCCTCACAACATGGCAGCTGACTTCCTTTAAAACAGCCAGTCCAAGAGAAGGCAGAGTAGAAGCAGTAATATCTTCCATGATCTAACTTGGAATCACACACCACCAATTAATTCTACCACATTCTGTTTGTTGGAAGTGAGTCTCTAAGTCTAGCTCATGTTCATGGAGAGGGGAATTAGACTATCTTTTGAAAGGAGGTGTGTCAAAGAATTTGTGAATATATTTTAAAATCCCCCTACTTTGCTATTTAGTAGCTGTGTGTTCTTGGGAAAGCCATGCTGTGTTTGGACCTATGATGTCAACTCAGTTATTCTGCAGTTTGGAACACTATTTGGCTATTTTGTATACTGGTATGACCATAGTCCCAGTCAAAGAATCAGAGCTGAGAGGGCCTTAAACACGCTTTTTTTCTAAATATTTCATGTTGTACATGAGAGTTCTAGTCCCGAAGCAACAAAGTCATAGAGCAAGTATTTCACCTACCTTTCCAGAATAGTTGGACGAGGGATTTCCCATCTTCTCTTAAGGCCTATGGAAGTGCTTTCTTACTCTGTCAGGCTCAACATGTCCATTTTTCTCCCTAGTGCTAGGGGTAGACATTAAGCTTAACATTGGATATGGCAATGGTCTCATGAAGTTTATAAGTCAAGGTTAAGTGAAGAAACAAACAAACAACAACAACAAAAAACCACTAGTTATTTCAAGCACAAGGGGATTTAATATCTGAATTACAAGTTTTCACAAAATCATGGTCTGATGGTTAGTTTTATGTCAACTTGACTAGGCCAAGGGATGCCAAGATAGCTGGTAAAACATTTCTGGGCATGCCTGTGAGGGTGTTTCTGCAAGAGACTGGCATTTGAATCAGTAGGCTAAAAATCACCCCCACCAATGTGGCATCATCTAATCCACTGAGGGCCTGAATAGAACAAAAAAGTGGAGGAATGGGATATTTGTTCTCTGCCTAAGTTGAGATATCTACCTTCTCCTGCCTTCAGACATTGGTGCTCTTGCTTCTCAAGCCTTTAGACTAAGACCAGGACTTACACCATTGGTGGAAGATCATGGTACTTCTCAGTCTCTGTAATCTCATGTGAATGATTTGAGAACAAAGGAGAAGGAAAAGAGGGAGAAGGTAGGGGTAATTGAATGAACATAGAGAGTTAATAGGAGAAAACACATAAACATTTTAATGGCTACAGTCACCAAACTGTGGAAAGAACCAAGATGCCCTTCAACGGACAAATGGATAAAGAAGATATGGTCCATAGATACAATGGAGTATTATGCCTCCACCAGAAAGGATGAATACCCAACTTTTATATCAACATGGATGGGACTGGAAGAGATTATGCTGAATGAAATAAGTCAAGCACAGAGAGAGTCAATTATCATATGGTTTCACTTCCTTGTGGAAATTAAGGAATAACATGGAGGACATTAGGAGAAGGAAAGAAAAAGGAATTGGGGGAGATCAGAGGGGAAGATAAACCATGAGAGACTATGGACTCTGAGAAACAAACTGAAGGTTTGGGAGGGGAGGGGGTGAAAATGATGCTTAAGTAAAAAACAGATAAATAAGTCATGCCATTAAAAAGGATATCACAAGCCAGTTAAAAACCAATCCAGAATCAAGTGAAATTTCAAAGTATAGGATAATGACACTCAATAAGAGAACTCTTCAACTAAATTGACCCAGATAGTTGATTGTCATGCGATTTGAAGAACAGCAAGCTGAAAATCAGTTTCTTTATTACATAAACCTCCCTAGACCACTCTTCAGAATTATTATCTGCACTAGTTCTGGTGCTGAGGGATCTTCTGTCCCTTATAAATGGTTTGTAACACCTGTCCTCACCAACAAGAAGGCACAAAGAGCCTGAAGACTCACTGACAGTTCTCAATCCTTCATTCACATATCAAAGTTGTGTTGAGTTCTTAATAAGCAAAAACACTGAATTAGATGCTGGGAGTGTATGCAGACAAGGTCTTTGCCTTTAGAATTTTACAACTCAGGTAGTAGGTCAGCAGGTGGGGTTCATAATCACTAGCAACCACTGAAAGACTGTAAACACTCACCAGAGGGGGTTGTGGGCAGGGTAGTGGAAGCCACAAAAGATTGTTATAGCCACAAAGATTAGTTATCTTGTTATGTGACTGCGAGCATCTTAAGTCTTGAATTGAATTGCTTGATATGGTATGATCTTGCTCTGGCACTCTCAATCTTCATTTCATCTCACTTCTATTTAGATCCCTTAGGAAATGTAAGTGAACATTTCCCAGACTCCCTTGTGGCTAGGATTTTAGTGTGAATTGTGTTTGGTAGTTAGAAACACTTTCAAGAGATTAAGACTTCACTAGCATAGTAAGCCAACAGTCATCTTCTTACGGGTGTGGCTGGCGGCTAAAAGCAACCTCCAAACATGGCATTTGCAATGGTAGACTTCCTTCTATGTAGGCCCACTCCACTGGTATAAGGCAGTTGTCACAGCAGGTTTTTGGTGCCTGGGTCATAGCTATAGTACTGAACATTCACCCAGCAGTCTGATAGAGTCATCTAGAGTTCTACTTTTCTAGCTTGTCTCTTGTGTATTAGAGTTCTTCAGAAAAACAGAAAGTGTGAATTACAGTAGTGCTATAAAAACAAAAACAAACTCATGCCAAGTAGATCTTCCTTGGAACTGTGCGCCTAGAGTAGTTAACAACCAAATGACATACCCATTTTCACTTCCAGTAAGATCCCTCTTCCTCTTTACTTCTGGACGTTATAACGTTTGCATTTGTGATTTCAGTAACCCACAGAAAATGTGTTTCTGGTCTCATAGATGCCTCTTTTCTTGCTTCTCCCTTATTTACCATGTGTTTCTGCTGAAAGGGCAAAATAAGAACTTAAAAATTTGTTCTCAAAATGTATATGATTCAGATTCTAGATCACATCAAAAGAATTTTCCTGTGTATGCCACATAAATCAGTTCTATTTTATTTCTCTCTCCTGTTCCTATTTGAAGCTCAGGTATTTGCATTAGTGGTTCCAGAATTTTGCATTGGAGGGTTTGAGGAATAGAAGTCTAACTTGTGTTTATGTAGCTGTATGTATTTTGGGGGAGGAGGTGTGTACATATCTATGTAGGTGGGAGAGCGCCACAGAGTTTTGTTCTTGAAGTTGCATTTATGTAGCAAGCATACTCTATTTAGGTTGTCTGTTCTTTTTTTGGCTTCTCATGGAGGGTTGGTGGAGATTTTGGGAGAGGGTATTCTAATACCCCTCCAAATTATGCTACGGTATACCCATTAGGAAGTTGACTTCAGGGTACCTGGTTGGCTCAGTGGGTTAAAGCCTCTGCCTTGGGCTCAGGTCATGGTCCAGGGGTACTGGGATTGAGCCCTGCATCAGGCTGTCTCCTCAGCGGGGATCCTGCTTCCTCCTCTCTCTCTGCCTGCTTCTCTGCCTACTTGTGGTCTCCATCTGTCAAATAAATAAATAAAATCTTTAAAAAAAAAAGAAAAAAAGGAATTTGACTACAGTCCCTAGAAAAATAGTGCCCCAAGTCTGAAAAACTGGACTTTGCATCTAACATATTGATAAAATAGAAATATTAGAATCCTGGAATATCAGAACTGCGTTAGATTATAAGGGATTTTCCAGTTTTATTCTCTTTCATTCACTTTACAAATGAGAAAACTGGGGTCCAGAGAGGTTAAATGATTTGTGGGAGAAAAATGAAAAAACACAGTTGGCAGAGTTGATCCATTTTTAGGGCAGCCAGGCTAGACGAATGTACTTTCCATTACAGCTCTAACTTACTCCAATGTTAAAAGACAAATAGCCTTTCATTGTCTTTCACTGCCACTCAGCAGTGGGAAAATTAATTCAAAAGGCCTGAGATATACTAAACATCAATAGTCTAGGCCTATGAGTACTTCTATTAACTCATTTAGGAGAGACAGGCTCTTGATAAATAGATTTGGTTGCTGCGGCAGGTGAAAATAGCTCCTTCATTGTCTTAGAAGTCAACTATTCTTTTGAACCATGAGACGTACCGCCTGAGAGATACAATTATCACTCCTAGAAGTTACTGAAGAATTTGAGGCTTTGAAGAAAGTTTAAATAAAATTCAAAAGAAAGAACTAATATTGTGCAGTAGGCAGTCTACCCTGTGTGCCATGTGATTCCTAGGAGGGACATTGTTTTATAGATCAAGGATTCCATGTTCACACCCTCTACACCAATAAATCTGAAATGTAGAGTTGTTTTTTCTGTCTCTCTCAACTGAGGCTGAACTTCAAATTGGGGCAATCTCATGATTCTAGATGTTTTTTAAAAAAGTGGTAAAAAGATATCGTACAAAGCAAACAAATACAAGATTTTGACAGGTCACTTAACTTCCCTAGTTCTCCAGTTCTGCACTCATATAGTTAAGGAGTTCTTGATGCCTCCAGAGGAAGTGGAATAAACTGATTTATTCATTCATTTATTCACTTACTGACTTACTCATTTGACCCACTTAATCATCCTTCAACAAATACTTGAGGCTTTTATTTCTAAAAGTGCCCTGTTGATTATCTCACAAAGTTGTTGATTATCTCACAAAGTGAGATTATGTTGTAATTACTTCCTGTCTGAGCCTCTCTAGCTACCAACAGATGATAAGCCCCCTGAAGACAGGCACTTTGTCTTTCCTATTCATTGATAAGCTCTGAGGGCCCAGAAGGCTGCCTGTCACATAGTACATATTCAAGCAACAGCAACTGGTGAATGCGGGTATATACCAAATGAGCCTGCAGTGTCCTTACAGAGACGGAAAACCACAGAGGCAACACTCATTGCTGCAAGTTCTGAGCTATATCTGGAATATAGATTCCCTTTTGGTAGCTAACAAGGAGAGGCATTGATGCTAGCTTGATGGAATCAGGAAGAAAGTATTAAGACTTCATAAAAACTGTGAGATAAGTGCTCTTCTATTCACTTGTATGGGTGACGGAATACTCTGAAGACTGAAGGATCTCACAGTCAGGAAGTACTGAATCTGGGTCTTGAACTCCTGCATCTGTATCCAGACCTCCCCCCTTGACCCCAGCCCCCAAGCTGCCATGGCCTCTCCCCAGGAAGTGCACAGGTCTCTCTGTCCTCAGGATGTGGCCAGGAGCTCTGCGAGCATCTGAATCACTTGAGTTGGAAGAGGGTTTGTGTGTGTTGGAGCTGATCGAATGCTTCCAGGGTTATTCTCCTTTATTTCAGGTGGTCCTCCTGAAGGCAGGCAGTCTGATAGGTACGTCATTCTTGTATCCCTATTTTAGACTGTCCACATAATGGCCAATACTGTTTCTTTTCTTCATTTATCTTTTTTTTTTTTTTAACCTTCAGGTGTATATTGATTGATGGATCCGTAAAGTGCCTTTTCTTCTCATTTTGTGATTATAAAATAAAAGTATTTGAATTCCAAAAAGAAGATTTGTTTTTCCACCCTCTTTCCTTGCAATTATATCTTCTGTTTTGATCCCTCCTGCTTCAGATATCCTTTCAGTGGTTTCAAAAGGTTACTTCAATGCCATTGGTTACCAATTTAATGATGGCTTTTCAGTTTTCTACCCACTGGATCAAAATGGTAACCGACCTTTGTCTCTGCCATAAATCCCATCAAAGTGTTTACATCTACCCCCAAATCTCTTTTAAATGCAAATAAATAAGTTCCGCAGACACAAACACCACGTGGATCGTTAACTGCAGCCTGCAGACTGTTCCGATCGTTAACTGCAGCTTGCAGAGATTCTTGACAAAAAAAGGAGAAAAAAGAAAGAAAGTGTGGATGGTTTCTTTAATGAGGTTTTCCCTCTCATTTATCAAAGATGGCGTAGCTTTGCCCAGCTGGCCTGGTTTGAAAATTGGAAAATAGCTTAATCTGATTCACGCAGAAGACCTTTGTAGCAGGTGAAGAAGTACATGTATTAAGGTGTATGTTTCTTTGATTTATTTTTTAACCCATGCCTTTTGCTATGGGTCAGGCTTAGGGTTTATGATAAAGATGATTAAAGGGCACAAAATATTTGGCCATTTGAGTCAATGTCCTATTGAATAGAAAATATATTTTTTCTTATTATTTCTTAAATGTCCTCCCTATCAGGATCGTTGGGCAAGTGTTAGAGTGGAATCTTGGGGCTGGAGAGCCCTTAGAAATTCTCCAGTTTGGACCCTCCCCCCACTTCCTAGATGAAACTCCTTAGACATTTACACTCACTCGGTGGCTTGACCACCTTCTCAGATAGGGGCACCTGCGGGACCAGAAAGCAGGTCTTCCCATTCTTGCTTTACAATGCTAGAATGTATTCTAGCTTTGTAGAATTCCCATTGCTTTACAATGGTAAGTCAGGCATAGAAAAGGTTGTGGTATTTCCTTCTTGGAGGGTGAAATATACAGTACAGTTGAAAAATCTTTTTGGTTTGGTTTGTTTAGATAAGGATGCACAAAAAGCCCAGCTCAAATGGGCTTAAGTGAAAAAAAAAAAAAAGAGAGAGAGAGAGAGAATTTAGTGGCTCATCAAACCTCAAACTCTAGAGCTTAACATGGATGAAGGTCCCTCAATTTCTGATGTCCTCCATGGTGTGGTTTCTCTGTAGGCTCCCTGCAGTGGTTAGTGGCTGTCCTCAGTGCCAGGGCTACCTCCTCCCAGGTTCAAATCCATGGCAAAAGAGAACTCCTTTCTTACCCAGCAGTTTGAACTCATACCCACTTTCAAACATCATGATGACCCAGGGGAATGAGATGCTTTCAATGGACAGACCTGCATCACACATGCTCTTGTGGAGCCAAGAACATCATCAATTCTAATAGAAGCACTGGAAGTGAGGGAGAAGATGATTCTCTAGAGAAAGACTGTGGTATGTTTCCTTCAGGAAGGTTGAGAGGATGTGGACAGAACAAACAACAAATAATGACAAATGGCATTTTATGACCGTTTTTTCAGAAGTCAACATCTTCCTTTCCTTTGTTCATTTGTAAATTTCTGTCAGCTTTAGCCCAGTAGAATCATAAATATGCAAAGAATAGTTAAAGTCCTGTGGGAAAGGAGTGTGCTTGAATATGATAATGATCCTTTCATTAAAGTGTAAGTTATTATTTTAGAAAAAATACATGGTGAAGTTTTAAAGCAGTGAGAGTTGACCACCATTAGGCTACAGAACTCAGTGTGCACAGACATAGGTCTCTAGAGGAGAGGAATTTTGTCAAGCTCTGCTGACTCGTTCTTCCCCCACAGCTCACAACATACTCCTCAATGAATATTGCCACAGTATAGGGGGCTTCCTTGCATTCGACTATGCAGAATCTCCTCATTATTCTATAATACTCCAGCACACAGAGAACAAGTCATCACATCCTGATTGGGAAATTTTCAGTCTCCCTTTTCTTTTCTGTCTTGTTGAATAGCTAAAAAGAATTTTAGATTTAGTTTGACCTCAGAAAGATCCAGTGGGCTTGACAGGAGTCTTCTTGGTTTTTTCATAGTGTCTTAGGTCTCCAAGCCTGTTCTGGTTTGGTGGGGTGTACCCTCTGAGTCTTGGTATTTCAGTCTTTTTTTTTTTTTCCTTTTTGTCCTGAGGATGAGAGGAAGGACATGTGTGGCCACAGGGGGATGTTATCTGAGGTGTTCTATTTGGGAGCTGGTGGGGGCTCTGGAAAATGAACCCCATCCATGTCTTCAGGATGAAAATGGCTTCGCATGCCTTGGGTCCATGCTACTGTTTGTGGTATTACTTTCAAATGTGAAGCTGAGAATGAGTCATTTAAAACCCCACCTGGGGGGTGCCTGGGTGGCTCAGTGGGTTAAAGCCTCTGCCTTCGGCTCAGGTCATGATCTCAGGGTCCTGGGATTGAGCCCCGCATCGGGCTCTCTGCTCCGCGGAGAGCCTGCTTCCTCCTCTCTCTCTGCCTGCCTCTCTACCTACTTGTGATTTCTCTCTGTCAAATAAATAAAATCTTTGAAAAACCCCACCTGGAACTATCCAAACAGGTGTCTGTCTGTGCTAATCAGCTCTCATTTCCACACTCACAGAACCCTCTGGAATTGGAATGGATACAATAGTGTTATTTAACCCATTCAAATATCCATTAATTAGCAAGTAGGTCTGTGTACTTATAGCACACATTCTGTTTGTTAAGTAATCTTGTATGCAGATAATATTCTCCAGCTAGGTTGACCCTCTGTGAGTGAGAGGTGGGTGAGAAGTTGAATACCATAATAGCAACATGTGCCCAAAGCATCCCTTTTCCTGTGAAATCTCTCATTTGGGCACAGCATGAATATACTTTTACTATTCAGCCAAAAATGGGAGATTTGCTTGAAGCCTTTGATTAATGCAAATAATTGCTGCACTAGAGCATGTCTGATGCTTGGGAGGCCATTAGTGGCGCACAGCTGCCATCAACCAGGAACAAGCTGCGCATACAAAGATGATTCATGGACTGATTCTGTGGCTGGAGCATACTGAGGGCCCTCCCATTTGGTCTAGAGAACTCTTAGGGTTGAACAGTATGTGCATGGGGGTGGGGGATACAGGTGGCTGGGAGAGAGTGCCAGCAGAGGTGGCAGAGCACAATGGGCACTAAAGGAAAAGTCTTTAATAACAACTTCTTTTATTATAGTTCTGGCACATGATAGTTGCTCTATTTTGTCTTAGAGTCTTACAATATGGTGGTAAGTAAGGGAGTATTCCTCGCCTTCATTTTCTCACTAAGGAAAATGAGGACCATGAAAATGAATGACTTGATCAGAAATCACAGTGATGACAGAGGGTGGAATTAGGACACAAATGAAGACCATCTGAATCAAAGTCCACTGTTCTTCCTACTCCACCAAGTAGTACCATTGGTCTTTGGCTGGACACACAGATTCATGTGATTTCATTCCTTAAAGAGCATGGTTGAGGTGATGGGGCATGAGGAATAGGTGAAAGGTATCCAATTTCTGAATGGATATTAAATGTTGTGCCCCCAAATAAATATCCAGCTGGCCAAATTTGAATGTTATTATCTATGAACCATAGGCTTAGTTGCATGGGTCATCCATGTGCAGTTCTTGGCAATTACCTTGAAACCTGTATCCTGACTAGTCAGTCCAGCAAAATGTATTCATTTCTGGAAAGGATGATATTAATCAAGTTTTCAGAGACAAGTATGATAAATTATTAGTTGCTGTAAGAAATATAAGATCGGGAAGAATAGGATGGCCCCATCTCTTCCTGTACACATGCCACATAGAATGATTTTTTTTTTAGTGTGTGTATTATTTTTTCACAGTTCTTCCCTTTTTTCCACCTTTGCCATGATTGGCTTGAGAGCAAAATATAATTATCTGCTCTTACTGACTTTGGGCTTTGCCCTGTGACCGACTTGGCCAAGGACTGTTATGGGCATGCTGTACAAAACATGCAATTCAAAGCTTTAAACGTACTTTTGTGGTTTGACTTGCACTTGTATACCTGTCCTGAATAATGAGAAGAATATGCCCAAGTAGCTATGCTCCTTCACATCTGAATCCAGGAATGAGAGACACACGCAACAGATCTGAGCCCAACCTGAAGTCTAAAATAGAGCAATCACACCTAACCCAAAGATCTATAAATAAGAAACAAACGTTTGTTATTGAAAGCTGCTGAGGTTTTTGCATTGTTACAGAGCATTGTGCAATAATAGCTGGCCAAGTCACGATCAGAAAAATACTGCTTGGTGCACCCTGATGTTTATAGCGGCATTATCAACAATAGCCAAACTATGGGGAGAGCCCAGTTGTCCATTGACTGATGAGTGGGTAAAGATGTGGTGTATATACACAATGGAATATTATTCAGCCATCAAAAAGAATGAAATCTTGCCATTTGCAATGATGTGGATGGAGTTAGAGTGTATTATGTTAAGTGAAATAAGTCAGAGGAAGACAAGTACCATATATATGATCTCACTCATGTGTGGAATTTAAGAAAGAAAACATGAACATACAGGAAGGAGGGAAATAAAAAAAGGAGAGAGGGAAACAAGTCATAAGTGATTTGTAATGATAGAGAACAAAATGAGGGTTGATGCAGGGAGGTGGTTGGAGAATGGGCTAGAAGGGGGTGGGTCTTAAAGAGGGTAATTGTTGTGATGAGCACTGGGTGTTGTATGTTAGTGATGAATCATTGAATTTTACTCCAGAAACCAATATTGCACTGTATGTTAAATAACAAAATTTAAATTGGAAGGAAGAAGGAAAGAAAGAAAGCAAAAGATACTGCTTGAGCATGGGATGGGATCAGATGGTTCAAGGCCTCAGTCTTATTTATCTCCTCCATGGGGACGTATCTACCACCAGACCCAGATGGGATGAGTCATTGGGTCTGATCACCTTCTCTCCTGAGTGAGCATTCCTATGATCAACTTTCTTTTCCTTTGTTACTATGGCTTACTAACTCCTCTTCTGATCAACCTAGTCTTTTTTTTTTTGAAAGACAAACACTTTTAAGTGAATTCACCTACCTCTTCTGTGTTTACGTTAAAGTTGTAGTTGCAGAAAGTAACCATATTTCCTTGATTGCCAGTTGGAGAAGGGTCTGTTTCATTTGATTCTCTTTATAGCAAAATATACTATAGTTAAGTCTAGACCATTTGGTAGGTGTGAAGGAAGCCTCTGCTAAGCTATAATCATGGTTAAAATTAAACTACAGTTAATACTACCCTTTTAAAAATTATCGTTTAGAAATAATAATACCCCAGTAGCGATTAGCACATTTAATACTGGATCTTGTTTTCTAAATACCATTCCCCATTCAAAGCAATGAAAGCTCATCAGAGGAATAGCTAATTCCACATTTGGGGCAGGGGACAGTATTATCAAGGGGCATGTTGTGTTCTAAGACAAAGAAACACTCAAAGACCAACAGGAGCACATCCGAGAACTCAAGAGCCAAGTCCCCGGGGGCTGCCACTGGTCCAAATTTTTGGCAGTTTGAACATCAAAACTGTTAAAAGAATAATAATTATAATTACATTGAAAACACTGAATAAACAAAAATCATGAATCCAGACTAAGGAAGAGAGTTCTTTGACAATATTGGAGATGGTTATTATATAAGCTCTTTACTCTGAAATGTAGTGATTAAAAATAAAACAATAAAAATAAAGGATTTACTTTATGCTTTTAGAAGGAACTGTGGTTCATCCCTGGTTGTTGAGGAGTAGCTCTTCTTTACCGAAAAATAAAAAATAAAAAATAAATCCCACAACTAAATGTAGAAGAATGGTGGGATTAGAAAATTACCATTCGCCAGTGCCTGGTGAAAGTCTTTATTTGGATCTGCATGGGTAAATGGAGGAGAAAATCATTACGTGAGAGGTTGTTGGCATATGGGATATTCACACGATGCCAAAGGAACAGCCCCCAGGTTGCTGATTGTAAAGGGAGAACATAACTTTATCGTCAGGAGATGCAGCAGGGATGATACACATACTCTTATTAACACTAGGACAACCTAACTTATGTGTCTCTGCTGTGATGGACTGAAGACACAGCATTTCCTATAAATTCTCTCGCCCCAAATAGTTAACCTGAGCCTAATCAATGTTTAGATCAAAGTTCCAGTTTATAACAAGTGAAGGGAATAGAGAAGCAAGTTAATGTTATGAGAAAATATTAAGTCAAATCTAGGATGTGGAACCATCTATCATAGAAATGTTGATATCTCTTCAAAAAGTCAGTGTCATGAGGAACACATAGATGGGTGGATTGCTGCAGGATAAAGGAACCAAAGGGACAGAACAAATGCAGTGTGAGAACCTTGATAATCCATGTAAAAAAATCTTTAAAAGCCATATTGAGCATGATAGGAAAATTAAAATGCACTGGGCCATAGACGATATTATGGAATTACTGTGATTTTCTTAGGTGTGATAGTAAAATTATGTTTATGTAGAAGAATGTACTTTTTAGGAGCTTCACATTGAAGTATTTATGGATAATGTATTATGTCATCTGCAATTTACTTTCGAATGATCTAGGAAAAAACCCCAAAAGTATGTATATACACATATATTTATAGATAAAGCAAATATGAAGAATATAAATGATTGTTGACTCCAGGTGACAGTTAAATTTATATTCATTGGACCTACTTCTTAAAGCTACTCCATATGTTTGAAATTTTTCATAATATGAAGTTGGAAAAAATAAGGACTTCTAGCTGTTTTTAGTGAGTTTAATGATTTTCAAATGTATATATTATTGATAAGCTCTTCTATTAGATTTTAGTGAAGTGTAAACTACATTAATGCCACCACTAATAGTGTAGATTTCTCTATTATAGAATTTATTTCTTTGCTATTAATAGTAATTTCCAGGCAAGATGAGGTGTGAGGAGATCCACCCTTTAGTAAC
This sequence comes from Enhydra lutris kenyoni, assembly GCF_002288905.1. Lineage (NCBI taxonomy): Eukaryota > Metazoa > Chordata > Mammalia > Carnivora > Mustelidae > Enhydra > Enhydra lutris. Next base: position 7,185,210 of record NW_019154091.1, on the reverse strand, counting down.
ACTGGCTTATGTTTGTCTTTCTGTGACTATCATGTCAGAATCCAAAAGAAAACCCATTTAGCCCTCATGTCACCCTTAATCAAATTTGAGAGGATGTCATATTTCTTTTCTCAGAACCATTTGAGTAAGAGTTAGAGTCCATGTAAAAGAAATCTTGTTTGCAAAACTCATACATTAGAGCTGTTATGTGCCATTTTGAGGATTTGAGGGAGCTTACAGACCTTTTTTTTTTTTTTTTAAATGGGCTTAGTATTCAAGTGGTATGATTTAGGGATCCAACGAGATGAAAAACCTATGAAAATTCATTCCAGAAACGATGCAGATCAAGATTAATTTTTATACTGTCTCAGGGGCCTTGGTGTGAACCTGAGTATAAAATTCTGCCCTGGCAAACTTTTGGGAACACTCTGCGTTAACGAGGGCAGAAGAATCTGAATGGAGGATGTTGTGGTTTTCCATACACGTGGTTCCTTTAGTGCTTTCTTGTTTGTGGTCTGCATGTGTGTGTGTATGCACGTGTGTGTGAGCATGCACACGTATATGGTCTATACATGTTCCCTTCCCGATGTTACTCCTCGTCCTCCCTTCTACGCTACTGCAGCACAGCTCAACTCACTCATTCCCTCTCCTTCCCCCTCCCATTCTGTTTCCCTTCCTCTAGCTGGCCTCCCGCTGTCAGTCATTATATACCCTAGCATTCTTGAGAGTCTGGCATCTTGGCAAGGCTTTTCTGTCACTCAGCTTCACTGGGGACTGGATTTCTTGGAGAAAATTGAATCCGCAGACAATCCAGAAGGGCATGGTTAGGACTGTTATCATTTCCCTGCTGCTTTGGTCCCCCTAGCAAGGGAAGAAGAATTCAGAGGCCTAACTCTGGGGCAGGTAAGTAGGAATTTTCGAGTGAGACCTAACTACCTGCAAAAAGAAGCACCTTGAGGAGGAATCAATTGGTAGTTTTCATTAAAACAAACAAAAACCAAGCCAAACCAAGAAACAAGGACCAGATTGTTAGTATTGTTTTATTTAATTAGAAGTGGTTATTTGCAAAAAAGGAATACTGGAAGGATAAAACAGAAGCTCCTGCTCCCTCATTTAATGATTTTGTTTTGAAAACCTTGCCAGTATGTGAAAAGCTATTAACTAAAAACATTTTTTTTCTATTAATTTTAATTGAAAAAGTTGTGATACATGCCACCCAACCCCAAATACCCAAACATTATTCACAGGTAGAAAAATCTTATCACGTGAACAACATAAATAAGTTTCTACAACTAATAACAACTTGAAAGCAAATGAATGTCACTTACTTAAAACAGGAAATTTTATTGTAATGAAGGTTACTCATAGGGAAGAGAGAAGATGGATTGGTGTGTCAGGACATCATCATGTGGAAGGTGATGAAGAGTCAGATGGTCAGCTGTCTTGCTCTCCAGCTGCATGTGAAAATAAAGTGATAGCACATCCAAAACTTTGGGGTAAAATCAAGCTAAACATAAGAGCACTTCAACATACGTAGTAACACAGTAGAAAGCCAGAAAATGCTGTCTATTCATGTCTCTCACTTGGTATATGAACATAAAGAAAAGTGTTTGGGGTATATCCAAATACAGCACACAGTACAAACTCAATTCATATGATATTCTCTGACTAGGAACCATGAGTCAAGTAAATGAGTAGGCATATCTTTGCCTGGAACCATAGTGTCAAGATAGCCTTTCTTATAGCATATTTATTTGGTGTCTTTTGATGAAAATGTTGATATATCAGGAAAAAACAAGTTGTACAGAAGTTGTATGGTTTTTTCATATGCCTTCATGATGAAGCCCCTAATTGACTCAGTGGCTCTTCTCTGAACACATGTATGTGTATGTATGGCACCATTGGTGATGATACATTTCTTAAAATTCGTTCAACTCATTTTTAGTTCACTTGGAATGATGGTAGCACTTATTTGTTCCCTCATAAGATTGAAACTACAGTTTTAGAAGCATCTCTACGTAGAAATTTATTTCAGTCCTAAGGACCAGGTTTCTTCTACCTTAGTGCATGTGAACATAAGTGAAACGAACAGAGCCCTGATTCAGAGACACATGACTAGACTGTTGTGTTTCCAGGGAAGGCGGTAAGTCTCTATCCTCTGGGCTGCTTCACTGGCTACCTAAGTCCCTGGTCTACAGCACAGCCTCCTCCCCAAGCTTATTGCATGAATACATAATGGTCGGCTAGGTCTCTTTGCACCTGTTACTCAGGCACTTTGCCTTCTCACCTGCCTTCACTGCCCTTTCCCAATTGGACCTTCTGTCTGGTGCTCTGCGTGGTTTTGCTACTTTCTGCAACTCAGAGCTCACTACAGGGAAGCAGAGTAGATTTCATTTGAAATTTGGAATTTCATCTGCATAGAGAAAACCCCAGAAGGAAACAAAGACCTTTACTTCATATTCTCTTACCAAGACATGGAACATCCCACAGTAAACTGTTAGATCCAGGCAAATTTACATTAGACATTTGGAACTCAACATGTCAAAACCTGAATCTATTGTCTTCTCCCTTTCTTTCTTTCCTGCTCTACCATGTTCCCTATTTAGGGAAATAGAATTACCATCTCCATGGTTGCTTTAACCAGAAACCTGGGAGCCATTCTTCCTGAATCCTTCCTGGCGTCTTAATCCCCACTAATTCAATTTCTACTGATTCTGTACCCTAAGTATCTCCTGTCCCCTTTTCACTTTTCTATCTGCCCTGCAATTGCCCTTATTTAAGGCTTCCTCACAACTGCCATAGCCTCCTATTTTCAATCCTACAGGATTTACGTTTCAGTAGTTTTCTCATTCATTCATTTATTCAATAAATATTTATTGAGGATTTAGTATTAGCAGGAACTGTTCTGAGGACAGGAACAAAATAGACAAGATTTCCTGCCCTTGTGGATCTTATAATATATGAGAAAATGATAAATGTTAATAAGATAAAGTGAGGAAAGGGATATAAGTATTGGGGAGACGGAGATGAAATTTTAGGTACTGTGGTTAGGGATAGTCTTACTGCAAATGTGGCATGTGGGCAGGGCCTTGAAAGGACTAATGCTGTTCAGTGCAAGTATCTGGGAGACAGGTGTGCTTAGAAGAAAAGATAGGCAGAGGTCTACTCTGGTGCTTTCCTGTGGTTGGAATGGAGTGGAGAAGACAAGGGAGAGCAGTAGCAGAAGAGGTTAAGAGCTCACAGGGGCCAGATCATGCAGAATCTCATAGGTCATAGCAAGAACTGGGACTTCTGTTTCTCTGAGATAGGATGCATTTGGTGATTTTGAACAGAAGTTATGACCTGAGTTACATTTTACCAGGATGAGTCTGGCTGCACTGTTAAGGCTAGACTGTATGAAGAGAAGGAAAGGAAGGGAAACTCTTAGGAGGAAACTATTACAATACTCTGGATGCCAGAATGATCTCATTGACATATACATTCAACCATGCCATCCTCTGACCTGGAATTCTCCCTGTACTGGTTTCCCAATACAGGTGGGATAAAAGTGAAACTTCTTTGAATAGCTTCTAAGGTTGGTCAGGAATTTGTGCCTTCTACTGTTTTTCCCCATTGCTTTCTAATCCACCCCTCCACCATTCTGTGATCTCATTGACCCCCAGTAAATGCTTATTGAGTCTTTAAGTTACGAATGCTTCCTTCTCCATGATTTTCCTGAATTTACCCATGTTCTTAACCCACATTGGATTTGAGTACTTGTTTCTTTCAATATTAATGTGTTTGGCTTTCTCGCTACTCTAATGTGTGCTTCCTACGGTTAAGATTCTGCTTTTCATCCTGTTACATAGAAATGACAAGCCAAATGAATGACTTTAATCATGGAGTATGTTTTGGCTTCTTCTCTATACTTTGGGGCAGAGGAGGGGAGTAAGAATGGAAGAGACGTACTGGCTTTTGAGATCATGTGAATTATCAGAGTCCACCTTTCTTTCTTTCTTTTTTTTCTTTTTAATCTTAGTTCTAGAAAAACATAGAGTCCTTCTTATCTGGGGGTTGGGGGTGTGGGATTTACAAATGTGGCCTCTGTCTGCTGATGTCATCTCCTCCTCCCCTTTAAAAAAAATCAAATCCCTTTCTGTTGTTCCTTGCATATATTCTCTCACTAATACTCCAAGAGAAAAAGAAACATTGTAGAAGAAAAAAGAATGACTTTTATCTAGCTGCTACTTTTTAATGCCATGTGGTTATTTATTTATATTTTAGTTTTGTTGGGGAACAGATTGTTTTAGGCATCTAGACTAGCATTTAATTTCATGGTTGGGTTAAATGTTTGTTTTACTCAAATCTCTAAGAATGCTATTTTATAAAACTAAAGAAATGCATTTTGTCAAAATCTTGCAAACTGTTTTTCCCCCCAAATATCGGCTTCTAAGAAGTTTCTTTCCAGTTGTTTCTGCATATTTATTTTCTTATTGCACACCTCTCAGCCGAGACTGGAATTTACAGCATCTCCCCACAGTTTCTTCAATAACATTCATTAAGATACTCTTTTGTCTCATCATACAGCTCATTAATGAAGCTGTTAACTAACTCTAGAGCTTCATTGATTCCTGGGGCAGGGCTACCAGACTCCTCTGTAATGTCATACAACGCCTTTATCCTTGGTTTCTATGTCACCAGCCCTCAGCTTTCAGCCAGTATAGAATGCCAGAGTTCAAATCCAATCCAATTTGAATTCATTTTGCAAATAAGACTTTATTAGATACTGTATTAAGTGCTTTACCAAAATTAGGTTATGTTACATCTTCATTTTCTCCCTCTCTTTTATTAATCATGCAATTCCCACTCCCTTTTAAAAAAAAGAAAAAAAAAAAGCAATTAGGTTTGCCCAGCTTGATTCAATCTTAAAATCTAGGCTGCTTATTGCCCCTGGTTCCATTATAATCTAAATGCTTACAGATGCTAACTGTCAGGTTCCTTTTGTATCTCTATGAAATCAGTGCCAGTCAGCTTCTATCAAAACTTCACACCTCTTTAAGCCTCAGTTGTTTTCAGACTGAAAGTCCCACCTGATTAATGATGCTTGACGCTGGAAGTCTCCCCAGATGCATCGATTAGTGTGGTTTTCAAAGTGCTCTCAAGAACTCCTGTTTCCCCAAAGATGCCTTAGGGACCACAGGGGAATGATGAGGCCAGAGGAGAGGGTTCTGTTCCTGATTTAATCAAAGCTATACAGTTCTCACCTGCATCATGTATTCGTCTTCCATGCAGGGTTACCTCTAGTCCATAGGAAGACTTTGTGCAACTTAGAAAAAGTGACCCTTCTTCTGGGCACAGCAGGGTGACCACGGTTTGTATAACGTTTGATTTCCAGAAAAGGGCTCTGTTGCTAAAAATTACTTTGGAGAATCTTTAACCTCGGCCAGCTTCTCACATTACCCAAGACAAAGACAAAACCAACAAGACTGATTGTTCACCATTCTACAACAAGGCAGTGCATCCAGCTCCTTCCATCGTGAGTATGTAAATATTTTTGTTATTTTTAGTGGATAAGCACTCCTGCCTTGACCACATGTTCATGCTCAGAGATAAATGAATTCATTCAATATGTATTTATTAAGTATTAACAAAGTCCATAAAGCTTATATTCTAGAGGAGGAAGACAGGTGATAAACAAAACCATACATAAATAAAGTGTCAGGTGGTAAAATGAGCTACAAAGAAGAATAAGGCAGAGTTAAAGGACAGAGTAAGGAAAGGGAGTGCTATTTCAGGTATCCCATAAAACAGTAACCTCTGAGAGTGGGGAATTTGTCTTTTAGTTTTGGAATTATTTGTATTGCAAAGTCAAAAAAAAAAAGCAAACGTATTCCCTTTCTCCACTTAATATTCATAATATATTAATAATGTCAGTAATAAAGTATATATCAAACATACAATGATTTTATATTCATCCAATAAATTTTACTAAGAAACTGAAAGGAATACATGCAAAAAGTAAGATGTGTAATAAAAACGTATTTCCTGCCCTCAAGGGGCTCAGTGAGATTCCTGTACATTTAACCAACTGCAACATATTTCATATGAAATGAAATAATTGTTCAAGGGTATTTCAGGGAATAATCACTAATTGTCATTAATTAATTAATGGCAAGAGATCCTGGGAATGGGAAGGTTTTATTCAATAATCAACAAACGTTTATATGTTCATATTCAGTAAGTGAAAATGGGTCATATGAGCTAAGCATCAGAGATGAGAAGGAAGCCGAGGAGAGAAAGAACGAACAGAGACAGAAAAACTCATCTAAAAACCAGAGAGTAGCCTGATGAGGCAGAAATGTGCACTTGTGGGGATGAGACCTTGGAAGTATTAAAAAATATGCTAAGGAGTTTGGGATTTATTCCATAGGTAACAGGGAAAAATGGAAGAACCTGATGAGATGGATGAATCGATGTAAAGGAGATTTGCAAAGAATTTGAAACAAATATATTGTATTAGTCAACATATTGACTAGTGTATTGGATATATAATACAAATATATTGTATTAAGGTTCTCCAGGGAAACAGAACCACTAAAATATGTGTGTATGATAAATATTTATACATTTACATAAATATACTTAATATTATATATTAAATATAATTGTATTAATATTTATAGATATTAGATATATTTAATAAGTATATTTAAATATCAATAAATATGGAGAGATATGTATATTATACATGTACAAGAGACTGTATACAATATATGTTATATATATGTGGTATATACATATATGCATATACACACACGTATATATATATAGAGAGAGAGAGTGAGTGAGGGGGAGAGATTTATTTATTTTAAGAAATTGGCTCATGCAATCAGGGAAGATAGCAAGTCCACAATCTGCAGGGTAGAATGGCAGGGCTGGAGAATAGCTGCTGGGAGTATTCTGTCTTTCTTAGGGGAGGCCGATCTTTTTGCTCTTAAGGCCTTCAACTGATTGGATGAGGCCCATACATATTATGGAGGGTAATCTGCTTTATCAGAACCTTGATTTAAATGCTAATCTCACCTAAAAGGTACCTTCACAGCAGTATCTAGATTAGTAATTGACCAAATTATCTGGGTAATGTATGCTAGCCAAGTTGTCACATAATATTCACCTTTAGACATCTTCCTACACTTTTGTCTATGGTGCTCAGTAGATGCTCAGTGAACAGTTGTACCACTGGCCTTAGCAAGCAGCAGGTTTGTGAATAATATATGTTGTTGCCTGTAGCCAAATGATGGGAATGGATGAAGGCTCTGATGTATTTCAAGAAAAGGCACTGCCCAGAAGCTCAGCACTTCCCAATCACTAACTTGTTAGTGAAGCACCTGGACATCTGGTTAGATGCAGATTCTGGTTTGGTAGGCCTGGGGTGAGGTCCAAGACTGTCACTGTTAACAAGGGATGTGTATACCACTGGTCCATGGCCCACAGCTGGGGTAGCAAAACAATAAAATTTCTGAAGCTCTAATTTTGGCAAGTTGGGTGGGAGGTAGCCTGGGTCTCTCTAGAGGAAGAGGAGCCCTCTGAATTGAGATTTTGAAGGTAACAAGAATTCTCTGTAGTGTCTCTTAGAAGACAGTGGTTTGTCAGACTATTCTATGTCTCACAATCACATGGGCAACTTAAAAAAAAAATGTAGACAATCTGTGTCCATCGGTCATGACTGAGTGTGTTTAGTTTAAGGCCAGGACTCCCTGTTAACAATAATAATCCCAGAAGATTTTGAGGCAGATCTGGGACAATCCTTTGAGAAACACTGGTCTAAAATTTTAGGACTTGGGAAAAACTATGAGTATGTTATCTCGGAAAAGTCTTTGAGTCATCTGCAACCATATGTGCTGGAAGAAAAAAGTGGGAGGGTGGAAAATTGGCTAATTTAGAGTTTTACTGAGGATAAGAGGATATATAGTCTGGGGAAAGGTCAGTTTACAGCTATATCAAAAAAATTCCTAGCCAGACTGGGTATTGATTTCTCTGATTCCATGGCTTACTCAGGGCAAAGACAAGGAATGGCCCTCTAAGACTTAGATATAGAAATTCTCTTGTTACATTGGTTATAGTATTTAGGATTAGATCTAGCTATTATATTTTTTTTAAAAGCTGAAATAATGCTTACTTTACTGAGATTTTTTTTTTCTCATATAAAAGAAGTCTGGCAGTAAGTTGTAAGTGTGGTGTGGCTGGGATGGGGACTCCAGAAAACTCAGGAGAACAGCCTCCTTCTATAACATACTGTCTCATGTCCAATATGGCTGCTAGAGAACCAGCCTCTGCTTCCACCATCTGAAGCAACAAGAAGGAGGAAGTATTGAAGGAGGGTATGTATTTTCCTTTTAAGAATACTCCCCAGAATTCCCATATAGTATTTATGTTTACATTTCAACGACCATAATTATTCAAACAATCAATCAGTTTAACTGGAGTATGGGAAATGTCTCCCTGGCCCCTCCCTTATTTCAGTATTCTCTGCTAAAACTCTAGGGTTCTTTTACAAAAGGAAAGGGAGGAATTTGGGAGGCACCAGCAAGGCTCTCCTAGAGGAGTTGCTAGAGGTTAATCAGTCTGTAGAGATGCCAGACTGGTGGGTAGAAGTAAAGAGGTCATTAATGAAATGACCTAGAATGGAATAATATCTAAAAGGGATTCTGCAGCTAATTTTGGAATCATTCTGGCCTTTATTCATTTATTCAAAAAATGCTGATGGAATTTCTTCAGTGTGCCATGTGCTGTACTGTACTGATACCACCATGAGTAAGGTATAGTCCCTGTCATTCAGGAGCTTAATTTCTGGGTAAGAGTCACTGATAAATTTACAGCCTATTACAGTGTGTCAGTTGTAACATTAGTGCTAAATGTTCGTCCTGGAGTGGCCCAGAGGAGTGATATTCAGCCTAGTCTTGGGGATCAAAGATGATGTCCTAGGTGAGGTGAAGGGGGTACACTAAAAGCTGAGGAGGAATTAGTAGAAGTGTGTGCATGTGTGTGCATGTGTGTGTGTGTATGTGTATGTGTGCACATGTCTGTGCCTTTGGGGTGTCTCTGTGCATCTCTTTGTGTGTGCACACACATGCACATACCTGAGGGAGTGTTCCAGAAGCAGAGAAGTGTCTTGTACTAAATGTGGAAAGATGTTGGAGGGATCCAGTATAACAAGCTGCAAAGAAAGTTGGCTGGATTCTGAACTGCAGTATTCATGTGCATCTAAACCAAATGGTAAGGCAATGAGTGTGTGTGCTCCTGTGTGCAAGCATGCTCTCCTAGGTGCGTTCATAGAGAGGTGAAGTTTAGCTAGGGGTAAGGCTGGAGAGACGGTTATTTGTAAGACAGTGTTGCTAATCGTACTTCCAACATTCTCTACACAAAATAAAATATGTAATTGGTAAAAAGACTTTTTTCATACATAAGGGATCGTGGTACTGTGATTCTGACAACGCAGTGAAGGTTTCACGTAGGAGACAGAGCAAAATCCAAATCTGCAATCTTGTACATTTTACATGCAGACATGCAAATAGGCTAGAGAACTCTCATTCTCTGAGAATTATTTTTCCACAAATGAAATTTTACGTTCAAAAGAGCAGAAAGAGCCATTGAAATCAAGGATTAATTTCTTTTTAAAGTTACCATTTGGAAAGTTAACAATTTGGTGAAAAGTGCTTTAATCATTGAGGTCTCTCTGGTCCACTACCATGGATTCTTCACAAATCCTAAAAACCCAGGGTGAAACTTTAGCATACTGATAAAACTTATCCACAACCCCAAAGATGCTGTCATAATTAAGCAGTTTTTGTTTCTCCTAATGGAGTTTGATGGTCTTAGTTTATCAGCAACCTTTGAATTGAATTAACAACACGAAACTAATTAATCCTGGTATACCCTAGCAATCCACTTAGAAGCGGCATGCAAAATTCAATTAAGTCCCTTTGCCTTTTATGAAGCATTCACACTTGAAGAGCTTCGGTTTACAGCTGAGAATTAGGTAACAAAAAAAAAAGAGCTTGTCGTGTTTTTCAAACCCAACTTTAGAAATCAGACAATGGGTTTTAGAATCCCCCCCTGATTTGGAAAGTTGGAATGGAAAAGAACAGAACAAAACCCCTCCCTCCCTGAGCTAATCAGCCCTTTCCTCTCTCGCCTTTCCTTAGATCAGAAGAGAAAGATGGTGGTATGTGCCTCTGCCTCACTGGCCCTGGTTTGTCAGCAGAACCTCAGAGTTCGGGCTGTGTCTTGAATGCTTTTTGCAAACACTTCTTTTCCTGGCTTCTGGCGTTCTCTGTGCTGTCAGTCTTATTGATTAAAACCCTTGGTGGATTTCAAGACCTTCTCGCCCTGTATTGTCACAGATCTACTTAAAATGGATTTTCTCTCTTTGCCAGACCTGCATTTCTCAGTTGGTCGAGCAGATGCAAAGCAGGTGGTACTGAGATTTCAAAGAGAAGCTGTTTCTAGTTACTGGGGGATCAATGGTGGCATTATAACTTCTTTTGTTTTCTTGTCTTTTAACATTTTTATTTATCTAAAAAAAATCTTTATACCTCTCAGTATATATGGTTAATTCAAATAAGTAGCATTTATTGCCATTAATGAAAGAGTATTTGGCAGGGGTAACAATCTGAGTCTTTGAATATCTGAGACCCAGTGTGAGAAAGATGTGCTAATACACTACAAAACAACATGTGCTGTGTGTATTGCTAGTCGCTTCTCCCATATTTATTTTCTTCTTCCCCTTCCCAACAGTCCTTGGCACTGGAATAAATTAATGGAATCTGGTAAATTTGACTTTACGTTTGGAACCCACAACTTAGGAAGAGTCAATCAGATCATTTCTTCCCCCAGCCACACTGAATGATTCAGGAACAAACAGGGATCTAAGATAGTCCTATCAGCGAATTTCAGGACTTTTGTTTGCAGTACTGGGATAAAGGCATTCTTCATCTCTCTTTGCTTCAAGATGAAATATGAAGGTTAAGTGTGCAAATAGTGGCTCAGAATTTCTGCCATTTTTGTTCCAAGAGAGTGGCTTTGTCTGAGACAAAGCTCATACACAGAAAAGTCTAGTGCCCAGAGACTACAGAGAAATTTGTAGAGATTTTCAGAGGACATGCTGAACCTTTGGGTCAAACTATACCTGAAGCCAGAGCTATCACTGGCCTTCTCAGTTTGGTGAAACCATACATTTTTTAAATGCTAAGGTAGTTAGGGTCATTTTATTTTACTTAAAATGGAAAATATTCTAACTATATGAGTCAGCTTTTGCTATGTAACAAAACACCCCCAAATCCAATAGCTTATTAAAAATAAGTAAAGTAATTTATGACGATAGCCTAAGGGTCGGTTAAGGTCAGTTGATCAGACTTAGCTTTGCTGGGCTGCTTTCTTAGTATCTCCTGAGCTTGTTCAGGAGCCTACTGGGAGTCAGTCAGCCTGTTCATTCTTCTGAAGATAAACCAGAGGTGTATTTGAGATTTGAGTCTGGACTTGGTTGAGGCTGCTTACTGGTGCTGCTCCATTCCTTGGGTCTCATTCCCTTGGGTCCTTTGAGACTAGAAAGCTAGCATAGTCAGGATATTTTTTATTATTTATTTATTTATTTATTTATTTTTAAGTGGTAGAGGCAGAAACATGCTTGGCTTCTTGAGGCCTAGGGTTGTTACTGGCTCATTACTGCCTCATGCTGTTGGCCAAAGCAAATCCTATGATTAACCCCAAAGTCAAGAGGTGAGAAAGTAGACTTGACCTTTGGGGAGGAAGTACAAAGTCACCTGGTAATGGGCAGGGGGAAAGAGAGAGGGGTGAAAAACTGGGGCCAGTAATACAATCTGCTTCACTAACTGATACATGATCACACCAACATTTATTGGTATCTAGATAGCTCGAGGTGGTTAGAAAATGAGGTTGTGAATCTGTAGAGAAAGTTGTAATGCCAGATGCGGCAACCATTTGAAACCTACCTTACAATAAGTAATCTATACTCATAGTTTTGGTGATTTTTTCTTTCAGTGAAAAAGCAAATTTAATTTTCAGTTATGCTTTGTTTTCTATATAAGCTGATCTCTGTTCAGATGTGAATTAATCATACTTTAGATTTAAAATATTTATTTTCCCTGCATACACTATTGATCTGATGATTGTAAAAACCAATCATTTTTTTTTTTAAATGACACTTTTGTGTATTTATGGAGCTAACGGTGCACCTTTATGTATGCAATTGTTTAATTTGTTTTACTGGGGATAAAGCACAGGTATTGAAAGACTGGAAATTTTCATCTTCTTCATTCGGTTTATATTCAGATACTCTGTTGAGATTATGACTATAACACTAATGACAGTAACAATAATATAGTAATAGTAGTAGTAGTAGTAATAGTAGTAGTAGTAGTAGTAGTAGCCGCAGAAGCAGCTAATGCTTGTATAGTACCTGTTATGGGCCAGCCACAATCCTAAAGTACTCTACATAAATGACATCATTTAATCTCACAATAACCTTATAAAATCCTATCATTATCCTTATTATACAGACAGGGAAGCTGAGGTACCAAGTCAGGTACCCAGGAAATGACAGATCTGGGATTCAAACACAGTTTGTTTCCAGATCTCATAATCTTTACATGATCAGGAATGACAATGGAAACACCTATTTTTCTCATGGAAATGAGTAACCATGGTATAAAGGTGATTATTAAAAATACAAGGCAAAGTATGTTTTCAAGGATTGTTACCATGAATTATTCTTCCAACTGAGTGCTGTCTTTCAAACATGGGCGGCAGGCCCCTTGTTTAGTCCTGCTTTGCTGCCTGTGTTTACAACATCTTTGCATTTTTCTTAAAGGAGACCCCACTCTCCCAGACATACATTGGGGTGTGCCTGTTAAAAGTCATTTGCATTATTTTGTAACCACATGCTCAGATTTCATTAAGGTCCAAAGATGACATCTAGAAAAATAAGAGATGACAGAGGTAAAAATATTAATTTTGTTGAACTAATGAAATAATGTGGCGATAATGTGCTGGGGAATGTGATGGCCAAACAAAAGTTTCAGAATATTTCTTAGAGTCCTTAGCTGTAGGTCAACGATAAAATATGTCAATTACAAGACTAGGCCTCATCTGCATTTCATTGTGAAAAACTGCATTTTTCAAAGGACTCATTTTTCACTCTTGCTGCCTTTGATTTATGTTCCATAATATTTAAGTAGGTGTCTAGATGGAAGAGTTGGAAGCTTGCCTCAAACACCTGACGATCATTTTGAAGCTTCTTGCATGAACCATCAGTCTTTTAAAGCAAGTACCACTTTCCTGTGTACCTTCATGATAAGGACATTTTGACATTTTCCTAATAAATTATTGATAAGTGCATTGAGAGACTTAAAAAGCTATGTCACTGTTGTTACCCAACTTGAAGCATCCTGTAGTTCATTTTTTAATGGCCACTATTATCATCTTTCTTGAGATCATACAAAGTGTGAGAATTCTTTATATTCACTAGAATTTGTATCTTAACAGGATCTTTGTGTTTTTGATGCTTCTATGGAGAGTGCCAATTATCAAGGATAAATTCAGGACTTTTTATTTATATGGAATTTTTATTTTCTTTAGCATAACTTTTTTTTAGAGATGCCCCTCTTCCTCACCCCAGGATAAGGTTTGTATGAGGAGATTTTAAAATGTAGCTTTCCATTTTGATTGTTAGAATCCTGGGATCATGATTATTTTGTCAGCTATATCACAGTAACATGTATCATAACTACTGTTCTAATGGTGACCAAACTTCCCTTTCAGAACCTTCTTTTTTCCTCCTAAGCACATTTCGTGAATCTTTTTATTTTTTTTTCTAATTTTTTATTAGCTTTTCTTTTTTTTTTTTTTTTTTTTTTTAATTTTTTTTTTTTTA